>NC_079198.1:29092831-29453158 GCF_029499605.1 Hyla sarda | reverse complement strand
AAAAAATGGGGATGTTGTAAAAAATATGTATAGGAAAATAATTGTTAGTAAAAAGGGCATTCTTAAAAAATTTAAAAATTTTAATGCATGATGAAATGTGATAAATTCATAATATATATGACAATAATAGTAGTATTCATGAAAATGTTTCAGATAAAAACATATATGAATGAAACAATATATCTACACTCTGCATATGGTGTTGATAAAATTGATAGTGTAAATAGGGTTTAAACCACAGTGGGAATCTTGAAGGTGAAAATAAATATAAATTTGAAGACTTGTATAAACAGAAAATATGAAAATTTTTATATAATTTATAATTATCGCTCAGAAGAATATTTATTAAAATTATTAATATAAAATTATTAATGTAAAAAATGAGATGAAATATATCATGATAAAAATGAAATATATCATGAAGACTAGGAGGAGAGGTCCATGAATATATACAACAGCAGAAGATTGTAGGGGTGCTAATTATTTATTTTATTCAGAGATTACATATTTTTTATATTTCATATTTTTTTTTAAATATTTTTTTTTATATTTTCAATACAATTATTCGCATCATATGTCTGTCACCACATGCAAGGGCCCTGCTTGGTGATTAACATACTTACCTATTATATCTATTTTATTTAATAAATGTCGTACATTGGATCCTTACTCTCTATTTAGTTTTTCTTCCTTTTTTCTTCCTTTTACTTTGTACTTTTGAGGACTGGTCCCCTATAAATATCCCTATTTATATTACATTTCTATAACATTTTTAGGCCTTTTGGGTGAAGGCAACACCTTTAACCTCAAGTACATCTCTATATCCAAAGTGAGTTACACAATTCTATCATATTTCCTACCTGTTTTATTAATAGACATACAGTACAGACCAAAAGTTTGGACACCTTCTCATTCGGAGTTTTCTTTATTTTCATGACTATGAAAATTGTAGATTCACACTAAAGGCATTAAAACTATGAATTAACACATGTGGAATTATATACATAACAAAAAAGTGTGAAACAACTGTCACATTCTAGGTTCTTCAAAGTAGCCACCTTTTGCTTTGATTACTGCTTTGCACACTCTTGGCATTCTCTTGTTGAGATTCAAGAGGTAGTCACCTGAAATGGTTTTCACTTCACAGGTGTGCTGGTGTGGAGGAGGAGGTGTGATGGTGGGGGGGGGGGAGGGGGGGGGGGGGGGCTTTGCTGGTTACACTGTTGGGGATTTGTTCAAAATTGAAGGCATACTGAACCAGCATGGCTACCACAGCATCTTGCAGAGGCATGCCATTCCATCCGGTTTGAGTTTAGTTGGACCATCATTTATTTTTCAACAGCACAATGGCCCCAAACACCTCCAGGCTGTGTAAGGGCTATTTGACCAAGAAGGAGAGTGATGGGGTGCTGCGCCCATATGACCTTGCCTCCACAGTCACAAGACCTGAACCCAATCGAGATGGTTTGGGATGAGCTGGACCGCAGAGTGAAGGCAAAAAGGGCCAACAAGCGCTAAGCATCTCTGGGAACTCCTTCAAGACTGTTGGAAGACCATTTCAGGTGACTACCTCTTGAAGCTCATCAAGAGAATGCAAAGAGTGTGCAAAGCAGTAATCAAAGCAAAAGGTGGCTAGAACCTAGAATATGACATATTTTCAGTTGTTTCACACTTTTTTGTTATGTCTATAATTCCACATGTGTTAATTCATAGTTTTGATGCCTTCAGTGTGAATCTACAATTTTCATAGTCATGAAAATAAAGAAAACTCTGAATGTGTGTCCAAACTTTTGGTCTGTACTGTATATTCCAGGGTGGTGAATGCTGCAGCTCTACTATATTGACTACACAGCAAGGAGTTTTAGCTACACTCAAAAAATAATGTACCAAGAAGGAGTTGATAGAATCAAAGAAAACTTTATATGAGTGAATGCAGGGCTGGCCCAAGACATTGTGCTGCCTGGGTCCAAGAGCGAAATGCTTTAAACACGGTGTTCAAAGTTGATCTCCGCGTCTAAAATGAAAGTAAAAGCTTCCCGGCAGCTCAGTCGGGCTGATCGGGACAATCACAATGTCCCGATCAGCTAGAACACGAGCAGAGGTCCCCTTACCTGCCTCCATCACATCCGATTGGCGATTGATTGCTTCAAGCCTGAAATCCAGATAACACTGATCTTTGCCGTGTCAATGCATGGCAATGATCTGTGCATGAGATCGGTATGTGCAGTGTAATAGCCACTAGGGGGAGCTATTACACTGCAAAAAAAAAAAGGGTGAAAAAAAGTTAATAAAGATAATTTAACCCCTTCCCTAATAAAAGTTTGAATCACCCCCCTTTTCCCATAAAAAAAAAAACTGTGTAAATAAAAATAAACATATGTGGTATCGCCGCGTGTGGAAATGTCCAAACTATAAAAATATATCATTAATTAAACCACACGGTCAATGGCATATGGGCAAAAAAATTCCAAAATAGCGTATTTTTGGTCACTTTTTATATCATGAAAAAATGAATAAAAAGCGATCAAAAAGTCTGATGAATACAAAAAAGGTACACAGCGCAAAAAATGAGCCCTCATACCAGTCCGTATGCAGAAAAATGAAAAAGTTTTAGGGGTCAGAACAGGACAATTTTAAACATATACATTTTCCTGCATGTAGTTAAAATTAAAATGATACCCATGCTTACATGCTTTTCTTTTAATGTACTGCTTTTAAAAAAAAAGTAAAGCATTTTTTTATTGTGTTCTGACCACTATAACTTTTTTAACCTCCTTCTCCTCATGTAATCTACTGTCAGCGTCTATGTGGGTGTGGTCACCCAAAAGGGGCATATCCTCAATATTTTCATAAAGAAACAACATATTTACTAAGGTTTCCACAGAAAATGTGGTTGATTTGAGCTGAGGAAAACCCAACAGATCAGAGCATGTGTATAAAAAAAAAAACGCAACTGTATCTATAACAAGTGGGCAGTCTCTACTTTAGAGGAAAGAAGGTTTCTACATCAGCATAGACGGGGGTTCTTTACTGTAAGAGCAGTGAGACTTTGGAATTCTCTCCTGCAGGAGGTGGTCATGGGGAACTCTGTAAAATAATTTAAAAGAGGTCTGGATGCATTTTTGGAGAATAATAACATCGCTGGTTATGTATTCTAGATCTATAGGGACAGAACATTGATCCAGGGATTTATTCTGATGCCATATTTGGAGTCGGGAAGGAATTTTTACCTCTAGTATGAGTTTTTTTTTTGCCTTCCCCTGGATCAACTCAGTAGAGACTCATTAGGGATATAGGTTGAACTTGATGGACTCCAGTCTTTTTTCAACCTTATTAACTATGTTACTGGCCCTTATTTACTAAATGTGTTGTGTAGGTTTCTTTGTGGGTTTTAATTCCCTACAATTTATTTTCCACGGTATTTACTAAGGTTTCCCTACATTTTCCACTTTCCCTACACTTTGGGGTCGCTTTTTTTTTTTTTTTTTTACACGTGCTCTGATCTGTCTGGTTTTCCTAAGCTCAAATCCACCACATTTTATGTGGAAACCATAATAAATATGTTGTTTTTTTGTGAAAATGTCGGGAACACGCCCCTTTTCAGAGACCACACCCCCTTTCCCTGGCAGACACGCCTCTTTTCGGGTTTTCTTAGCAAAATGGAGAGTTAGTCAGGTTTTTCCAATTCTGGCGCAAATTCTGGCGCAGACCCGACAAAACAAGTCGGGTTTGCAATAGTAATTGAGGGCCACTATGTTACTAGGGAAAAGTGCAAAATGTAGGGAAACCTTAGTAAATAGTAAATCAGGGCCAATGTATGTAAGTGATTCCAATATTAGAGTGAACGGATACCTTTATTGGGGAAAGCTATACGATTAAAAAGAGTCTCTACTGTTCTGTTGGGCCACGTCCAGTCTGGATATAAGATGAGATACGGTTGGGCATTGAGGTATACAGATCCTGTAAAACATCCATATTTTCCCACAGATGTTATGCCTGCGCTTGTAGATTCTGTAGATCCTGCATACCCATAGGTTACTGAAGCTATTGTCCCAGCTGGTTTCAAATTATTTATTGCTGATAAATCTGTTGACATGGCAGGCCAAGGAAGTGTACCAATCTGGCGGAGATGTTCCTGGAAATCCTTCTGTGTAGATGATGAGCATTATCCTCCAGAAAAATGCCAGTAGAAATCCCTGCCGTTAGAGGAATCACATGTGGCCACCAGATGTCCAGCACATATCGTGTAACTGTTAATGTCCCTCTTATCGTTACTAGAGGTGACTGCCTGTCGAATGCGATGGCTCCCCAGGTCATCACACCTGAAGTTGGGGCAGTGTGTTATTGCACAGCAGAAGCCTTCTCTCAAAGTCCTTCAACTAGGCAAAATGTCTTAGGGTGCGTTCCCACCTGGCGTATACGCGGCGTATTTCACGCTGCACAAAATTTGTGGCAGCAGCGGGAAATACGATGCGCATTCCTCGCTCACTATACACACAGGGCTTTCCGGCAGCAGCCCTATGTGTGCAGTGAGTTTTGGAGGTGGAGCCGTGTGCCAGCATGACTGTGATGCGCGGCTCCGCTTCCAAAACTCACTACACACATAGGGCTGCTGCCAGAAAGCCCTGTGCGAGGAATACCCGCTGCTGCTGCAAATTTTGCACCGCATGAAATATGCTGCGTAAACACCAGGTGTGAAAGCACCTTTAAGAGGAAATCTGTGGCAGAATAGGAGATAAGTAGCTGATCGCAAGGTCTGACTGCTGGGGCCCCCCACGATCACCGGGATAGGACCCCTGCACTAAGTGAGGAGCACGTGCTGCAGACTGCATGTGCTTCCTTCATTCCTATAGGAACATCGAAACGACCAGAGTACAGTTCTCAGGCATCACGCCCTGACATTAGGTATCCTCCTTTGATCATGCAGCTGTGACCCTTGACCTCGGCACTAAAAGAGTAAGATGATCAGGATTATAAATTCCAACAATCTTACCTATCTCACACAGCGCAGAACCTGCTCCACAGTGGAATGGCACACCAGTCCAGGGCTTATTCTCCATCACCACAAAAACATGGCACTGTAGAAATAGGCCCAAACAGCTGCTGCAAACAGGCTTTTTGATGGTTGTTAAAGGGTTAAGGGACAACCAGGATCTCAGTTTCACTTTTCTAGAAAGTTACAAAGATGACAGGAAATCTGATTGTTTTCCCCTAGAAGCTATATGAAGTTATTGAAATGCAGGGAAGGGACTTTCTGAGCAGTGTCTATAATTAAAAAATAATCTGCATTGTTCTAAGGCCGGGGTATTTACATTCTGGAGATTGATGCCTCACTTCAGAGAATGTAATCAGAAACCTGTCATTGTCTTTTTTATATGGCTTTATAAGTCTTTATGGGAAAGTTGTTACATCTAAGGGAGGGAGGGTATGAGAACGTTTCACTCTATTTTTCAGACTTTTCCAAATTTTCCAGGTTTAAAGCTATTTATGTGGTTCAGCAAATATCTTAACCCCTTAAGGACCAAGGATGTACCGGTACGTCCCTGGTCCTGCTCCCGTGATATAACGCGGGGTTACACGGTAACCCCGCATCATATCACGGCGGGCCCGGCGTCATAGTGAAGCCGGGACCCGCCGCTAATAGCGCGCAGCGGCTAAAAGCGAAAGTGAAACCATGCTGGTTAACTCAGTGGGCTGTTCGGGATAGCCGGCATCCCGAACAGCTTACAGGACAGCGGGCCTACCTGCCTCCTCGCTGTCCGATCGCTGAATGACTGCTCAGTGCCTGAGATCAAGGCATGAGCAGTCATGCGGCAGAATCATCGATCACTGGTTTCCTATGAGAAACCAGTGATCAATGATAAAGATCAGTGTGTGCAGTGTTATAGGTCCCTATGGGATAACAAAGATCAGTGTGTGCAGTGTTATAGGTCCCTATGGGCGCTACAACACTGCAAAAAAAAAAAGTGAAAAAAAAGTGAATGAATATCATTTAACCCCTCCCCTATTAAAAGTTTGAATCACCCCCCTTTTCCCATAAAAAAAAAAAACACAGTGTAAATAAAAATAAACATATATGGTATCACCGCGTGCGGAAATGTCCTAATTATAAAAATATAACGTTAATTAAACCGCTCGGTCAATGGAGTGCGCGCAAAAAAAAATTCCAAAGTCCAAAATAGTGCATTTTTGGTCACTTTTTATATCATTTAAAAATGAATAAAAAGTCAATAAGATCAATAAGTCCTATCAATGCAAAAATGGTACAGTTAAAAACTTCAGATCACGGCGCAAAAAATGAGCCCTCATAATGCCCCATACACGGA
The DNA here is from genome assembly GCF_029499605.1 of Hyla sarda. NCBI lineage: Eukaryota > Metazoa > Chordata > Amphibia > Anura > Hylidae > Hyla > Hyla sarda. The sequence goes on along the minus strand of NC_079198.1, from coordinate 29,446,832 downwards.
AAAATAAAAAAGTTATAGGGGTCAGAAGATGACAATTTTAAACGTATTAATTTTCCTGCATGTAGTTATGATTTTTTCCAGAAGTCCGACAAAATCAAACCTATATAAGTAGGGTATCATTTTAATTGTATGGACCTAAGGAATAAAGATAAGGTGTCATTTTTACCGAAAAATGTACTACGTAGAAACGAAAGCCCCCAAAAGTTACAAAACGGCGTATTTTTTTTCAATTTTGTCGCACAATGATTTTTTTTCCATTTCACCGTTGATTTTTGGGCAAAATGACTGACGTCATTACAAAGTAGAATTAGTGTTGCAAAAAATAAGCAATCATATGGATTTTTAGGTGCAAAATTGAAAGAGTTATGATTTTTTAAAGGCAAGGAGCAAAAAACGAAAATGCAAAAACGGAAAAAACCCCGGTCCTTAAGGGGTTAATAGGGGTAGAAGTTCAGGTTTTCCCAGCCCCATATGCCCTTCTTCCCTTCAGTCACTGGGCAGAAAGGACATTTCCTGCAGGAACAAAACTTCACTGGAGACGAGAAGAAGAGGTCAGCAGTGACCAGGCTGCAGCCTAATGCAGTTAAAAGAATATTTTGGGTTAAAAAAATGGATTTAATGGTTGGCGAGGTGTCTTGCAGCTGGGATCCCTGGTGATCAGCTATAATCTGCAGGACAGTATGACGGCAAATGTTCAGCTCAAAAAATTGATGAAAAAATTAATAAAAAGCGATCAAAAAGTCAGATCAATGCAAAAATGGTACCGCTAAAATCTTCAGATCACGGCGCAAAAAATTAGCCCTCATACTGCCCCATAAGCGGTAAAATAAAAAAGTTATAGGGGTCAGAATATGACAATTTTAAACGTATACATTATTCTGCATGTAGTTATGATTTTTTACAGAAGTGCGACAAAATCAAACCTATATAAGTAGGGTATCATTTTAACCATATGGACCTACAGAATAAAGAGAAGGTGTCATTTTCACAGAAAAATTTACCCGGTAGAAATAGAAGCCCCCAAAATTTACAAAATTGTGTTTTTTCTGCCTGACATCGCACATATCAACATCGCGGTCCCCGCTCCAGGCGCATGCGCAGTGGCGGATGCTATTCCGATTTCACGGAGGGATATAACGTTTGTGCCCTGGGTGAAATGTTTCTATGGCTACACATATAGACATATTGTTTTTCACGGGATATGTACGTGTTACCTTTATAATGTCCATTTTTAATTGTCTTTTATGAATATGTACCTGTAGCACGATCCCCCACTTCCAGGGGGCGTGGCCTATGTACCTGTTGGCGCCAAATTCATTTATAAATAGTGTGTATGCACAGTCACAACTCTGTAAGCCATTCTTCTTGATGAAGAGGCATTGTGGCCTCGAAATGCGTTGTTGCACAGCTTAATAAAGAAATATACTTACTTGAAACAGCTTCTGCAGTGGTTTGCGCTACCAGTACCGTTTTTTTTCTTGTTCATCCATCTTGACAGAGGAATGGCTGTGGATATAGTGTTTCTGGATTTTGCTAAAGCGTTTGATACTGTCCCTCATAGACGTCTGACAGGTAAGTTAAGGTCTTTGGGCTTGGAAACTTTAGTTTGTAACTGGATTGAACACTGGCTCATGGATTGTACCCAGAAAGTGGTGGTTAATGATTCGTACTCTGATTGGTCCCCGGTTATTAGTGGTGTACCCCAAAGTTCAGTACTGGGCCCGCTGTTGTTTAATTTATTTATCAATGATATAGAGGATGGTATTAACAGCTCTGTTTCTATCTTTGCAGATGACCCCTTACTCAGCTGCACAAAGATATCAGTGACTGCAGCACTGATGGGACACATATAGTTGTGTATTCTCCTGACTGTGTCCCATCAGTGCTGTAGTCACTGATATCTTTGTCCCTTTGGCCCTGCCTGTTAGTCACTTATATAGTTGTATATTCTCCTGACTAAGTGACTAACAGGCAGGGCCAGACAGACAAAACAGGTATTGAAGAATAATACGCCCATTTTTCTGGTGGGGGTCAAACTGCTGGGACCCCCACCAATCACCAATCAGCTTTTGTAAAGCTATAACTCCCATCATGTCTAGAGAGCCTCAGGCATTATAGGAGTTGTAGTTTTTCAACAGCTGGAGAGCCATAGATTAGGGTACAGCATCACCCATCATCCCTGCAGAACTTACAACTGACTCCAGCTCTGATGGGACAGTCAGGATAAAACACAATGATATCACTGACCTGAGTGACGTCTTCTCTGTTGTCTTTTCTTTCCTTCTCCATCTGGTCCAGACGTCAGGACATCTTCCAGCTCCATCTTCTCTGCAGAGTCTGACACCCGGACATCATAGGTTCTCACTTTGTCAGTAGATTCTCATCCTCTGTATGAGGACAATAATCATTATTATTATGCTAAATACTGTACCCCCTGAATATAATACTGCCACACACTGTATCCCCTGAATATAATACTGCCACACACTGTGCCCCTGAATATAATACTGCCACACACTGTACCCCTGAATATAATCCTGCCACACACTGTGCCCCTGAATATAATCCTGCCACACACTGTGCCCCTGAATATAATCCTGCCACACACTGTACCCCTAAATATAATACTGCCCCACACTGTACCCCTGAATATACTCCTGCCACACACTGTGCCCCTGAATATAATACTGCCACACACTGTACCCCTGAATATAATACTGCCACACACTGTGCCCCTGAATATAATCCTGCCACACACTGTACCCCTAAATATAATACTGCCCCACACTGTACCCCTGAATATAATCCTGCCACACACTGTACCCCTGAATATAATCCTGCCACACACTGTACCCCTGAATATAATCCTGCCACACACTGTACCCCTGAATATAATACTCATTAGTGCATACCACATAACTACATCTAAGTAGTGTACTAATTTGTACCTGTTAATCTGTCAAGGGTCTATATACTGTGAAAGGGCAGCCAATAGTACACACCTGCTTCTATTCTAGACAAATACTGTTTTAAGTGAACTGAAGCGTATTGTACTCCCCTCATATACGCAATAAGTATGTCAGGCAGAGTAGTGAAATTTCAATTACTAAATCCATGATATCAATTTCAAAATCTTAAATTTTAATTTAAAAATCATAGATTTCAATGGTCTCGTCATATTGCTTCCAACTCCAGGCTGTGCCATTTAGACACTATATGGTCTCCTCATGCTTCAGCCAACTCCAGGCTGTGTCATTCAGCCAGTATATGGTTTACTGATGCTGCTGGGCCTGGGAATAAAAAAAATTGTTATGGTAGCACTAGCTACCCAAAATCTTCAGTTTAAATTTCAAACTTCGTCTTTTTTTCTCAGGGATTGTGAAGCCCTGGGGTCTCCTCATGCTTCAGCCAACTCCAGGCTGTGCCATTCCGACCCTATATGGTCTCCTCCTACTGATGCCACCTCCAGGCTCTGTCATTGTGCTGACATATGACATGGGACTCCTTGTTAGATTAGGTCCTTTGCACCCACACGCCGGGGCCCGGGACACTAAAACGTAGATTTCTATTTAAAATTCTTATATTTCAATGGTCTCCTCATGCTTCAGCCACCCTCAGGCTATACCATTCAAACACTACATGGGCTCCTTATGCTTTCCTACACTCCAGGCTGTGTCATTCAGCCAATATATCGTTTTCTGATGCTACTGGGACATTAAAGCCAAATATGTTCTGGTAGCACTAGCTAACGCAAATGCTAAATTAAGATTTCAAGCTTGATCTTTCAATGTAAGTGCTTAATTGAGATTTCAAGCTTGATCTTTCAATGTAAGGGGTTATGAAACCTTCTGGTGTACTGCTGATGCCTGCTCCTGACTGTGTGTTTCAGAAACTACTTGGCTTATTGATGCTTCTGGGCTTGGGCCTTACATTTTTGGATGTTTAGCACAAGCTAAATACATGCTTAATAGAAATTTCAACATTGATCTTTCAATGAAAGGGGTTATGAAACCCTCGGGTGTACTGCTGATGCCTGCTTCTGACTGCTTCTGTGACTTTCAGGAACTACTTGGCTTATTGGTGCTTCTAGGCTTGAGCCTTAAATTTTTGGATGTTTAGCACGAGCTGTGTAAATAAAAATAAACATAAGTGGTATCGCTGCGTGCGTAAATGTCCGAACTATAAAATGATATCCTTAATTAAACCGCACGGTCAATGGCGTACACGCAAAAAAATTCCAAAGTCCAAAATAGCGTATTTTTGGTCACTTTTTATATCATAAAAATATTTATAACAAGCGATCAAGAATTGCCGATCAATGTAAAAATGATAACAATAAAAACTTCAGAACACGGCGCAATAAATGAGCCCTCATACTGCCCTGTACGCGGAAAAATAAAAATGTTATAGGGGCCAGAAGATGACAATTTTAAACATATAAGTTTTCCTGCATGTAGTTATGATTTTTTTCAGAAGTACGACAAAATGAAACCTATATAAGTAGGGTATCATTTTAATCGTATGGACCTACAGAATAAAGATAAGGTCTCATTTTTACCGAAAAATGCACTGTGTAGAAACGGAAGTTCCCAAAAGTAACAAAATGAAATTTTTTCTTCAATTTTGTCGCACAATGAATTTTTTTCCATTTCCATGCAAAACTGAAAGGGCTATGATTTTTAGAAGGTGATGAGGAAAAAAATGAAAATGCAAAAATGGAAAAAACGCTGAGTCCTTAAGGGGTTAAACCTACAGGAGTTTTTAGGACTTCCTATTCTAAATCCATTGGCATGAATATGGAGTTTGTCCTCCTTTGTGTCTCTCAGGTATACAAAAAGTCATCTCAAGAAAGTGACCCACCTGCTATCCAGAGGATATGTTATATAATTATAAGTATCTAATCTGTGGGGTCAGAGTCCTGGGACCCCCACCGATCACAGAAACTGGGGTCCCTTGTTTCCTGTGTGAATGTAGCGGGTGTTGAATATGTTCAGTGCCTCATGGTTCACTTGTGATGGGACTGCAGAAGATAGCCGACGACAATGCTGTGCTCTCCTCTGCTACCCTTACGAAGTGAATACAGCGACATTGTATGTCTGTGTTTCCCAACCAGTGTGCCTCCAGCTGTTTGATAAACTACAACTCCCAGCTTGCCCGGACAGCCTTTGGCAATGTCTTTGGCTGTCGAGGATTGCTGGGAGTTGTAGTTTTGCCACAGCTGGAAGTATACTGGTTTGAGAACACTGGTGAGAGTAAAAGGGATCCCCCCATTCCTATAATCAGTGGCGGTCCCAGTAGTCAAACCCCCCCACCAATCACCTAATCCAGTGTTTCCCCACCAAGGTGCCTCCAGCGGTTACAAAACTACTACTCCCAGCATGCCTGGACAGCTGAAGGCCTGGTATGGAAACACTGACCTAATCTGTGAATAGTACACTGCTCAAAAAAATAAAGGGAACACTTAAACAACACAATGTAACTCCAAGTCAATCCCACTTCTGTGAAATCACACTGTCCACTCAGGAAGAACACTGATTGACAATCAATTTCACATGCTGTTGTGCAAATGGAACAGACAACAGGTGGAAATTATAGGCAATTAGCAAGACACCCCCAATAAAGGAGTGGTTCTACAGGTGGCAACCACAGACCACTTCTCAGTTCCTATGCTTCCTGGCTGATGTTTTGGTCACTTTTGAATGCTGGCGGTGCTTTCACTCTAGTGGTAGCATGAGATGGAGTCTACAACCCACACAAGTGGCTCATGTAGTGCAGCTCATCCAGAATGGCACATCAATGCGAGCTGTGGTAAGAAGGTTTGCTGTGTCTCTCAGCGTAGTGTCCAGAGCATGGAGGTGCTACCAGGAGACAGGACAGTACATCAGGAGATGTGGAGGAGGCCGTAGGAGGGCAACAACCTGCAGCAGGACCGCTACCTCCGCCTTTGTGCATGGAGGAGCATGAGGAGCACTGCCAGAGCCCTGCAAAATGACCTCCAGCAGGCCACAAATGTGCATGTGTCCACTCAAACAGTCAGAAACAGACTCCATGAGGGTGGTATGAGGGCCCGACATTCACAGGTGGGGGTTGTGCTTACAGCCCAACATCGTGCAGGATGTTTGGCATTTGCCAGAGAACACCAAGATTGGCAAATTCGCCACTGGCGCCCTGTACTCTTCACAGATACATCAAAGTTGGATCGGCCTGTAGTGCGGTTTTCCACTTTGATTTTGAGTGTGACTCCATATCCAGACCTCCATGGGTTGATAAATTTGATTTCCATTGATAATTTTTGTGTGATTTTGTTGTCAGCACATTTATATATGTAAAGATGAAAGTATTTCTTACGATTAGTTCATTCATTCAGATCTAGGATGTGTTATCTTAGTGTTCCTTTTATTTTATTGAGCAGTGTAGGAAAGTTACCGTCCCGGGATAACCCCTTGTAGACTTTACACTTTGTAATGATACAATTCCTTGAAGTCCGGACTATGTTGGGGAAGCTGCCCCTACCAAACCCGGGAACAATCCTCCACTCATTGGGGGAGAATTCTCAAAACCTGTATAAAGGAAAAGGGGAGCAGTTGCCCATAGCAACATATCAGATCGCCTCTTTCATTGTTTTCAGAGGCCTTTTTTTTATAAAAAAAAAAAACAAAAACACAGGTTTTGATAAATCTTCCCAATTGACCTCAATGAAGAATTCACTTATGAACTATTGAAATGGGAATGTTTTATATATTTATATATATATATATATATATATATATATATTTTTTTTTTTTTTTCCTTTGGATGAGGAGGGGGGATTACCTATGGGAATTTAATGGGGATTTCCAGTTTGGGGACTCCCCCTTGGGATGAATAGCTGTCAGCTGTATTATATCTGCTGCATTGCTGGGTATTGTGGGGTGCAGCCTAGACCCAGGAAGAGCTTCATTGTAAGTATTCTGGATATATTACCTATAGATATTCGATAGTTTTTGTACTATGCACTGATATGTAGGCGCTGTCTGCTCTGGGGGCAGAACTTCATGCAGCTACTTTCACTTTCCTTCTGTGTAGATAGTTCCCGGCTGTCACCCACCTCGTCTGCACAGGAGCAGCAACCACGGGGCGACCTCTATATACAGAGGGCTACAGGGGGATTTCCATAGGACCCATAGACCCGTGGGTGTCTACATTCATATAACATTGTGGAGATTAAAAAGACACAGAAAACCGCCGCCCCAGAGCGATGTACAGAGCAAGAGACGCAGCGTGTGACCTGTGATCTGTGCTAAACACATTCAGGGTAAGTGCTGGCGGTGCCGGAGCGGTATTTGTTCTAAAGGCTCTGAGGAGGGGGCTCTGAGGAGGGGGCTCTGAGGAGGGGGCTCTGAGGAGGGGGCTCTGAGGAGGGGGCTCTGAGGGAATGACCGCTTTATTATTGTGCCATGTTACTTGTACGTGCAGAGATTTAATGTTTTTCCTCAATGTGGTATAGAGATATGAGATAGATAGATATGAGATAGATAGATAGATAGATATGAGATAGATAGATAGAAAGATAGATAGATAGGAGATATGTAGATATGAGATAGATGGATAAATAGATAGATATGAGATAGATGGATATGAGATAGATAAATAGATATGAAATAGATAGATATGAGATAGATAGATATGAGATATGTAGATATTAGATAGATGGATAAATAGATAGATATGAGATCGATAGGAGATAGATAGATATGAGATAGATAAATAGATATGAAATATATAGATATGAGATAGATAGATATGAGATATGTAGATATTAGATAGATAAGATATAGATAGGAGATAGTTAGATACATATGAGATAGATAGATATGAGATAGATAGATATGAGATATGTAGATATGAGATAGATGGATAAATAGATAGATATGAGATCGATAGGAGATAGATAGATATGAGATAGATAAATAGATATGAAATAGATAGATATGAGATATGTAGATATTAGATAGATATGAGATCGATAGGAGATAGATATGAGATAGATAGATATGAGATATGTAGATATGAGATAGATAGATGGATAAATAGATAGATATGAGATAGATAGATGGATAAATAGATAGATATGAGATCGATAGGAGATAGATATGAGATAGATAGATAGATAACAGATAGATAGGAGATAGATAGATAGATACATACATACATATGAGATAGATAGATAGATAGATAGATAGGAGATAGATATATGGATATATAGATAGATATGAGATAGATATGAGATAGATAGATATGAGATAGATATGAGATAGATAGGAGATATATAGATGGATATATAGATATGAGATAGATAGGAGATAGATAAATAGATAGATAGGAGATAGATTGGAGATAGATAGATAGATAGATATGAGATATATATGAGATAGATAAGAGATAAATAGATAGATATGAGATAGATAGGAGATAGAAATGAGATAGATATATATGAGATAGATAGATAGATAGATAGATAGGAGATAGATATGTATAAGACTGATAGATATGAGATAGATATTTTGGCCTTTGGCTGTCCAGGCATCCTGGGGGTTGTAGCTTTTCAACAGCTGGAAGCATAGTGGTTGGTAAACAATGATGTAGGACCTACAACAGCTGGAGGCACACTGGTTGGGAAAGACTGATCTATCATATATCTATCATGTCACATATATCTACCTACATTGTAGGTAGATATATGGGAAATGATAGATATAAGATAGATCAGTCTTTCCCAACCAGTGTGCCTCCAGCTGTTGCAAAACTACAACTCCCAACAGTCAGTCCCATCTATAGTGGGGCTGGCGCAGTGTTTCCCAACCAGGGTGCCTTCAGCTGTTGTAAAACTACAACTCCCAGCATGCCTGGACAGCCGAAGGCTGTCCGGGCATGTTGGGAGTTGTAGTTTTGCAACAGCTGGAGGCACACTTGCTAGGAAAGCCCGAGATAGATATATATTATGTATCTATCTGCCATCCTAGTCATTTCCCTCCCAGCAGTACACATGGCTGCTCTGGAATTCCTTATCTTGTCTTGTATCTATGTTAGATCCATCCTCAGGGACCCATGTGGGGTGATGACATTCTTGTTGTATTTGCCCTTTACCTGTCCTTTATGACCTTGCTGCTTCTCCTCTTATCTTTCTTCCCTATCAGTTGTGATTCTTGCTTTTGGTTTCTCACACACTGTTCGGATTTTCTATCCTTTGGCACCAGTCATGTAAAGAATCGTCCGTGAATGGAGATGATAATGGGCATGGCAGGCGGGTGCCCATTGGTGGTGCCTATTGGGAAATCATCAGAAGATTTGGCTGCTTTATGGAATGCAGTCGGTGGGCTTTCGTTTTCCATTTATAATGCAGGACGTTTCCCAGAAATGATACATGTATCCTCACAGGGCACAAGTTGGCTGCAGCAGTAGATGGTCATATGACTTGTTTGGCAACCTGCATATATTTAGGCTGTTACATAGCAACACATACAATGGTGTGCAGATGACACCATCAGAGTGCCTCCCTCTTTTAGAATTGCATGCTAATGCCCTCGATGAATACGATGAATGGCCTGGTCTTTAAGGGGTTAAAAAGAAAAGGTCCCCAAAAAGATGAATACATGTTCACAGCATTGCCAGACAGGAAGCAAATTGGTTGTTGGTACTAGGGGTCACTTTTTTTTTTTTTTTTTTTTTTTACCCCTAGTACCTTTACCCCTAGGGACCTTTTCTTTTTAACCCCTTAAGAACCAGGCCATTTTTCACTGTAGGACCAGAGCGTTTTTTGCACATCTGACCACTGTCACTTTAAACATTAATAACTCTGAGATGCTTTTACCTTTCATTCTGATTCCGAGATTGTTTTTTCGTGACATGTTCTACTTTATGTTAGTGTAAAATTTTGTCGAGACTTGCATCATTTCTTGGTGAAAAATTCCAAAATTTGATGAAAAAAATTGAAAATTTTTCATTTTTCTAACTTTGAAGCTCTCTGCTTGTAAGGAAAATAGACATTCCAAATAAATGATATATTGATTCACATATACAATATGTCTACTTTATGTTTGCATCATAAAGTTGACATGTTTTTGCTTTTGGAAGACATCAGAGGGCTTCAAAGTTCAGCAGCAATTTTCTAATTTTTCACAAAATTTTCTAAATCAGAATTTTTCATGGACCAGTTCAGGTTTGAAGTGGATTTGAGGGGCCTTCATATTAGAAATACCCCATAAATGACCCCATTATAAAAACTGCACCCCTCAAAGTATTCAAAATGACATTCACTAAGTGAGTTAACCCTTTAGGTGTTTCACAGGAATAGCAGCAACGTGAAGGAGAAAATTCAAAATCTTCATTTTTTACACTCGCATGTTCTTGTAGACCCAGTTTTTGAATTTTTACAAGGGGTAAAAGGAGAAAAATCCTCTCAAAATTTGTAACCCAATTTCTCTCGAGTAAGGAAATACCTCATATGTGTATGTAAAGTGTTCGGCGGGCGCAGTAGAGGATTCAGAAGGGAAGGAGCGACAGTGGGATTTTGGAGAGTGAGTTTTTCTGAAATGGTTTTTGGGGGGCATGTCACATTTAGGAAGCCCCTATGGTGCCAGAACAGCAGAAAACCCCCTGCATGGCATACCATTTTGGAAACTACACCCTTCAAGGCACGTAACAAGGGGTCCAGTGAGCCTTAATATCCCATAGGTGTTTGATGACTTTTCGTTAAATTCGGATGTGTAAATGAAAAAAAAAAATTTCCATCTCTTCTGAGTATGGAAATACCCCATGTTAGGACGTAAAATGCTCTGCGGGCAAACTACAATGCTCAGAAGAGAAGGAGTCACATTTGGCTTTTGGAAAGCAAATTTTGCTGAAATGGTTTTTGGGGGGCATGTCGCATTTAGGAAGCCCCTATGGTGCCAGAACAGAAAAAATACCCACATGGCATACTATTTTGGAAACTGCATCCCTCAAGGAATGTAACAAGGGGTACAGTGAGCCTTAACACCTCACAGGTATTTCACGACTTTTTGTTAAAGTTGGATATGTAAATGAAAAAAAAAATGTTTTCACTAAAATGCTGGTTTTCCCCCAAATTTTACATTTTTACAAGGGGTTATAGGAGAAAATTACCCCCAACATTTGTAACCCCATTTCTGCTGAGTATGGAAATACCCCATTTGTGGACGTCAAGTGCTCTGCAGGCGAAATACAATGCTCAGAAGAGGAGGAGTGCAATTGAGCTTTTGAAGAGTGAATTTGTTTGGAATGGAAGTCAGGGGCCATGTGTGTTTACAAAGCCCCCCGTGGTGCCAGAACAGTGAACCCCCCCACATGTGACCCCATTTTGGAAACTACACCCCTCACAGAATTTAATAAGGGGTGCAGTGAGCATTTACACCCCACTGGCATTTGACAGATCTTTGGAACAGTGGGATGAGCAAATTCAAAATTACATTTTTCATTTTCACAGACCACTGTTCCAAACATCTGTAAGACACCTGTGGGGTGTAAATGTTCACTGTACCCCTTATTACATTATATGAGGGGTGTAGTTTCCAAAATGGGGTCACATGTTGGGGGGTCCATTGTTCTGACACTATGGGGACTTTGTAAACACACGTGGCCTTCAATTCTGGACACATTTTCTCTTCAAAATCCCAATGGCGCTCCTTCTCTTCTGTGTATTGTAGTTCACCTGCAGAGCACTTTACATCCACAAATTTTGGGGGGCTTTTTCCCATTTTCCCTTGTGAAAATGAAAAATTTAGGGTAACATTTTCTCATCCAAATTTAACAAAAATTTGTCAAACACCTGTGGGGTGTTAAGTCTCACTATACCCCTTGTTACATTCCGTGAGGGGTGTAGTTACCAAAATGGGGTCACATGTCGGTATTTATTTTTTTGCGTTTATGTCAGAGTCACTTTAAAATCAGCCACCCCTGTGCAAATCACCAATTTTGACCTCAAATGTACATGGTGCACTCTTACTCCTGAGCCTTGTTATGCGTCCGCAGATCATTTTACGCCCACATATAGGGTATTTCCGTACTCAGGAGAAATTGCTTTACAAATTTTGGCGGTCTTTTTTTCCACTAACAGGCTGATGTAGACCCCAACTTTTCCTTTTCATAAGGGGTAAAATTTGTAGTGTAATTTCTCCCGAGTACGGAAATTCCCCATATGTGGCCCTAAACTGTTTCCTTGAAATACGACAGGGCTCTGAAGTGAGAAAGCGCCATGTGCATTTGAGGACTAAATTAGGGATTGCATAGGAGTGGACATAGGGGTATTCTACGCCAGTGAATCCCAAACAGGGTGCCTCCAGCTGTTGCTAAACTCCCAGCATGCCTGGACAGTCAGTGGCTGTCCAGAAATGCTGGGAGTTGTTGTTTTGCAATAGCTGGCGGCTCCGTTTTGGAAACACTGCCGTACAAGACGTTTTTCATACTTATTTTTTGGGGGGTGGGGGGGGGGGTTGGGGGGGAAGTGTAAGGGGGTGTATATGTAGTGTTTCACTCTTTATTTTGTGTTAGTGTAGTGTAGTGTTTTTAGGGTACATTCGCACTGGCGGAGGTTTACAGTGAATTTCCTGATAGGAGTTTGCACTGTGGCGAAAAATTTGCTGCAGCTAATACTTGAAGCAGAAAACTTACTGTAAACCTGCCTGTGTGAATGTACCTTGTACATTCACATGGGGGGGGGGGGGGCAAACCTCCAGCTGTTTCAAAACTACAACTCCCAGCATGTACTGACAGAGCAAATACCCAAAGCAAACCTCTCCTGCTCTTGACAGTTCCTGACATGGACAGAGGTGTCAGCAGAAAGCACTGTGGTCAGGCAGAAAGTAAGTTCAAAGAGAAAAGAACTTCCTGTGGATCATAACAGCAGCTGATAAGTACTGGAACGATTAAGATTTTTTAAAAGACGTAATTTACAAAGTTGTTTAACTTTCTGGTGCCAGTTGTTTAAAAAAAATAATGTTTTCCAGTGGAGAACCCCTTTAAACTTAAAAAAGTTAAAGCCAAAATTGCTGATTTTTTGTCAAATCACATCCCAGAATGAAAGGAATAAAAAGTGATCAAAAGTTACCGATAAAACTACAGATCATGGTGCAAAAAATTAGCCCTGACACAAAGTTAAAGGTGGTCAGAATACAACAATTTTAAACATACTTTTTTGTTCAAAAAGTTTGACTTTTAAAAAAAAGTAATGCAATAAAACATGGGTATCATTTTAATCGGGTTGACCCACAGAATAAAGAGAACATGTCATTGTTACCATAAAGCACACTGTGTAGAAATGAAAGCCACCAAAATTTTGAATATTGCGGTTTTCTTTCCAATTTTCTTGTCAACTCAGAGTACTATTGATCTGACAAAGAAAGCAAGCCCTCATGGGTCTATGAATGGAAAAATAAAAGAGGAAAAAACAAAAACACAAAAATTTTAATTTCCTGTGTCCTCAAGGGGTTAAACATGTATTGACAAATACATCAAGTTTATGCAAAAACTCAATATTTACAGTGTGACTGAACCTTCTTTTTCAATACTATTTCTATTTTTCCCTTTTTCAATACTATTTCTATTTCTCCCTGATATGTTGGTTTCAGGCCAAATCCTGACTGATAAACTCATTCTTGTCTAATCACTACTTGGAGATTAACACAGTTTCTGTTTGTCCACCTGCTTTAGGGTGCGTTCACACGCTCTTTGTTTTTGCGGGTTTTCCGCTGCATATTTGAAAGGGTGCGGGCTCTTCTCGGCTATCCGCAACAGATTTTCCAAGGAGGAATTTACGCTGCGGAAAATCCGCCGCAAGCCCCATTGACGTCAGTAGGGACTGCGGCGGATTTTCCGCAGCGTAAATTCCGCCGTGGACAATCTGCTATGGACAGCCGGGAAGAGCCCGCCCCTTTCAAATACGCAGCGGAAAACCCACAAAAACAAAGAGCTTGTGAACGCACCCTTAGGGTGCATGCACACCACATTTTTGCAATATAGTTCTGTATCAGGTTTTTGATTCCTCAAAACCTGACTAAACTGTATCAAAACGTGTGTACAAATTTCAACCCGTATACGGTTTTAAAAATGATGTACCGTTGCATCTGTTTTTTTTATTTAAAAAAATGTATACGTTTTTCACTTTTCACTCCATTTTGAATAAAGTTTCACTTGTTTGATTAAAATTCCAAGAAAAAAAACTGTGCAAAGTCAAAAACAGTATGGTGAAAACCGGATGGAACCGTACGCACATACGGTTCAGTACGGTCCCCATTGACTCCCATTTAAAAAAAAAAAATAAACATACGGTTTAATACGGTTTTTCACCCGAACCAAAAAAACGTGGTAGACTACGGTTTTGGGTACATGTAAAAAAAAATGGACAAAACCGTATAAGACGGACTAAACCGAATGATGCGTTTGACATACGTTTTACAATGTTAAGTCAATGCATATGGTTTTCTATACGGTTCTGTATGGTTTTAACTTGAAACCGTATACGGGAACTGTGTAGCAAAAACGTGGTGTGCATGCACCCTTATGAAGATTGACCACAGTTTTTCAATGGGATTGAGATCTGGTGAGTTTTCTGGATATTGACCCAAAATTTCAATATTTTGTTCACTTTTGCCTTGTGACATAGTCTCCATCATGCTCGAAAGGCTTTGTTTAGCACCAAATTTCTCCTGGATTTTTAGAAGTTGCTCTCAGAGGATGTTCACATACCATTCTTTATTCATGACAGTGTTCTTAGGAAAAATTGCCACTGCACCACCAATGACGCATCTAAAAATTGTTCAGATGCTGCTATCACTAATGATCCCTGCATCTAAACAGTTAAATGACGGACATCTCCAATGTTGGTCATTGCAAGTAGGTCTTGATAGAGAGCCATCCTTTGAATGGGATCTACTGAGTGTGATCCCAATGAACAAAGGTGTGTAATAGAGGTGTTACCTGTGAGTAGTTGCTCTGTTACTTGGTAATATGCATCAGGGTGCTCTCTGGATATCGGACTACCACTGCCTCCTTCTGGGAAAAGGTTAAATGATATAATGTCATGTGATATGTTTTATATCTCAAATAATCAACAGTAATTTATTAACATTGTAACCTAAAAGGACTACTAAATGAAAGTTATATTACTACAGCTTGTATGATTTGTACCCCGGGGCTGACAACAGGGACCCCAAACAAATCATGTAAATAGTGGTCCCTTGACCTCCGATTGAATGGAGTGGCAGCGCCCCTGCCTGGACAACGTTCCATTCACTCTATGGGACTTTGAAAAATAGCCAAGTACAGAGTTCAGTCATTTTCAGAAATCCCATACAGAGTAAATGCAGCTGCATCTGAGCAAGCGCGCTGTTGCTTAATTCACCCATAGGACATGGGATCCACATTCCTTCCTTAAAGGGGTACTCCGCTGCTCAGCATTTGGAACAAACTGTTCCGAACGCTGGAGCCTGCGCCGGGAGCTCGTGATGTCATAACCCCGCCCCCTCATGACGTCACACCCTGCAAGTCTATGGGAGGGGGCAGGACGGCAGTCACCAAAATGCGTCACCACAATGCATAACTGCTACAATGTCTGGTGTAAATTATTTCAGTTATGCTGACCAGATGGAGGTCATCCCCCCTCTCGCTAACCCTAACTGAAATTGATGGAAGCGGCGTATAAGGGGAAAAGGTTGCAAATTGTTTCCGCAAAAGGTGGCTTTTTGTATGCCAGAAAACTGAAATACAGCATTAATAAATTCTCCCTTTTGACTTTTTGGGAACTTTCATGCCAGAGCAAATTTTAGGGCACCAGGGTACATTTTCACAATAATTCACCATGTTTAAAACCTCCACATTATTTATGATGTGGATTTTGCACAAGTCGATTTGTAACATTGTAAGGCTGCGTTTCCACTTGACAGGTTTTTTTTTTTTTTTTTAAGCTGCCACGGCAGTTTTTGAACCAAAACTAGAAGTAGAGCCATGAGGAAGGATAGGTATAAGTCCTTCTTTTTATATTTTTTCCATTCCTTTGAATACACTTCTGGCTTTGGTTAAAAAAAACTGTAGTGACAACTATCCAGAAAACTAGTAAGTGGAAATGCAGCCTGAGACTCCCTGGTAGCATTTACACCGCTTCACATTCTGTTGCTTCTCTTGTGGATGTCTCATACGCCTGAAACAGGAGAAGGTCATTGTGATAAATATACATTTCCTAGAAGGACTATCCTGGCTGAGGCTTCTTAGGAGTAGAATGTTAAAATGAAATAACTTAAAATACTAGAACCCTCCCTAGGATTCATGACAGGGTATATCAGGTATTTTTTTATAAATGTAAATGGGGGAAAAAAATTGCCCACCCAAACATGGCCCTAACTTAAAGGGTTATGTAGCTTAGAAAGTTTTTCCCCCTATCCAGAGCATATGGAATAAGTGTCAGATCGCGGGGGGTCTGACTGCTGGGGCCCCCCTGCAATCTCCTGCACCGAGCGGGGGTCGACACCCCCTTTATGCATTTCTATGGGAGAGCCAGAGATACCCGAGTATAGCACTCCGGCTCTCCTTTGGATAGGGGAAACATTTTTTTAAGTTGGACTACTCCTTAAATAATACGAAGCTGAACAAAATTGTTGGTACCAACAATGCTCCCTGAAATAACTTGAAACTGACAAAAGAAATAATGAATTTACTGCAAATTATCTGTTGAAATTTGAATTCTAACTGATACAATTGGGGTTCAACAGAATCATTTTGAATGAAAATGACACTGACCTGGACAAAAATGATGGTACCTGAACTTAATATTTGGTTGCACAACCTTTCGAGGCAGTCATTGTAATCCAGCAATTTCTGTAACTCTCAATGAGACCACCCCAACCTTAGGGTTCATCTCTAATGTCTTCAAGTTGTTCTGGTTTCTTTGGTTACCATTGGTATTATACGTCTCTTTTTCCTCTTCTGGCCACATCCAGGGAGGTTGGCTAAAGTCTTGTAGCCTTTACCTTTAGGCTATGTTAACACGGCAGAATTTCTGATTGGAATTTTGATGGGATTCTGCTGCACTGTGCACACAGCAGAATTTCAGCAGCAGAAACATCTATCCCGATTCTGGCATCCACAGAAACACTGAACCAGTTCAATGTCTCTGCGGATTCCGCTCGAAAATGCATTGCCGTCTGTAAAGACAGCACATTTCTGAGCATTCCTAGGGCCGCCAAATCAAGCAAATGTTGGGAATGTCCTCCTGTGTTTTCCACACATTTTTCACCATGTGAACATAGCCTTAAAGGGGTACTCCGGTGAAAACTTTTTTTCTTTTAAATCAACTGGTGGCAGAAAGTTAAACATATTTGTAAATTACTTCTATTAAAAAATCTTACTCCTTCCTGTACTTATTAGCTGCTGAATACTACAGAGGAAATTCTTTTCTTTTTGGAATGCTCTCTGATGACATCACGAGCACAGTTCTCTCTGCTGACGTTATAATAATAACACTTTATTTATTGTTGTCCTTAGTGGGATTTGAACCCAAGTCCCCAGCACTGCAAGGCAGCTGTGCTAACCAATGAGCCACCATGCTGCCCTTAGCATACATCTGCTATGCATGGTTGCTAAAATGGACAGAGATGTCAGCAGAGAGCACTGTGCTCATGATGTCATCAGTGTTTCAAAAAGAAAGGAATTTCCTCTGTAGCATTCAGCAGCTAATAAGTACTGGAAGGATCAAAATTTTTTAATAGAAGTAATTTACAAATATGTTTAACTTTCTGCCACCAGTTGAGTTAAAAGAAAAAAGGTTTTCACCGAGTACCCCTTTAACATGCTTGTCAACTCTCTCCTGCACTTTCTGTAGTTTCAGGTTTAATTTAGTACACACTATGATATCAAACAGCACAGTGACTACTTTTCCTCACCTTAGATTTCCATCAGTTAAAGGGGTACTCCGGTGGAAAGCAATTTTTTTTTTTTTCAAATCAACTGGTGCCAGAAAGTTATACAGATTTGTAAATTACTTCCAGTACTTAGCTGCTGTATGCTCTTTTTAGTCTTTACTCTCTGCTGACACCTCTGTCCATGTCAAGAACTGGAGCAGGAGAGGTTTGCTATGGGGATTTTCTCCTACTCTGGACAATTCCTAACACAGACAGAGGTGGCAGCAGAGAGCACTGTGGTCAGACATAAAAGAACAACTCAACTTCCTCTGTAGTATACAGCAGCTGATAATTACTGGAAGGATTAAAATTTTTTAATAGAAGTAATTTACAAATATGTTTAACTTTCTGGAGCCAGTTGATAAGAAAAAAAAAGTTTTCCACCGGAGTACCCCTTTAACTTCTCAGTAAATTGTCAGGGAACAGGGTTTTCCTGTCTTTACAGAAAGGTACCAATAATTTTGTCTACCTCTTTAAGAACTCTGTAAGTAAATTAAATGACCAAAAAAAAAGATAAAAATAAAGAAAGTTTCCCTTGCAATTCTTTCTAAAATTTGTGTTAAAACAAAAACTTTTCCACAAATCAGAGAGGGCATATGGGACTGGATATTGTCTGCATAGCAGATGAAAGTATACTTTTTTTTCCTTGATGGATTACCCCTTATTTTTTTTCCTTGATGGATTATAAAGATTGTACCAATGGTCTTGGCAAAGAGTGCCTTTGTGGATTTTAAAATAGGGCAGTTTTACACAGTTTTGGGTGTTTTTTTTTCTTGACTGACTCCCCCATATACATGCTTGCTTAGCTCGTTCAAGCATGCACATGTTCTCAATAGGAAAGGAGTGAAAGCCGCAGCGAGATCAGGCACTTAAATTCAGTATGCTATGAAGATCAGGCACTTAAAGGGGTATTCCGCCCCTAGACATTTTAGCCCCTATCCAAAGGATAGGGGATAAGATGTCAGATCGCCGCGGTCCCGCTGCTGGGGACCCCTGGGATCCCCGCTGCGGCACCGCGCTATCATTACAGCGCAGAGCGAGTTCGCTCTGCACGTAATGATGGGCGGTACAGGGGCCGGAGCATCGTTACGTCACGGCTCTGCCCCTCGTGATGTCACGGCCCGCCCCTTTCAATACAAGTCTATGGGAGGGGGCGTGGCGGTCATCACGCCCCCTCCCATAGACTTGCATTAAGGGGACGGGCCGTGATGTCACGAGGGGTGGCGTCATGACGTCACGCGGCTCCGTCCCCTGTATCGCCCGTCATTACGCACAGAGCGAACTCGCTCTGTGCTGTAATGATAGTGCGGTGCCTCAGCGGGGATCCCGGGGGTCCCCAGCTGCGGGACCGCGGTGATCTGACATCTTATCCCCTATCCTTTGGATAGGGGATAAAATGTCTAGGGGCGGAATACCCCTTTAAATTCAATATGCTTTATCCTTCTTTCCCTGACCTCATCTGTCAGGGTAGAGTGCTGAGGCCCTTATACATATAACATACAGTACTCAGCCAGTCCTGAGTCCTGCCAAAATTGTTCAGTATAAACCTTCTTGACTCTGAGTACTTTGTGGACCAAAAGCTAGCCCAGCTGACTCAAAGTGTACAAGCTTGTGTGAATTTAGTTTGGCACAGGTTACATCAGGACATCAAGAAATTATATTTCTCCCCATAAAAACAGAGGATTGTATGTGGTGCCACAGGGGTGCAAGGGATTCTTGTCAATTTGTGACGCCAGTGTACCATTAGCCTATACACGATCCGAGGTGGAGACAGCTTCTCCTGGGTCAGACACTGGGGGTTAAAAACACACAGACATTGGGTTACGGATAACTGTCTTTTACTGAGCACAACACACAGTACGGAGCAAAGTAGAAGGGATGCAGTGTCACCCTTGGAAGCCCTGTTGCCTTGCTGATTTGATTTAAAATGTTCTTAGACTTTCCTCAGGATTTTTCTCACACACGACTTCCACCTCCTTTCCACGCTGTACTCAGCATTAAGTCTGCTTAGACTGGGCAACTCCTACGCTATATACATGAACATTTAGGGGTTCCCATTGAGCAAACAGGGACACCTGATTATCACTGCTTCTCTCTCTTAAAGCTACAAGACATAAATAACATAATATACAGTGAATATAGAAAATATAATAAAGCGCTAAAGAGCCCAACACCAGAGCAGCAGGCAGGCCCGAGGAGATCCGCAGCCCACAGGACAGCCTTTGGTGCTGGGACACCACATGTACAGCCAACAACAATGTAAGTGAATGGTTATGTGAATGATCCATGATTGTTTGTATGGCTATTCACTTAATTGGGCCATGTAAAGGCTCCCTTTAATAATGAATATTCACATGTTTCACAATGTTTTTATTGAATTTTATAAACATAAGAAATGTAACATATAACATATTATGACATCAGATGTGTCAGAGTTTACATATGAACATGCATAACAACCTTGACTGGTGGAGCATAATTGTTCATCCAAACAGTGTCATGCATATTCACAAAGGATCTATCAGGTCATGAATATGACGGTTGCAAAAATTTGTGCAACAAATATGCTGCGTGTGAACACACACTAAAAATAGAAGTATTTTTTAGACCTCGAAATTATTTATGACCGACAATGTGCCAAGACTGAAGTAGTAGAAGAACTAGGTAAACCACATTCCCCTCTTTCGGTGAAATTTTTTCCACATTGATACACTTAAAGGGGTATTCCAGACAAAAACTTTTTTTTTATATATATCAACTGGCTCCGGAAAGTTAAACAGATTTGTAAATTACTTCTATTAAAAAATCTTAATCCTTCCAATAGTTATTAGCTTCTAAAGTTGAGTTGCTGTTTTCTGTCTAACTGCTTTCTGATGACTCACATCCCGGGAGCTGTCCAGCTCCTATGGGGATATTCTCCCATCATGCAAGGGATATTCTCCCATCATGCACAGCTCTCGGGACGTGACATCATCATTGAGCAGTTAGACAGATAACTTCAGAAGCTAATAACTATTGGAAGGATTAAGATTTTTTAATAGAAGTAATTTACAAATTTGTTTAACTTTCCGGAGCCAGTTGATATATAAAAAAAAGTTTGTGCCTGGAATACCCCTTTAAACACTTCAGGGCTTCAGGCTAAATAAAAATCACTTGAATTCTTTTAAGTCCTAAGGCTAAGTTCACATGGTTTTATTTGTTGTAGAGATTTTTTTTTTTGCAACATTTCCACAATCTGCAGGGAAATTTGTGAAATAGTTCCACAGCATATTTTGCAGTATTGGTGCAAATTTAGCATATTTCACGCTACAGGAAATCCACCTGGCTGTGGGAAACCTGTGAGGTATCTTGCTATTAGCAAAGACAATAAGGGCTTCTCTGCCGCAGCCCTGTGTGGGCAGTGAGGTTTGGAGGCCGGCACTTCACATCACAGTCATGGCGGCACGCTGCGCCCGTCTCCAACCCTTACTCCATACATAAGGCCGCTGCAGGAAGCTCTGTGTGTCTGCTCATAGCAAAATATGCTGCACATTTCCCCTGTCCAGCAGATTTCCAGCGTGAAATCCGTAGCGTATACCCTATGTTTTACCCTACCCTTTAAGCATACTGGCAATAATGTCCGGCAAAGCCATCTCCAGATCACTAAAGTCTCAGACAAGTCTGGCGCTCAGAAGTTGACACAATTTTTTGTCAGATATCCTGCCGCTGGGACCATCATTAAATGTACGCTTTAACTGGATGTACGCGGTACTCCACTGGCCAGCATTCGGAAGTAAATGTTCCAAATGCTGTTTTTGCACTGCGGGGTCGGCCACACCTCTCATGACGTCATGGTCATGCCCCCTAAATGCAAGTCAATGGGAGGGGGCGTGACGGCCGTTACGCCCCCTCCCATAGACTTGCATTGAGGGGGCGTGACTGATCCCCACAGCACGAAAACAGCATTTGGAACATTTAGTTCTGAACCCTGGCCAGTGGAGTACCCCTTTAATTTCAGCTGGGATTCGTTGCAACCTAGAAGTCTGTGGGAGAAAAAAATGGCAAGATTTCTTGAACAAATGCCATACCCTTCGTATGCAGGTTTATGGGCATAAACTGAAGCCTCCACATGAATAGCCACAATTCTACAGGAAAACATGAAATTGCAAATTAGTGCTATCATTATAATAAATAAATATATATATATATATATATATATATATATATATATATAAAAAAAAAGTAATCTATCTAACCAAAACTCCTCTACAGGCAATAATCAGGTTTAGCGTAAAGTGACAAATGTGTTACAGACGGTGATGGGCTTCAAATGATTAATATCAGGTCCCTTACTTGGGGTGACATGTAGTGCAAAAAGATTTCTACCTTAGTAGAATATACCAATTCCAATGCAAACAGAATGGTCTCTGTGGTGTGATATCTTCAATACACGGGAAAACGCTAAATAAATCTACTCCCCCTGCACACTACTACCCTCCCAGCATCTGTACCGATTGACGTGATGTAAAGATCGTATATGAGGAATATGGATTTAGAATAAAGCAAGAAAAGCACGATAGGGTGAGAGCATTGCATTCATTTCTTACTAAAAAGTCTAAATAAATCACTGTTTACCCTGGGTGGTTGTACCTGCAGTCACTCCTAGCCATAATCAGACAACGTATACACGCAAATTTTCTCCAGGTGCTGACAGGATCAAACAGGCGCCGAGAGTCTTCTTGCTGCTGGTAAGGCCACACAAAGACTCCCAACACCTTTTTGATCCTGCCAGCACCTGGAGAAAATGTATTGGCACACAATGGCCCTCATTTACTAAGAGTGTTGTGTAGGTTTCTTTGTGGGTTTTAATTCCCTACAATTTATTTCCCACGGTATTTACTAAGGTTTCCCTACATTTCCCACTTTCCGTTCACTTTGCTTTTTCTACACATGCTCTGATCTGTTGGGTTTTCCTCTGCTCAAATCCACTACATTTTATGTGGAAACCTTAGTAAATATGTTGGGTTTTTGTGAAAATGTCAGGGACACGAACCTTTTTGGAGACCATGCCTCCTTTTCCCCGTCGGCCACGCCCCTTTTTCTGGTTTTCTCAGCAAAATGGAGAGTTAGTCGGGTTTTTTTCAATTCTGATGCAAATTCTAACGCACATTCTAGCGCAAGTTCTGGCGCAGACAGAATTTCTGGCGCAATGCAACAGAATCTGGTGCACAACCCGACAAAATATGTCGGGTTTGCAATAGTAAATGAGGGCCACTATGGCCCTCATTTACTAAGAAAATCGGGTTGTAAGTCTATGTTGCTTTCTTACCCGACTGCTTTTTTCCCCTGGTATTTATTATTATGTCGCATCCTGTTTGTCGCACGTGGGTTTTGTTGGTTTTGGTTTCCAACTCCTCTGAGCTGTCGGGAAAAAATCCACAACAATTCAACTAATTCGGGTTGGAAACCTTAATAAATACGTGGGAAAGCTAAGAAATGTCGGGTAACGCCCCTTTTTCGGGTTTGGGAGAATCCACATCGGGTCCGTCGGGAAAAAATGTCGTATCGTGTCGCAGACTGGCGCAGGATGTCTGCGACATGGCGCAGACAAAGATGCGACAAAAAAACCCGACAAAAGAGGTCGGGTTTAGAATAGTAAATGAGGGCCTATGTCTAGTTTTAGAACTGTATTTATGTAATGAGTCTAATTCTGGTACTGTATATATAAATGGAACAGAGTTCTACTACTGTTATCGGCCTTATGCTGTTACCTTATATGCTTAATAAGCTTAGTTCTGGTACTGTAATGAGGCATGTTGTATATGTGTTAATCCTGGAACTGATACTCTACGTGAGCACTCAACTTTTGTATTTAGGAGGTGGGAAAAGGAAAGTTCATGCAGTGTGCTGTATGCCACACATCTCATCCATCCTTCCTGAAATGCACATTGTAGCCAAATTGGTATATTGGCCCTCATTTACTATTGCAAACCCGACATGTTTTGTCGGGTTGTGGGCCAGATTCTGTCGCATTGTGCCAGAAATTCTGTCTGCGCCAGAATTTGCGCCAGAATGTGTATCCGAATTTGCGCCAGAATTGAAAAAAACAGACTAACTCTCCATTTTGCTGAGAAAACCCGAAAAAGGGCCGTGGCCAACGGGGGAAAGGATGCATGGTCTCCGAAAAGGGGCGTGTCCCCGACATTTTCACAAAGCCCAACATATTTACTTAGGTTTCCACATAAAATGTGGTGGATTTCAGCTGAGGAAAACCCTACAGATCAGAGCATGTGTAAAAAAAGCAAAGTGTAGGGAAAGTGGAAAATGTAGGGAAACCTTAGTTAATACCGTGGAAAATAAATTGTAGGGAATTAAAACCCACAAAGAAACCTACACTCCACTCTTAGTAAATGAGGGCCAGTATATAGGTACAGTAAAAGAACAAAGCACAGTACACACGCAGCAGGCTAGAGCAATAGAGTAGTAATAGCCAGTTACACTGATCAATGCTGTGCAATGGCATAGCATTGAACAGTGTATGCAATCAGAAGATTGCATTTTTCAGCCCCCTATGGGGGTTAAAAGAAAAGAAGTCTAAAAATGTTTTATATAAAAGTTCATTAACCCCTTCCCTATTAAAAGTTTAAATCACCCCCCTTTTCCCATTTTTGCGTAAATGTCCAAACTATTAAAATATAATGCTAGCTAAACTGCACGGTCGATGGCGTACATGTAAAAAAATACCAAAGTCCAGAATTGTGCATTTTTGGTCACTTTATATACCATATAAATATTAATAAAAAGCGATCAAAAAGTCCCATCAAAACAAAAATGGTACCACCCCGTACACGGAAAAATAAAAAAATTATAGGGGTCAAAAGATGCCAATTTTAAACATACCAATTTTGGTAGTTTATAATTTTTATAAGTATTAAAATAAAACCTATGTGAATTGGATATTCTTGTAACCATATGGACCTACAGAATAAAGATAAGGTATAATTTTTACCGAAAAGTGCACTGTGTAGAAACGGGAGCCCCCAAAATTTACAAAATGGCGTTTCTTTTTTCGTTTCACCCCACAAATATATATATTTTTTGGTTTTGCTGCAGGTTATATTATAAAATATATATTGATAGAGATACACCGGCACCAGTGTCAGGCTCAGGGTTAATGCAGCTATATGGGAGGTGTTCTAGTACCTGTCTTGCTCTGTGAGTTTCAGTGGTGCAATGCGTTCTATGCAGTAATCCAACAAACAGTAGAAGGAAGAAATAACGCAGCACTCACCACAAGCTCTTTGTTCACCGTCTTCTTTATTCGGTTAAAAGTGTGCAGACAGGTACAGCAGGTAAGAGGAGACCTGGCGTGCGGAGGGATGTGGGTGGCACCCACATCCCCCCGCACGCCAGGTCTCCTCTCACCTGCTGTTCCTGTCTGCACACTTTTAACCAAATAAAGAAGACGGTGAACAAAGAGCTTGTGGTGAGTGCTGCGTTATTTCTTCCTTCTAATGTATATTATTAAATAAGTGATGTCATTACATAGTACAACCGGTGATGCAAAAACAAGACCTTTATATGGGTCTGTAGGTGCAAAATTGAAAGTGTTATTATTTTTAGAGGGGAAGGAGGAAAAAACGAAAATGCAAAAATGAAAATTTGTCCCTAAGGGGTTAAAGAAAAAAACAGCTTTGTTTTTGCATTAAAAGCCACTGAATTGTTGCCCATGTAAACATGCCTTAACATTATCGCAGTATAGAAGCGAATAAATTACCTTGAAATCCCTAAAAAATGTCCAGAAAGCGCAGAAGTATAGAACCGAATGGCTCTCTATTCTATATACCAATGGCGCATTTGGGAGTTAGCACCCCTTCCTCAGATTGGCATATGGCATAGTGCATACATACAGGTTGCTGACATATATACAGTATGCATACAAGCAAACAAACATGACTGCCAAAGGGCAAGTCCACTAAGACACAGTTCAATTGAGTTCCTATAATAATATCAAGTAGGAAACAATGCCCATACTCTCGGAGCTCCACGAAACTCCACTAAGCACAATGAATAATACACATACGTAGGGCAATTACACACAGGCTGCATGCCAACTTAGCTTCACCGCAACAAGTGAATTCACATTTCAAGACATAACTCAAGGTTAAAGGGGTACTCCGGTGAAAACCTTTTTTCTTTTAAATCAACTGGTGGCAGAAAGTTAAACATATTTGTAAATTACTTCTAATAAAAAAGCTTAATCCTTTCTGTACTTATTAGCTGCTGAATACTACAGAGGAAATTATTTTCTTTTTGGAATGCTCTCTGATGACATCACGAGCACAGAGCACATTATTATAATAATAACACTTTATGTATTGTCGTCTTTAGTGGGATTTGAACCCTAGTCCCCAGCACTTCAAGGCAGCTGTGCTAACCACTGAGCCACCATGATCCCCTTAGCATACATCTGCTATGCATGGTTGCAAAAATGGACAGAGATGTCAGCAGAGCGCACTGTGCTCGTGATGTCATCAGTGTTCCAAAAAGAAAGGAATTTCCTCTGTAGCATTCAGCAGCTAATAAGTACTGGAAGGATTAAGATTTTTTAATAGAAGTAATTTACAAATATGTTTAACTTTCTGCCACCAGTTGATTTAAAAGAAAAAAGGTTTTCACCGGAGTACCCCTTTAAGTAGAAGTACCGTACTCTTCATGCTTCACTTTTTTTCATTTTTCACAAGAAAATGTCTTTCTTATGATAAAAATTGAATAAAGCACGAAGAGTACGTCTACTTAACCGTGAGTTGTGTCTTGAAATGTGAATTCACTTGTTGCGGTGAAGCTAAGTTGGCGTGCAGCCTGTGTATAATTGCCCTACGTATGTGTATTATCCATTGTGCCAAAGGGCAAGAAAAGGTCACACCAGAGTAAAAACAAACATCATGTGCAAAAGTACAATGTATAAATACGATACATATATAAGAATAATAGGAACTGAATTATAGTACAAACATAATATCAATAAGCAATAGAGTAATAACAATAATATGAAGAGGTGATGTGACTTCTTTTTCTCAGGGTGTTTCCCCAGCTAGTGTATACATGCGAATATCAATGTCGTCAAATATTTAAACACATTACAATATACTTATCACTTGTTTTCCCACAAATAAATATCCGATGTTTACATTACAGCAATTTGGCAGTTTATTGCTCTTTCACCATCCCCTCGATGGGACAGTTTATCCGGCTGTTTTGAAACCAACACTCCCCCCCCCCCCCCCAAGAGATGATTGGTTACTGAAAGTCATGTGACCTCCTCTCAATGATATGTCCGAGACAACTGTACTTTTGCATATTATATTTTGGTTTTTACTCCGGTGGGACCTTTGCTTGCCATTAGACAGTCATTTTTTTTTGTTTGCATGCATATATAAGTCAGCAAACAGTATGTATGCACTATGCCAATCTGAAGAAGGGGTGCTAACCCCGAAACGTGTCACTGGTGCACAGAATAAAGATCTATTTCAATCTATACTTCTACGCTTCTTCTATGCTAATTCTTTAGAGATTCCAAGCGCCTGGACCAAAAAGGTAATTTTCTTCACCTCTATACAGAATTACCACAGGACAACCACAGCGGTTCCTCGACGTTGAACGTATCCATTCTACAAACTTCCTAGCCTATAAATGATGAAAGGCATACTTTTCATACGCTGAAGGTGAGCGGTAAATTTATAGAACCTGCAAAATCCCCATTTAATGGAACCCCTATATTTTGACTAAGGCATGATTCGCCACCTTCTGGTCTGTCCTTTTTTTCACTACAGATTTGTCTAAGAGTATCACAAACTCACATACAGATAACATACTGCGCTTGTTCGCCGGTTGATTGAGTCGGTTTGACGCGTCAAGAAACCAGCGGATGTCGGCTGCACATCTCCCTGTGTAATAGGAGAAGTTCTGCTGATGGCTAATAGCAGCAAAGGGCGGCAGGAGTGATCCAGCGATTAGGAATGTGATCCTCACCGTCCGCTGTTCAAGCCTTGGGCAATCCTAAGTATGCAAAGCATGCACGGCAAAACTCACTGAGATTTCCCACTGGCAACTGACCTGTCCAAGCTTTACCTACTGGAGCGAATTATTCAAAGACCCTATCAAGTAAAGAAATTTAAATCTGTAGGATAGCTGGGTAAATGAAGGCAGATTGAGAAAGATGAAGTTCATACAAATGCTGGGGAAAGGGAACAAGACATTATCTTATGTTTAAATCTTACTTGGCATCATTGTAGAAGCCACATAAAACCACATAGGTTCTGCCAAGAAAAGGTCACCCCGCAAAAATCCCTGTGCAGACAAGAAGTGGCCATGTCAGGGAAGCCACAACTATTGCTTAGATGGAGTGATAGATTTTATGGAAAAACTTCTTTATGGGAAAATGTCTAATGTTTAGATTTGAGAAATGGATTTTGGATCAAGATAGTTTTTCTCTGATAATTCCACTTCTTAACCTCTTAAGGACCAGGCACGTATGAGTACGTGCCTGCACCCTGGGTCTTAAGGACCAGGCACGTATGAGTACGTCTGTGGGAATTTCGGCCCCCGCCGCGCGCCGGGCAGGGACCGGACCGGGGTGACTGCTGATATCGATCAGCAGGCACCCCGTGCAAATGCCCAGTGAAGTGAATTCACACTTGCGATTCCGGGTCATTACGTGTCTATGGTGACCAGGAATATAAGGGGGATCACGGGTGTCTAAGACACCCACGATCCCCCTGAAGGAATAGGAGTGAGGTGGCACGGTTGCCACCCCTCCTATCCCTGCTATTGGTGGTCTAGACGCGACCACCAATAGCAGATCGGGGGCGGGGGGGTTAACTTTCGTTTTCCCACAATAGGCGGGGCAGGACGGGGAAACCCGACAGGGACCGGCTCAGAAGATCCACTTACCGATCCGGGCGGGCGACTGAGGCTGCGGGCGACGGAGATTGGCGGGCGGCGATGATGTGTGGCTGGATCCGACGGAAGCCGGTAAGTTGCCTAGCAACATCTGCAGGGTACAGTTTGAGACCATTATACAGTGGTCTCTAACTGTAGCCCTCCAGATGTTGCAAAACTACAACTCCCAGCATGCCCAGACAGCTGTTTGGGCATGCTGGGAGTTGTAGTTTTGCAACAGCTGGAGGGCTACAGTTTGAGACCACTATATGGTAGTCTCTGAACTATAGCCCTCCAGATCTTGCAAAACTACAACTCCTAGCATGCCCACACAACTGTTTGCTGTCTGGGCCTGCTGGGATTTGTAGTTTTGCAGCATCTGGAGGGCCACAGTTTGCAAGATGTTGCAAACCTGCAAATCCCAGCATGTTGGAAGTTGTAGTTGCGATCCCTCTAGCTGTTGCATAACTACATCTCCCAGCATGCCCTTCGGTCATCAGTACATGCTGGGAGTTGTAGTTTTGCAACAGCTGGAGGCACACTGGTTGGAAAATATTAGTTAGATAACAGAACCTAACTGAAGGTTTTCCATCCAGTGTGCCTCCAGCTGTTGCAAAAGTACAACTCCCAGCATGCACGGCCTGTCAGTACATGCTGGGAGTTGTAGTTTTGAAACAGCTGGAGGTTTGCCCCCCCCCATGTGAACGTACAGGGTACATTCACACGGGCAGGCTTACAGTAAGTTTTCTGCTTCAAGTATGAGCTGCGGCAACTTTTTCGCCACAGTGCAAACTCCTAGCAGGGAACTCACTGTAAAGCTCCGCCAGTGTGATTGTACCCTAAAAACACTACACTACACTAACACATAATAAAGGGTAAAACACTACATATACACCCCCTTACTGTTGCAAAACAACAACTCCCAGCATTTCTGGACAGCCACTGACTGTCCAGGCATGCTGGGAGTTTAGCAACAGCTGGAAGCACCCTGTTTGGGAATCACTGGCGTACAATACCCCTATGTCCACCCCTATGCAATCCCTAATTTAGTCCTCAAATGCGCATGGCGCTCTCACTTTGGAGCCCTGTCGTATTTCAAGGCAACAGTTTAGGGCCACATATGGGGTATCGCCTTACTCGGGAGAAATTGCCTAACAAATTTTGGGGGTCTTTTTCTCCTTTTACCTTATGAAAAGGTGAAGTTGGGGTCTACACCAGCATGTTAGTGTAAAAAAATATTTTTTTTTAGACTAACATGCTGGTGTTGCCCTATACTTTTCATTTTGACAAGAGGTAAAAGGGAAAAAATCCCCTGAAAGTTTGTAATGCAATTTCTCCCGACTACGGAGATACCCCATATGTGGGCGCAAAGTGCAAATTAAAAATTTTGTACAGCCCACTGTTCCAAAGATCTGACAGACACCAGTGGGGGGCAAATGCTCACTGTACCCCTTGTTACGTTCCTCAAGGGGTCTAGTTTCCAAATGGTATGCCATGTGGGGGTTATTTTGATGTCCTGGCACCATAGGGGCTTCCTAAATGCCACATGCCCCCCGAGCAAAATTTACTCTCAAAAAGCCAAATATGACTCCTTCTCTTCTGAGCATTGTTGTTCGCCCGTAGTGCACTTCAGGTCAACTTATGGGGTACCTCCATACTCAGAAGAGATGGGGTTACAAATTTTTGGGGGTATTTTCTGCTATTAATCCTTACAAAAAAATTTTAATTTAGGGGGAAAGACACATTTTAGTGAAAATTATTATTATTTTTTTTACATATGCAAAAGTCGTGAAACACCTGTGGGGTATTAAGGCTCACTTTATTCCTTGTTACGTTCCTCAAGGGGTCTAGTTTCCAAAATGGTATGCCATGTGGTTTTTCTTTGCTGTTCTGGCACCATAGGGGCTTCCTAAATGCAACATGCCCCCCAAAAACCATTTCAGAAAAACGTACTCTCCAAAATCCCCTTGTCGCTCCTTCGCTTCTGAGCCCTCTAGTGCACCCACAGAGCACTTTACATAGACATATGAGGTATGTGCTTACTCGAGGAAAATTGGGATACAAACATAAGTATACATTTTCTCCTTTTACCCCTTGTAAAAATTCAAAAATTGGGTCTACAAGAACATGCGAGAGTAAAAAATTGAAGATTGTGAATTTCCCCCTCACTTTGCTGCTTTTCCTGTGAAACACCTAAATTGTTAAAACGCTGACTGAATGTCATTTTGAATACTTTGGGGGGTGCAGTTTTTATAATGGGGTCATTTGTGGGGTATTTTTTAATATGAAGACCTTTCAAATCCGCTTCAAACCTGAACTGGTCCCTAAAAAATAGTGAGTTTGAAAATTTTGTGAAAAATTGGAAAATTGCTGCTGAACTTTGAAGCCCTCTGGTGTCTTCCAAAAGTAAAAACATGTCAACTTTATGATGCAAACATAAAGTAGACATATTGTATATGTGAATAAAAAAAATTATTTGGAATATCCATTTTCCTTACAAGCAGAGAGCTTCAAAGTTAGAAAAATGCAAAATTTTTTAATTTTTCATAAAATTTTGGGATTTTTCACCAAGAAATTATGCAAGTTACCACAAAATGTTACCACTATGTTAAAGTAGAATATGTCACGAAAAAAAACAATCTCTGTCACTCACCTCCAACGATCCTCGCCGCACAGGTCAGTCCCTCGTCGTCTCCGTCGCCGCCGCTGCTCCTGGGTCCCCGATCCCAACTGGGGCGCCGGGGATGGGGGTCCCCAGCACCCGGGGTGCACGTCCCGCACCCGCTCACGTCCTCCGGAAGAGGGGCGGAGCGGGTTGCGGGAGTGACACCCGCAGCAGGCGCCCTGATTGGTCGGCCGGTAATCCGGCCGACGAATCAGGGCGATCGTGAGGTGGCACCAGTGCCACCTCACCCCTGCTGGCTCTGGCTGTTCGGGGCTGTCTCTGACGGCCCCGATCAGCCAATAATTCCGGGTCACCGGGTCACTGGAGACCCGATTGACCCGGAATCCGCCGCAGATCGCTGGACTGAATTGTCCAGCGATCTGCGTCCATCGCCGACATGGGGGGGTCATCATGACCCCCCTGGGCGATATGCCCCGATGCCTGCTGAACGATTTCAGCAGGCATCGGGGACCGGCTCCGCTCCAGATGGTTGCGGGGGGCCGGTAAAACACATGACGTTCTCATACGTCATGTGTCCTTAAGGACTCGGAAATGGAGACGTATGAGAACGTCATGTGTCCTTAAGGGGTTAAAGGCATATTCCAGGAAAAAAACTTTTTTATGTATATCAACTGGCTCCAGAAAGTTAAACAGATTTGTAAATTACTTCTTTTAAAAAATCTTAATCCTTTCAGTACTTATGAGCTTCTGAAGTTAAGGTTGTTCTTTACTGTCTAAGTAATCTCTGATAACACGTGTCTCGAGAACCGCCCAGTTTAGAAGCAAATTCCCATAGCAAACCTCTTCTAAACTGGGCGGTTCCCGAGACACGTGTCATCAGAGATTACTTAGAAAGAAAAGAACAACCTAAACTTCAGAAGCTCATAAGTACTGAAAGGATTAAGATTTTTTTAATAGAAGTGATTTACAAATTTGTTTAACTCTCTGAAGCCAGATGATATATAAAAAAAAGTTTTTTCGTGGATAAAGCCATGGTCTTTGTAGTTCACCTGTTTGTGTAGTTATTAGCTTGGTCCTATTGGTTAGGTCCTGTTTGTCTATACTGATTGGTTTGTCTAGTTTGGTATCTGTATTGGCAACTTGTCCCTTGTATTTTGCCTTGTGGTCACACCTGTTTCTGTGAGTCCAAAATCTTTACCCATGTTTAGACTTGTTTGTATTTCATGTTTTCCTCTAGGTTAGATCCTGATCCACATAGCTTTGTTGTGCCCCTAACCTGGAGTCTGTTTGGTTTTTGTATTTCTTCATTGTTGGAGTGTGGTTTTGTAGTTAGTCTAGTGTAAATTGATTCTAGTGCATCCTTGATCTATATAGTGTTCTGACTTCAGATAACCTCCATCTCCTGAATTCCTGGTCTTGTCTTGACGATATATTTCTTGTTATCCTGTCTTGTTCATGTTATCATTCCTGCCATATCTTACTTTGGTTCTTAGGCTGTTGTCTGTTGGCTATATACCTGCCATCATGTTTCCCTGATATCTGTTTGTGACTACTTTACATTACTGCTGCTATTTAGTATCCTGGTTCCCTGTCTCTGTGTTATAGTTCTTAACCTTTCGTATTCTGACCTGTGTCCCTGACCTTGCGCTGTTCCTGTTTCTTTTTATTGTTTTGACCATGACGCCCCTACTCTTTAGTCAGTGGAGGGACAGGTGCCCAGTTGTAGAGCCGCTGTTAATAGCGACTATGCTAGTAGTCAGGGAAAGGGGGTCTGGGATAATCTCAGGGCTCACTCTTTCTAGCCCTACCTGGTGTTTCCTGACAGTTAACGGGTGAGATTTATCAAAACCTGTGCGGACGAGGAGTCGTGCAGTTTCCCATAGCAACCAATCAGATCGCTTCTTTCTTTTTTTAGGGAATATTGGAGATACAAAAGAAGACAGAGAATGGCACTTACAGTGCCATTATCCACGGATAAAAGAAAGCACTCGCTCACCTGGTTGTGTTGCGTGGCAGGCACAACACTGTTAAAGGGATACTCCACTGGTCAGCATTCAGAACATTTAGTTCCAAATGCTGTGTGCACGTTGCGGGGGTTGACCATGCCCCCTCGTGACATCAGGCCATGCCCCCTCAATGCAGGTCTATGGTAGGGGGCATGGCACGCTGCGGGAGTCGTCACACCCCCTCCCCTAGACTTGCATTGAGGGGGCATGGCCTGACATCACAAGGGGGAATGGCCGACCCCTGAAACGCACACACAGTGTTCGGAACTAAATGTTCCGAACGCTGCAGTGAAGTACCCCATTAAGCGTTTTCTGGATCTTTATGAATCGAAGTCCTCGTGGCAGCCTT
This sequence comes from Hyla sarda, assembly GCF_029499605.1. Lineage (NCBI taxonomy): Eukaryota > Metazoa > Chordata > Amphibia > Anura > Hylidae > Hyla > Hyla sarda. The sequence goes on along the minus strand of NC_079198.1, from coordinate 29,412,986 downwards.
CTGTCTGTACCGTTGGCCGACGGTGCATGTACACGTAAAAGGGGATGAGGATGAGGGATTCCCGGCAGGGATGCCTTGGCCTGAAAAACTCTGGGGATGATACAAGTCTTGGTTTGTCTTTTCAGTGCTTTTTATTATTTCACACAGAAGAAACAACGGTGTTTACAACGGACAACATATTTCAAAGGGTATTCCCTTCTTCATCAGGTCCATAAACAAAGTGTAGTGCTATGGGTAGCTGTGTCACTCTTCCATTGCACAGTTTTGATTAAAGCGGTACTCCGGAGGGAATTTTTTTTTATATTTAACTGGTACCAGAGTTATGCAGATTTGTAAACTACAATAGTATAAATAGATATCACTCACTCCACTCTTATTACCTACAATCCGAGCACAACAAAATTCCACCAATACCCTTCAAACACAATATTGTGGCTCAAGGATTAAATGGACAAAAACTTATTCAAAAGCAATCTAATTGATTAAAATACCAGTCAATATATTATAACTAATAAGTATAATTGCACTCCACAGGGCCCATGTGTGTACTAATTATGTGACATCACCAATCTCATTGGTTATATCTCACATAAGAATTCACCAAAAAACTATGAATGTATTTACAATAGCCTGTAAAAGAAATCCAATGACCTGTAGTAAAAACTAATCACCTAGAATAAATCTGTAACAAAATAGTCCAGTAATAACTTCTGATATTTGCCAGTGATATTTGATACCATTGTTAGCATTTTAGTCTTGTGTGCAGAAAATAAACAATATTATATGTTCAAATGTAAGTATGAAACTGTTACATTTGGATATGTGATATTGCAACAATCCTTTGTTTATTTTCTGGATACAGGACTAACATGCTAATGCAATAGTCTATAGCAACAATAAAAATAAATAATTAAAATAAGATTTCAGCCCTGGAAAAGTCCAATTTTGATCAGATTGTGTGCTATGGGCCAATGTTTTTTCAGCATTAGTTCTTATGAATAAATCAATGCAATACACATTTATAATGTTAAAAGCTATATACATACAGTGGGGAGATTACATGCATGGACAGCGGGGTAGATACCTTTCGGCAACAGCCGTTTCTTGTGTGAGTATGAGCTTCTTTGAACCTTCAGCCCAAAGAAGTGTGTAATTTCCCTGCTGTGTGTATATAGCTCCTTAAAGGGGTTCTCGGCTGCTCAGCAGTTGGAACAAACTGTTCTGAACACTGGAGCCTGGAGCTCGTGATGTCATAGCCCCGCCCCTTCATGACATCATGCCCGCCCCATAAATGCAAGTCTATGGGAGGGGGCGTGATGGCCATCACGCCCCCTCCCATAGACTTTAACTGAGGGAGTGGGGTGTGATGCCCTGAAGGAGCGGGGTTATGACATCACAATGAGCAGCGGAGTACCCCTTTAATAAAAAAGTTTGAAGTTCAGCTATCCGGGTGAGTGTAAATTCTTTTTCTATGTTACTATGGACTTTGATTGCTCTCTACAGTGTGCACCCCCTGAGCAACGAGCAAGGCCTGGGACCCGTGTGGATCTATCTGTGGAAAAATGAGAGATTGTTAGGTGCAGTGCCTGACGCCCTGTCTCTGTATGTGAGGCACTTTGGCTCAACACACAAGAAAAATCCTGACCTCATAAAACTTACTATCTTGGGAACTGTTCTGAATGATTGCCCCAATGGATTCCAGAGATAAGTTCATTGTGAATCCTTTTGGATATACATGTTATCCACCCTGTTCCCACATGGTCTCAACAAGCTAATTGAAAATACTTTCTAGCCTTACCAATAGTTCTCCTTACGGAGGTCTGTGGTTTTTATATACACAGTTTTTTTCACATATATATATATAATTTTTAGACATCATTTTGTATGTGGAATATGTCCTTATATCTATTTTTTTTTATTGTATTGTATAAAATACATTTGTATTTCTCTGTAATCACCCGTTCCCAAATGGGTTAATTTGGAAGTATATATGTGTTGCGTTCCCTGTAGCCTGTATTCTTGATGAAGCAGTTGGCTAGTACCGCTAATCGCATTGCACCTTGGGTAATAAAGTTACTTCTGTCTATCTCCTGTGTGGAAGTCTATCCAGCGCCACTAGAATCCTTTTAAACTCTGGAGAAAGTAGCATTTTGTGTGCATTTAATGGTTTGTTTTTTACACCACTTAAAGGGTTACTCCGCTTCCCAGCATCCGGAACTCATTTTTCCGTACGCTGGGTGCGGGCTCCCGTGTTCACGCCCCCTTGTGAGGTCACGCCCCGACCTGCCCTGTGACGTCACACCCCGCACCCTCAATGAAAGTCAATGGGAAGGGAGCTCCCATAGACTTGCATTGAGGGGGGCGGGACGTGACGTCACGGGGCAGGGAGTGATGTCACAAGGAGGCGGGCATGAACACTAAAGCCTGCACCCAATGTTTGGAACATTGAGTTCTGGATGCTGGGGAGCAGAGTAACCCTTTAACATTCTCAGTGCTTCCATTGTGCGATCTTTTACCTCATCTCTAGTTCATATGATGAAGTAACCAAGGCACCGGACCAGTTTTTACAAGATGTAATTTATTAGAATCCCATTAAAACTGGCAAACGGCAGCTGCAACGTATCAGCCAATATAGCCTTTGTAACCAAAAGAATCGCAGCTGTATATTGCAAATAAATTCGTCACAGCAGATCTTCAGCAGAAAATACACGTGTGAACGCACCCTAAAGAGGAATTTTATCTTGTAACTCTTGGTCAGTTGCCTTAGATTTTAGGGAAGGCCGAGGAGAGGCTAATGCTGTGCATGTAAGAGAAGCCGGATAGAGATACCATTATGTTGTGATTGATAACCTACCTTGCTAGATCTGAGCTGTAGAGAGGGTACTCTGGAAATGTAGCACCATGCTATGTACTACATTTAGAGGACTATACACTTGTTCTAGTGCTTTAGCTCCTCTGTTTTATTTTTATTTTTTATTACTGCTCACAGCCTTGCACTGCAGTCTGTAAGGGGAAGCAATGATACGTTACATCATAAATATTGTTACGACCGACTATCCATGGGCTCTAGACAGAACAAAGATAAAGTGTAATTCAGTAACCAATGGACCACTGCTCATTTTTTATTTCATGCCTCTTTCACACAGATTTAAAGCGGTACTCCGGTGCTTAGACATCTTATCTCCTATCCAAAGGATAGGGGATAAGATGCCTGATCGCGTGACATGCTGTCACGCCCCCTCCATAGACTTGCATTGAGGGGGCAGAGCGTGACGTCACACGGGGGCGGAGGCGTGATGTCACACGCCGTCGGCCCTGTGGTTGCCGGTAATCAGACCCGGAGCAAACTCGCTCCGGGGACTGATTATAAACGGGGTGCCGCATGCAAGATCGCGGGAGTCCCGCCGCTGGGGATAAGATAGGGGATAAGATAGGGGATAAGATGTCTAAGCACCGGAGAACCCCTTTAAGCTATAACTATGTTATAGGCATACGCATTAAAGGGGTACTCCACTGGCCAGTGTTCGGAACTAAATGTTTCAAACACTGTTTTCAGCAAGGAGCTAATTTTGTGCAGAATTTGCAACAGAAATAAACCCCTGCAACTCAAAGTCCCATTGCCAATTTCTGGGTTTTATTCTACTGAAGAGATGAACATATTCCTTCTTTTGGTGGAATCTGAATGCGCATCGGAAGGTCAGCTAATGAAACTTCTTAGTGTGCACTTAGATTTAGAATCCCATTCAGATCAATGGGATTTGGCTGCAAGCGGATCCCGCTCAGAATAAAAATCTGTAGTGTGCATGGGCGCTAAGACCTAAACCTCCATAAACTCATATCCCGAGTTATTTTTCTATCACTATTGGTTGCTCATGACAGTTGCATTGATGCCTCTGCTATCTGCTCTAGTAAATTCTTCTCCATCGTTTGGAAGCAAAAATGGGACTTTCTGAGAATGTTGAGCTGGAATTCCCCAAACTTTTCTACAATAGCTCAGCCTTTGTAAGTGACTTTGCTTGACATTTTAAAGGTGTTTGCACATGTAGCTTATAATTACTGGATTACTGAATAATCAATGTTCATCATGATCTGAAGCTAATAAGGGCAGGAATCACAGGAGAAGGCAGAAGGAAATGTGTGTAGAGGTAAGCTACTATATAGAATGACATCTTATTTATCATTTACAGGGGTAGTGCTACATCTGGTTTATTGGGAAATCTTGTGGAACTGAACAAATATTGATATAGATTCAGAGTATGGTCCCACATTGCAGCTACCGCTTGTGGTCGAAACCATGTTCACATGCAGTGGGAAACAAAATTTGTAAAATGTCCACAAATATATATATTTTAATTAAAAGTGTGATTGTCCACCTGCTTTTAATAGATCCAATATCTACTTAATATAAGGTACAAAAAAATTTAATCAAAGATGAAATCCTCTGTAATAGAAAATATACAACGTCACGAAACAATGCTAATCTCTGCCCCAGAGGTGATGTCTGTCCACTGTCATGAAAAGTTTGAGATCCGTTATAATATCTGCAAGGGTCAACATTTCGGATTTTATCCGATACCTTAATATAACCTTCTTTGCCACAGCTTAGAGTTGCCTGTAGGTAGCAGGCCCTTTGAGGGTCATGTCTCTAAGGCATTGGAAAGTGAGGATCATTCTTGAGTTTCAAGTTCTAGTCAGTTTCTACATAACATTCCCCCAAAAAAGCCTGGGTCCTAGTGCACTGCCACTGGCTTTGGCCATGGGTTTTAGTAGCTTTATTTAATTGTGGTTCCTGACCCACCCTGGGGATTAAAGGGGTATTCCAGGAAAAAAAAATATATTTTTATATATCAACTGGCTCCAGAAAGATAAACAGATTTGTAAATGACTTCCATTAAATAATCTTAATCCTTCTAATAATTATCAGCTGCTGAAGTTGAGTTGTTCTTTTCTGTCTAACGACAGTGCTCTCTGCTGACATCTCTGTCTGTCTCGGGAACTGCACAGAGCAGAATAGGTTTGCTATGGGGATTTGCTTCTACTCTGGACAGTTCCCGAGACAGGTGTCATCAGAGAGCACTTAGACAGAAAAGAACAACTCAACTTCAGCAGCTCATAAGTACTGAAAGGATTAAGATTTTTTTTATAGAAGTAATTTACAAATCTGTTTAACTTTCTGGAGCCAGTTGATATATATAAATAAAGTTTTTTCCTGGATAACCCCTTTAATTGTGTTTGAGCTGCCGCTGCCTGTGCCCAGGAAAAAATGAGAGGTAGGGAATTTGAATCTATAGTAAATATTGTGCATTCATTTGAAGAAAGTTTATGTCCATACTTCATTGCTCACACAACTACTCACTCATTGCCAGTCATATTGGATCTTGTCACGTATGTCTGGGCCCCGTAGGATTCGAGACCATTTTTGTGAAAGTTTTCTGTTTCTGCACTGTGAAGAAATGATTCTTCATCGCTTTATAAATTGTAGAGAGGAAAACTTTGTGAGGAGAACTGCCAACAAAATCTTTAAATTGACGGGTCACATTATTTGTCTTTGTATAAAACCAACACCTGCAAAACCTGGAGGAAATGCGAGTAATTTAGGGAGAACTGAGATAAAACCTCAGATGATGTCAGCCACTGTATGTCATCAGAATGTATCAGCTTGTCTGTTATCTGCATGCCCTTGTGTTTTCACTAGAGGAAAAACTTGCTCTACCGATCCTGAGAAAATTATGGTTGGTCCCAAGGCGAGTCACCTAGGCAACAAAAAAGACAGTTTAAAGGGGTACTCCGGCCCTAAGACATCTTAACCCCTGTCGAAAGGATAGGGGATAAGATGTCTGACAGTGGGGGTCCCGCCTCTGGGGTCCCCCGCAATCTAGCATGCAGCACCCACCTGTAAGCACTGCTGGAAGCTCTCAGTGTTATGCATCCCGACCAAGGGGACAGAGTATCGCGATGTCACGCTCCGCCCCATCAATGCAAGTCTATGGGAGGAGGCGTGACGGCCGTCACGTCCCCTCCCATAGACTTGCATTGAGGGGCGGGGCGTGACATCACACGAGGCGGAGTCGTGATGTCACGATACTCCGTCCCCTTGGTTGGGATGCATAACACTGAGCGCTTCCTGCAGTGCTCACAGGTGAGTGCTGCATTCTAGATTGCGGGGGTCCCCAGCGGCGGGACCCCCGCAATCAGAAATCTTACCCCCTATCCTTTGGATAGGGGATAAGATGTCTTAGGGCCAGAGTAACCCTTTTAAATGTTTTCCTTTTCTCCTTCCAGGCTGTTAAAAAAAACAAAAACCTTAGGTGTCTAGTATTGAGGAGCGGATAGCAGAGCTCCTTGTGCCCAAATATTTTTCACTCGTACAGTTACATGTGTTTTTGGCTCCCAGTAAGAAACTAACAAATGAATTAAACTGCTAAGTTGTAGAACTGTATCCATAAGCTTCTGAAACATCTTACTGTATGTCACCCATTTCACACAAAAAAAAAAAAAAAGACATATTTGTACCTAGGACAGTATGGATCCCTAGAGACTTTAGGTGCTGTTGTAGAGCTTTCTGTGCTTGATGTTTCACATATTGGAAATATGTTCACACGGAATTCGGAATGCGGAATTCCACAGGCTCAATTGTGCATAACATTAGTAACATTAGTGTGAATGGGTCTTCCACGGACTCGGTCAAACTGAGGAATTTAAAGGGTGGACAATTCTATTCACATTACTCAATGTGAACATACCCTTACGGTCACCCATGAACAATGTTGATTGGTGGCATTGGAACAACATCCTTTATGATGCCGGAGGCAGGGATTATTGAATACACTTCCCACTTTGATCCCTAAAGTTCAGCATGATATCTGTATTATAGACAATTTGTACTTTATTTGACTTCATGTCCCTGCAGTACTTGTATTATTAATACAGACTTCATGTTTAACTCCACTCTAACCTGCATTCATACTTTTACATCTAAATAGTGGATGGCTGGCAACTATTTCCCCTTGTCTGCGGAAGGGTCTGATGGCTCCTACAGCTCTTCACCGTGTTTTATTCCTCACTTATTTTACTGTATGTGATTTTATAAAATTCATAAATTGTGCTCCCCTGCCCTCCATAACTAAAAGCTCAAACAATAGACCCAAAATGAAGGGTAGATGTAACTCATATTAATAACCAACTCTGACAGAGTATGTTAATCCACTTTTTACCCTTGCTCAAAATATTTTTAAAACATAACTTAAACATGTTTCGCCACATAAGTGACATCCTCAGAGGTTATGGGGCAATGGTAGTAGTGCCCGTGTGCAGCCAGGATGTTATATGCAGCTCAGTGCTATAGTTGGCCAGACAAGCGTGTTTCGATTTAGAGTGTGGCATGAGTGACCTCGACCTTAATAAATCTGGTTGTGACTGGCGAAACGTCAGGGGGATGCTAGATCGCTTAGTATTTTAAATTGCAACCCGAGGATTGGACATAGAGAGGGGTTAACATACTGATCACCCCTTAGGGAAATATTCATTAAGGACAAGTGTCAATAAGTGGGGATCAGATTCATCTTATATATATATATATATATATATATATACCCCTATACACAGAAGCACCATAATAATATGGATAATACTGACGAGTGCTGAACAGTATTAGCTATCAAATTATTTCTATATAGTCCCCTATGGGGAAGTGTAAAAAAATTGTTTAAAAAAAAAATGAGAAAAAGCCCCTCCCCCAATAAAATTTTAATTGACCCTTTTTCCCATTTTATCCCAAAAAGTGTAAAAAAAAATATAATTCATAAACATGTTTGGTATTGTCATGTGCATAAATATCCAAACTATCGAAATATAATGTTAATTATCCGTACGGTGAACGATGTAAATCCAAACAAAAAAAAAGTCCAAAATTGCTGCTTTTTTGTCACCATTACAGGACTTCCTTTGTGTTCAGCGTCCTAATGCGGTCAGTCTGTCGCAAGACAGTGGACGCGGGTTCGGCTAGAGCAGGGCTGCAGGACGGCCAAATGGTGAGCAGTGCACAAACCTTTTCAGCCACATGACTAAGTTCTCATACGCTGGCATGGACTTTGTACAGAACATTTTTTTAGTTAATTTTTCTTTACAGAGTTTTCTTTACAGAAACCATATACTGGACTATGACCGATACATTGAGACTAATGAAATCTTGCATGTTACGTATGTGATCATTATTTACAGGTGATAACAAGTGATTGGCAATTTTATCAGGGGTCACAGACCCTCAGAACTGTTAGTATTTTAGAAATCTATTCTGTATCCTTGATGCAAGGGCCCTGTGGTGGGAGCAGTTGACATTTTATCATTTTAGAATAAATTGTCTTTATTTTTCTATACTTTTTAAACTCACATATATGCTCATTCTTTACTCATCAAACACCCTCACCCCCACTCAGGCACTTTGAGGACTGTCTCTCTTCTAATGCAATCTCTTTTTTAGACTTTGAAATCTCTTTTTTAGACTTTGAGTGCTTAGTGTATTTTTAGCACAATACAGTTTTGTACCACAGCTTGGTTCCGTGAGCTGCACTGCACCTTTTCTTCTATCAGCCCTGTATGTTTGCTCATAGGAGAATACGCTGCGTATATACTACGTGTGACCCTACCCTAAAAAGTAATCAGGGAGAAATTACAAATAGTGATGGGGAAAGAGCGAATATTAAAGGGGTATTCCAGGAAAAAACTTTTTATATATATATCAACTGGCTCCAGAAAGTTAAACAGATTTGTAAATTACTTCAATTAAAAAATCTTAATCCTTTCAGTACTTATGAGCTTCTAAAGTTAAAGGGGTATTCCAGGGCAAAACTTTTTTTTTTATATATCAACTGGCTCCGGAAAGTTAAACCGATTTGTAAATGACTTCTATTAAAAAATCTTAATCCTTCCAATAGTTATTAGCTTCTGAAGTTGAGTTGTTGTGTTCTGTCTAACTGCTCTCTGATGACTTACGTCCCGGGAGCTGTGCAGTTCCTGGGATATTCTCCCATCATGCACAGCTCCCGGGACGTGACATCATCATTGAGCAGTTAGACAGAAAACTTCAGAAGCTAATAACTATTGGAAGGATTAAGATTTTTCTCCCTCACACACAGCCTCCGCCCCCTCAGTGTAAGCTCAGCTCTGATTGGTGGAGACACTTCTCCCTCACACACAACAGCCCCTGCTCTCAGGCCTTGTCATCTGCCGCCTGCACGGAGCACAGCGAGGGATCCCTGATTGTAAACTCTGCAGCTCCTGTAAGCAACACGATAGGAGGCGGCAGGACAGCAGACTGAGACACTAAAGCTGAGTTGTTTTTTTTTCCGGGATTTCATTTTACAACTCCCAGTGTGGTCTGTCTGTTCAGCCAGTGCCGACTTTACTACTTTTAAAAAATTCTAACTTTTTGTACAAAAATTAGTTTGCTTAAAATTGTCTTCTTCTGACCTCTATAAGGGATCCCCTACAGGGATGTATGAGGGCTCATTTTTTGCGCCATGATCTCTAGTTTTTATCAGGACCATTTGTTTTGTTGGTACCTTTTGATTACGTTTTATTCATTTTTTTCTAGTATATGAAGTGACCAAAAATGCACATTTCTGGAATTTGTATTTTTTTTTATGCCTGCGCCTTTGACAGTGCTGTTTAATTAACATTATACTTTAATAGTTCAGACATTTACACCATCTCGGGCTGGTTCGTCCGGCACATCAGGCAAGGATAGAGTGGGGCGCTCAGAGGCGACTGCCAGCGGTTTCACGCACACAGGTGCGCTTCTTCCGGCCTTCTTGAGGCGATACGCCTGCTCCTGTCCGCTCTCCCGCACTCCATGAGAACGCCACGATTTTCTTGATGCAATAAAGAAGCTTTTCTCTAGGGTGAGTGCTCCATTTTTCTACATCTTTGCACTGGATCCATATTTCACCTTGTATGTGAGCACCGAGATGGTCTGACGACATAGTGTTAATGATTCTGCTCAGTAAATGGTCTAAACGTAAAAAAAAATACCATATGCCAATAATGCTTATTTTTGGTAACAATCAAATATCAGAAAAAAATGAATAAAAAGGCATTAAAAAGTCACATCAAAACAAAAATGGTACAATAAAAACTGGATCACAGTGCAAAAAATCAGCCTCATAGAGCCCCGTATACAGAAAAAAAGTTATTGGGATCAGAAAAGGACAATTTTAGGTGTACTGATTTTGTTAATAAATGTTTTAGTTTATTTTTGTTTAAGTAGTACAATTCCCCCACACACACAAATAATATTTTTTTGTTTCAATGTACATTTTATGGTAAAATGAAAGATTACAAAGTACAGTTACTATAGCAAAAACAAGCCCTATAATGGGTCTGTGGATGGAAAAATAAGAGTTGCGTTGCTTACAAAACAGGGAGGAAAAAATGAAAATTTGCTGCATCCTTAAAGAGGTACTCCGCCCCTAGACATCTTATCCCTTGTCCAAATGATAGGGGATAAGATGTCAGATTGCGGGGGTCCCGCCGCTGGGGACCCCCGGGATCTTGGCTGCAGCACCCCGTTGTCATTACTGCACAGAGCAAACTTGGGCAAAAAGGGGCCGGAGCATCGTGACGTCACGGCCTGCCCCCTCAATACAGGCCTCCCATAGACTTGCATTAAGGGCAAAGGCCGTGAAGTCACGAGGAGCGGAGCCGTGACGTCACGATGCTCTGGCTCCTGTATCGCCCGTCATTACACACAGCGCAAGTTTGCTCTGTTCAGTAATGAAAGAGGGGTGCTGCAGCAGAGATCCCGGGGGTCCCCAGGAGTGGTACCCCCAAGATGAGGCAGAGAACCCCTTTAAGGCCAAAAAATGCTGTGTCCTTAAGGGGTTAAAAAAGTCTGTCAGTACTTACGCTGTATGCTCCAGAGGAAGTTGTGTAGTTCTCTCCATGCTGACCACAGTGCTCTCTGTCCATGTCAGGAACTTTTAGGAGCAGAAGAGGTTTGCTATTTGGATTTCCTCATACTCTGGGCAGTTCCTGACTTGGACAAAGGGGACATCAGAGAGCACTGTGGTCAGACTGGAAAGAACTACACAACTTCCTCTAAAGCATACAGCAGCTAACTACCGGAATGCTTAAAGGGGTACTCCACCCCTAGACATCATATCACCTATCCTCTGATTGCAAAGGTCCTGCCACTGGGACCCTTCACTGGCTCCCCGGCGTTCAGATCATTATGTTTATTTTTCAAATATAAAAAAAACTGTAGCACTGAGACCATGACTGATTAATGGTGTACTCAGCCCCTAAACATCTTATTGGCCATTCCAAAGGATAGGGGATAAGAAGTCTGATCGGGTGGGGGGGGGACGGTCCGGCCGCTGGGACCCCCTGCGACCTCCGGGCCAGTACCAGAGCATTCTGAACCAGGGATGGGGAAATCCTATCACCCAACACCCGGGACATGCAGTTTCGGGTGCGAGGCAGGTTAATTTTGCTGACATTTAGCCCTGCCTTAGGCTAGCAGAGCCGGACCGACAACTTGGCGGTGCTCAGGGTGTATGGAGCAGGCTCCTGACATATGCCTGCTCCATACCTGGCGGCCCCCAGCTGATTTCAGTAACTGGGGGTTGCCGCATGCGGTCATTAACTCTTTAATGACTAAAGCGACCTTTTAGCCATCCCTGGTGGTCTACTGGGGTGGATCGTTACCCCCATCCACTATGAGGGTAGCCGAGGGCTCACCTCTCCTTCCCTGGCTGCAGTGGATCTGTATTTAATTGAGCCTGCCTGAATTGAATGAGCACAGATCACAAAGATCAACAGAGTTCAATAGAACTGCATTGATCTGTATGAGGAATCTAATTATTCTTTCTAAAATTTCCCTAAGGGACTAATAAAGTGTAAAAAAAAAAAAAAAATTATAAAAGTTTAAAAACCGACATTAACCCCTTCCTTATTAAAAGTTCACATGCCCCCCCCCCTTTTCCCATTTTCCATATAAAGAACGTGTAATCTTAATAAAAATAAACATATTTGGTATTGGCATGTGCATAATTGACCCAACTATTAAAATATAACATTATATATCCAGTACGGTCAATGGTGTTAACATAAAGAAAAATACCAAACCACAGAATTGCGTTTTTTTTTTATAACATCACATCCAGAAAAATAAAGTAAAAAGCAATCAAAAAGTCCAATCAATACCAAAATTGTACCGATAAAAACAGCAGATTATGCAGCAAAAAAGGTTTAGAATTTTAAATGAGTTAGGCTTCTTTCACACTACCGTCATGTTCCTGCATTTTAACAGCCGTTTCTCTGCTGAAAGAGGTCATGAAAACATAGACAAAATAACTGAACATAACGGATGCTAACGGATGACCAATAATGCATTCTGTCAAAATAATGGACATGTTCCATCCGTTATCACCCGTTATTTAATCTGTTATAGTCCGTTATTTTATGTCCGTTATTTTATTTCCATGTTCTGAGCATGCACAGTACAAATAACAGCTAATAACGGACGTTAAAATAACGGGCACTAACAGATTTCAATTGGCAATTGTGAAAGGGGCCTAAAACATGACTGAAACTAAACAAATTGGGTATTGCTGTAATCAGGGTGACCTACAGTATCAAAATGCCATGTAAGTCAGACCACAAGGTGAATGGCATAAAAAATTGAAACCCCAAATTTGCTAAATTGGCTTCTTTTTTTTAAAATTTCACCTCACAAATATTTTTTTCTTTGTTTTGGAGCATATGTTATAGAAAAATGAAAGGTATAATTACAAAGTACAATTGGTCCCGCAAAAAACAAACCTTCATATGCCTCTGTAGATGGAAAAATAGGAGTTATGACTATTATAGAGGAGGAAAAAACAAAAGTGCAAAAACTAAATAAATAAACTAATGAAGACCTTTTTTAAAGACTATTTTTGTTAAAAAAAATTTGTGTACCATGACAAGTGGATCGTCATGAGGAAAGTTTTAGTCCGTTTTAGTCCCTTGGACAAGTAGTTTTTTATTAAATCTCCAATGGAAGCTTGGAGCTTCTGTGTTTGTGACGTCACGCTCCTCCATTCATGTCTATGGGATGGGGCGTGATGGCTAGTACATAGCCTCTTCCCATAGATATGAATGGAGGCGGTGTGGCGGCTGGGGTGGCGACTGCTAATTAAGATAACCAAATATTAGCCAGCCCTTCCAACGTTTCACTGGCACCCCAGCTTCGTCAGACCCCAGCTTCGTCAGACTTTCCTGACGAAGCTGGGGTGCCAGTGAAACGTTGGAAGGGCTGGCTATTATTTGGTTATTTTAATTAGCAGTCGCCACCGGCTCCTAACAGGTAGAAGATTGAGCTATCAATCAATGCTCACTCTGTAGTATTAAAGAGCTTATAAAAGACAAGCACAGGAGTTAAGGAGCCCGGTGGCAACTGTGGTTTTAAAGTTAGTGGTGGTGTCATTACACCAACTTGTAGAACCATACAATGATGTATATCACAGTTTACATTTTAAATGGATTAATAAAAGGTATATTTTAATATTGGGTGGTACTTAGTTTAAGGGTTCCCCTAAAATTGTTGTTAGAGGTCCGGTCTTGTCCGGGACGCAGTACGAGCAAGTGGAAGAGCTGTTCCTAAACCACGAGTGCATTGTTATTATTTTACAGCTGTTTATTATGTTATTCATTTACTAAATGTCTGCATTATTAAATAATACAGTCATTGCATTGCTGTATTATTTAATCAATGTATGGTCTAACCCCTTAAGGTTAACCTTAAAGGGGTATTACGCCCCTAGACATCATATCCCCTATCCAAAGGACAGGGGATAACATGTCAAATTGCCGGGGTCCCGCTGCTGGGGACCCCCGGGATTGCCGCTGCGGCATCCCGCTATCATTACTGCACAGAGCAAGTTCGCACTGCGCGTAATAACGGGCAATACAGGGGCCGGAGCATCGTTACGTCACGGCTCCGCCCCCCGTGATGTCACGGCCAGCTCCTCAATACAAGTCTATGGGAGGTGGCGTGGTGGTCGTCACGCCCCCTGCCATAGACTTGCATTAAGGGGGCGGGCTGTGATGTCAATAGGGGCGGAGCCATGACGTCACGCTGTGTTTCAAATATAAAAAGTGACTCTATCTTAAACCTAACTTTATTATCCATTGCCCTAAAAGCAAGATAAATTTGAAAATATTGCTATCAACAGCTTTCCTCTAATCCATATAGTCCTTTAAAACTACCTGTCACCAAACTAAATTTTTAATATATTGTTCCTTATGTACTGTCATTATAAGACACTTTGCTATTTACTTGCTGTTAAAATTCTCAACCTTTGTTTTTAAAGTGATTGAAAAAATGGCCACTAGGTGGTGCTGTTCTATTCTGTGCCCAAGTCAAACAGTTGGCGGCCTGGCAGGAGACCAAACTCAGGAAGTGCATGGTGAGACAAAGCTCTTGCAGGCTTCAGTGACGTTGTGCCTGCTGGGGAACGCCCACTTTCTCCTGCCGGGAACTCACACAGTGTGAGCAAGGGGAAACTACAGATGATACAGAGCTTTTTAAAGATCAGAAAAATTAAGGGTAGATAGGGAATATAATCTGAGTTAGTTTAGAAAATATGGTTTGATGACGGCTACTCTTTAATTGTGTCAAATTTCATAAGCAGCCCGTCTTTAAAAAATTCAGTGCTTGACAGGTATGTTAAAATCACGAGCTTCATTGGATTCTTTTAAAAATAACAGCTTACAGACATGCACAAATGAAGCATGGCTCAGGCTTTTCGTTTCGTGGTGTCCCACTTTTTCAAAAGCATACTGCAAGCGTTTTACACAACATTAAAGCGTACCTGTCAGATCCAACAAAAAACTTTATTTTTTATATATATCACTCAGTACCTAATCCTGACCATGTACATCAACATTTTTATGTGTCTAGCAACTTTATTTATTTTTTTATTACACTTTTAATTTAGCTCATTAGTCTGAATTCCTCTCAAAGGGAGTGGGCGTGGCCTCACTGTGCAGGTCTCCGCCCCCTCCCTCAGTATGCTGGCTGCTCACATCTTCCCTAGCATTAGCAAAACTACAACTCCCAGCTTGTCCTCACTGACAGTAGCGGGACACAAGCTGACAGTGGGAGGATTTTTCCTTTAGCTGTGAGCCCTGCGCTCACAGCTGTCAATCAAGGAAGTGTGTCCATAATGTAGGTGATGATGCATGGACACAGCAGGACTAGTATGTGTCCAAGCAGACAGGGGGGGCAGTTGTTTAACTGGCTTTTTCACTATGAAATACTGAAAATTTTCTAATGAAAGCAATTGTAAAACCTATTTGTTTTGCATGGTTTACAACATATCAAACGTTTTTTGTATCTGACAGTGCCCATTTAAAAGAGAGCACAGCTTACCAGACAGATAAAAAGCAGCTGAAGGCACACAATTAAAAGTGAGTAACATTGTTACTCATTGAGATTTTTGTGCAAAAATATATCACACATACAAGAAGTAAACAGTTATATATACTATTTCTTTTGCAAATCTATTTTTTATTCTAGGGGTTAATGTTAACCATTTGTTCATGAGTAGTGGTGCACTCCTAATTGTGTGCCTTCAGCTGATTGTTATCAGTCTGTTAAACTGTACTCATCCATTCCTATGGGGAAGGGCCTGTCTGCATAACAGTATTTTTTGGATCACCATAACACATACTCAACTCCCTTAAAATAATTTTTATTTATGGCAGTTGATTTTCTACTCACTGACAATTTTTTTTGTGTTTGACGGAAAGTTCTATTTGCAAACGAGGGGGGCCTCTATGGGGCGAAATACTCCCCCTCGTTTACAAATATTTTTATGTCCGTCTTTGAGGAAAATTATGTTTTTTCTTTATCCAATCCGTTTATTCTTGATTTGCACTGGGTAGGATGTTATATCAATGATTTGGTAGTAATTTGGAAAGGAGAAAAAGATGGATATGATGCCTTTATTGAGTATCTTAATTAGTTTTTCCTGGAATACCCCTTTAAGGACCAGGCCAATTTTATTTTAGCATTTTCGTTTTTTCCTCCTCGCCTTCTAAAAATCGTAACTCTTTTATATTTTCTTCCACGGGCTAGTTTAAGGGCTTGTTTTTTCGCAACCAGTTGTCCTTTGTAATGACATCACTCATTTTACCATAAAATGTATGGTACAACAAAAAAAATATATATACTATTTGTGTGGGGAAATCAAAAAGAAATTCGCAAGTTTGCAAAAACAAGTTTTGTTTTTATGCCGTACAATTTACGGTAAACATGTGTTCTTTATTCTGTGGGTCAATACGATTAAAATGCTACCCATGATTACATACTTTTCTATTTTTCTTGCGCTTAAAAAATCGCGAATTTTTTAACCAAATTAGTACATTTAAAATACCTCTATTTTAAAGACCTATAACTTTTTCATTTTTCTGTATAAGCTGCGGTATGAGGGCTCATTTTTTGCACCGGGATCTGTATTTTTTTATTGATACCACATTTGTGTATATAAAACTTTAATACATTTTTTTTTTATTTTTATTTTTTATAGAATGTGATAAAAAAAAGCTGCAATTTTGGACTTTTTTTTTTTTTTTTACGTTCATGCCGTTCACCGTACGGGATCATTAACATTATATATTAATAGTTCGGATATTTATGCACGTGGCGATACCAAATATGTTTATTAATTATTTTTTTTTACACTTTTTAGGGGTAAAATGGGGAAAAAGGACATTTTACATTTTTATTATCCCCTGCTCACATTGTGTGAGCTCATGGCAGGAGAAAGTGGGTGTTCCCAAGCAGGCGCAATGTCACTGAATCCTGCAAGAGCTGTGCCTTCACCGCGTGAACTTCCTGACTTTGGTCTCCTGCCAGGCCAAGAGGCGACCAAACTAACTGTTTGACTTGTGGCAGGGAACAGAACAGAGCCACAATCACATTAAAAACATATAAAGGTTGAAAATGTTAACAACAAGTAAATAGCAAAGTGTCTTATGATTATATAAGGAAGGATATATTAAAAGTTTAGTTTGGTGACAGGTACTCTTGTCCAGCTTGGGATTTTTAATGAATAGCAAAATACCATCTGCATATGCATTAACTTTCTGACGGGTACCCCTCAGACCAAACCCCTCATAGGGGACTATATTCTTCAACAAAATCACCAGAGGTTTCACAAATAGTAAAAAAAAAAAAAACAAAGGGGCAAGCGGGCAACCCTGCCTGTGTAATAGAAAGCTTTCTGTCAGATCCACATTATTATGAACCCTTTCAACCGGATGAAAATATAAGGTTTTAATCATACTAACGAATCTAGGGCCCATTCCTAAGGGTGCGTTCACACGCTAGTAGCTAGGAGCGAGTTTTCCGCTGCGGGAAAGCCGCTGCGAATTACGCTACCATTGATTTAAATGGGTCCGCGGACAGTCCGCAATTCTGACACTATTGCAGATTGTTTGTGGACCCATTCAAATCAATGGTAGTGTAGCTCGCAGCAGGTTTCCCGCAGCATGAAACCCGCTGCTAGTAATAGCGTGTAAACGCACTCTTTAAGTGTTTTCCAAAGGAAGGTCCACTCCACCCTGTTGAAGGC
Source organism: Hyla sarda (assembly GCF_029499605.1). Taxonomy (NCBI): domain Eukaryota; kingdom Metazoa; phylum Chordata; class Amphibia; order Anura; family Hylidae; genus Hyla; species Hyla sarda. The sequence continues at coordinate 29,395,368 of NC_079198.1, read as the reverse complement.
TTAAGCCACATCCAACGACAGGATCCATCAACCATCTAAACGCCCACAAATACCTGATGGATACTGTCAAATACAGATTTTTTTGGGCATGAATCCAGTTTGTTTCCCACTTACTAGAGATGAAATATGCAGTTAAAGTCTAAGTGCCAAAACTTTGGCAAAGATCTTAGCATTGGTGTTCAGAAGAGAGATAGGCCTTACCGCTTTTTCCAATTCCCCCATACTAATTTCTTTTGCCAACTCGTTACGAAAATCCCCAGACAGACCAAGGAGCAGAAGCTGCGACAGGAACTTTTGCCAGCCCAGATTAATACAGTTCCTCAAAAAATCCTAAAATCTGTTTTAAAGGGTATTCCAGTAAAAAACTATTTTTTTTTCATATCAACTGGCTCCAGAAAGTTTAACAGATTTGTAAATGACTTCTGTTAAAAAAAATCTTAATCCTTTCAGTACTTAAAGGGGTATTCTGGTGAAAAACTATTTTTCATACCAACTGGCTCCATAAAGTTAAACAGATTTGTAAATTACTTCTATTAAAAAATCTTAACCCTACCAGTACTTATCAGCTGCTGAAGTTGAGCTATTCTTTTCTGTCTGACAGCAGTGCTCTCTGCTGACACATCTGTCTGTCTCAGGAACTGTCCAGAGCAGGAGAGGTTTGCTGTAGGGATTTGCTCCTACTCTGGACAGTTCCTGAGACAGACAGAGGTGTCAGCAGAAAGCACTGTTGTCAGACTGAAAAGAACAACTCAACTTCAGCAGCTGATAAGTACTGGTAGGGTTAAGATTTTTTAATAGAAGTAATTTACAAATCTGTTTAACTTTATGGAGCCAGTTGGTATGAAAAATAGTTTTTCACCAGAATACCCCTTTAATAACATCCTCATTATTCAGAACCTCCCCTTTTTTGTTTAAAATATAGTTAATTTATATTTGATTTTAATAAACTTCGATTTGCAATTATAGTAGCAAGAAAGGTATTAGGTTAACTGTCTTCCTGGAATTTCTTTTGTCCCAGAAAGAATAGTTTGTTTTGAATTTTATTTTGTAGAAATTGTTTAACCCCTTCCCTCCCGGGCCATTTTTCATTTTTGCACTTTTGTTTTTTCCTCCTCACCTTCTAAAAATCACAACACTTTCAATTTCCCCCCCTACAGATCCATATGAGGGCTTGTTTTTTTTCACCACCAATTTTACTTTGGGGCAATCTTGGGGGAAGGGTTATCTTCCAGCACTTTATTTAGCCCCTCAATTTCATCTTCTAGCCTATCTTTCTCCTGTGGAAATTTCTTTTCTGCCAGATACATTTTTTATATTCTTTTATTTCCATACATTTTCCTCCAAATATCAAAGCATCCAATCTCATTCATAAAAGTACGTAGAGAAGATACCTGGCCTGAGCTCAAAGCTTTAGAGGATATCCGATCTAGCTTAGGATCAAGAACATTATAAAAGTCCCCACAAAGGTATATTTCATAATTAGGTGGCCAAGCAACAAAGTTTTACTCAGATTATTATTATTAGGTGGCGGAGCAACGAAGTTACGTATGACACCTATTGTTATTGCTCAGATTATTATTTTTATTATTATTTCTCCACGGCCTTTAAATGCTTATATCTGCTGCATTGTTACTCCAGAACACGTGACTTGGCATAATGGTAGACCTGTGAGCTGTGCATAATCTTATGTAATATAAAGGTCATAGGTCACATGGTAAGGCCGACATCTTGGTTTTTGTGGCAATTTTACACAATATTCAAAAATCTTCTTCCCTACAACCGCTAAAGCTACAGCTGTATGTGGTTACACTGTTGTGCAGAGTCCAATTTGTTAATTATAAGACTTTAGGTTTTGAATTGCACAATATTCTACGAACATCTTCTTCTCAGAAACCGTTTGTTAGAATAACGTATAATTTGGCCAACATGTTCACGGTTCTCTGAATTTACTAGTCACAACAATCTGAAAATTAGCACACATGTTCGTGATCACTTTCTGTACCCCGGTTGATCACAAGATTTGGTAGCCATATTGGATTTCGCAATATTTTGCAAACATAGTTTTCTCTAAAAGAACTGGTTAGAACCATGCAAAAAATTTGCACGCATGTTCGTCATCACTTTCTGTACCACAATTGATCAACAGATTTGGTGGCCATATTTGATTGCGCAATATTCTGCATGCATAGTTTTCTCTGAAATTACTGGTCAGAACAATGTGAAAATTAGCACACATGTTCGTGATCACTTTCTGTACCACATTTGATCACATGGTTTTGCCGCCATATTAGATTGTGCAATAATTTGCAAGCATATTTTTCTCTTAAATAAGTGAACAAAACAATGTGAAAATTAGCACACTTGTTCACGATCACCTTCTCCACCATGGGGGGTCAAAGCAATTTTGTGCTATACCCTGGCTGTGCAGCTTGGCCACCTGTGTTGCTGCTTGCAGCTACATTTATCCTTATTTTTAATAAGATCAATTAAGGAGTCAAAAATCTTGGTCATGAAAGGGGTGGGGTGGGGGGGAGGGGCATAATAAAAGGGAATAATAACTTTTTTTGAATCTAACAATCCTTCCAGAATAACATATCTACCCCTTTCATCAATAATTTTAGAGAGAAAAACAAAATCAATTCCCCTATGAATATAGGCTGATACCCCAGTATATCAACAAGGAGAGTACACAGGTAAAATGAAAATTGATATTCAGCAACATTCAGACATTCAGGCAGTAGTGGGGCCCTTCAGTTGTTCAGTGGTATGCAGAGCTGATAATTTACTATCAGCACCCCTTTCAGCAGATATTACATCAAGTTCTAAAATAAATATGTCCATACTTATATTACTGGATCGGCATCCTATATGACTTAATGGAGAGAAAAAAAATCCATTACGGCTTATCGTATCCTTCTTATTGCAGATAAAAGTCAATATGGACAGATTCCGGTTCCCACTTTGACTTGGACGAATTCAGCCAAACCATAGATATGATAAAATTAATTTGTATGTAAATGTATGGAGAACGCAATTTCTCAACGCCTGTAGATAACCTCAGATTTTAGTTACCTATGCAGGAATTCTCTCATAATTTTATAATTATAAAGCATAATTTTCCACAGCTTTTCAAATGTTGAAAACTTAGTCTTTCCAATTTTAACTGGATATGCACAAGAACCACGGAAATGCCTTTAACCTTTTAGCACTCACACGTTTTTATATTTAGCTCTTCATGATAGTATACAGCTCCTTGGATGTGAGCTGTAGTAAAGACAGAGATTATACAAAAAAGCGGTTTTGTCCATTCATTCATTATCTGGTGATTGTGGCGCGTTACCTTTTGCATTGGATTGAAATGCCATGCAGACATGTCAAACATTTTAATCAGTCATTGTCTCAGTGCTACATTTTTTATTTTCAAAATGGAAATAGGGGTGACTTGATTTTTTATTGATTGCTTTATTTTACTCCTTCTATGTGACCCACAACTTTTTAGGTGCTTTCGCACTTGTATGTGAAATGTCTACTGTGAATGTTTTTAAATGTTAGGGTTCTTAAAGGGGTACTCCGGTGAAATATATAAATATACCGTATTTTTCGCCCTATAGGACGCACCGGCGTATAAGACGCACCCAATTTATAGGTGCAAAATCTAAAAAAAATTAAGATTTTGAACCCAATAGTGGTCTTCAACCTGCGGACCTCCAGATGTTGCAAAACTACAACAGCCGTTGGCTGTCCGGGCATGCTGGGAGTTGTAGTTTTGCAACATCTGGAGGTCTGCAGATTGAAGACCACTGCATAGGAGGTAATACTCACGAGGAGGCAGGTAAGGTCCCTCCCGGTGTCCTGTAAGCACTAACCCGGCTATTCAGTCGGGCTGTTCGGGACCGCCGTGGTGAAATTGCGGCGGTCCCGAACAGCCCGACTGAACAGCCGGGTTAGTGTCACTTTCCCTTCAGACGCGGCGGTCAGCTTTGATCGCCGCGTCTGAAAGGTTAATACAGGGCATCACCGCGATCGGTGATGTCCTGTATTAGCCGCGGGTCCCGGCCGTTGATGGCCGCAGGGACCGCCGCGATAGGGGTGTATTTGCCGTATAAGACGCACCGACTTTCCCCCCCCCCCAGTTTTGGGGAAGAAAAAGTGCGTCTTATACGGCAAAAAATACGGTATATATATATATATATATATATATATATATATATACATATATATAAATATTTATTTATTTATTTATTTTTTAAATCAACTGGTGCCAGAATGTTAAACAGATTTGTAAATCTTAGTCCTTCCAGTACTTATCAGCTGCTGTATACTCCAAAGGACGTTGCGTTGTTCTTTTCTGTCTGACTACAGTGCTCTCTGCTGTCACCTCTATCCGTCTCAGCAACTGTCAAGAGCAGGAGCAAATCCCCATAGCAAACTTATCCTGCTCTTGACAGTTCCTGAGACAGACAGAGGGTAGAGAGCACTATGGTCAGACAGAAAAGAAACTTCCTCTGGAGCATACAGCTGCTGATAAGTACTGGAAGGGTTAAGATTTTTAAATAGAAGTAATTTACAAATCTGCTTACTGGCACTAGTTGATTTAAAAACATTGATTTCAGACATTTTCCATTTATTTATTGTATTTATTTATTTTGTCACAGGAAATGCTATTATGCAATATGCAAACAAGCTATTATTTTAAACCAAACACCCCCCCCCCCCCCCCCCGAAATAACAAAAAAGTCAGAAGGACCTTGTACTTAATTCTATTGCAACCAAATTACGGCCCTAAAAGTTTGCTGAATTGCAGTTACATGGTTTTCATTGTTTGCAATACTATAGAAACAAAGCAGAGGAGGAAATGAAAGGATTTTAAGGGTTCCTCTGACAACAAAGGAACTGTACTTGGTACATGACCCTGTCCCGACTGGTTGTGGCCGCCAAACATGTCTGGTATAAAAAAAAATAATAATAAAAGCTGTACATAAACTTCTGATATTTAGCCTAAAGAAGGAGAGAATGAGTTTAGGGCTATCTCCTTCTCTATGGGGTACCCCTGACAGGGAAATATCTTTTTACACCTCTGCTGCCCTCTCCTTATTCACCTATCTGTGTCACTCATCAGCATTAGAAGTGGCTAAGTAATGAATCATTTACCCATGAAAACAGCAAGTAGATGGGTAAGCATTATGCACCCAAAGGCATGTGCCTACAGGTAAGGTCTACCTATATATGATAACAAGTTGCTGGTTAATAGTGTATACATTGTCTAGTTCATTGTGGTCATTTGTGTATATACAGTGATCCCTCAACTTACAATGGCCTCAACATACAATAGTTTCAACATACAATGGTCTTTTCTGGATCATTGTAACTTGAAACCAGACTCAACATACAATGCTACAGACAGACCAGATCTGTGAAACATGTCGATGGCCGGAAGAACTGACCAATCAGAATGGACATTCACTGGTAAAACCCCTGTATTACTGAAGTGTATGCACTGACTGATGTCTGGTAGCGCCCCCTACAGTACAGGGAGGTATTACATTTTCTGTACACTGTACACTGCTCCTTTGGACACCAGGTGGGGGCGGCTCCATGTTACTTTTTTAGGACACTGCGTGTACTGTACACGACCCCGAAGAAGATCCTGTCCTCTACATAGACCAGTGTTTCCCAAGCAGGGTGCCCCCAGCTGTTGCAAAACTACAACTCCCATCATGCCCGGACAGCCTTTGGCTGTCCGGGCATGATAGGAGTTGTAGTTTTGCAACAGCTGGAGGCTCCCTGCTTGGGAAACACTGACATAGACAGTGATTTACAGCTCCCAGCAGATCTTTCTTACTTTTATATGTAAGGATTTGCTTTATCTGGATTAGTTATCTACTTATTTTTCTTTCATTTTCAATTTTTCCAATTTTTGCATGACATTTTGGTGCCTTTAGAACCAATTACCAGGTTTCCATAGAGTTCCGGTCTCAACATACAATGGTTTCAACATACAATGGTCGTCCTGGAACCAATTAATATTGTAACTTGAGGGACCACTGTTATATCTGGTTCCTGAAGGGTCTGTAAGATCTACAGTGCCTATTATCTGGTCATCTAGTGGCACACTGTCCAGGGAGGGACCTCATCATGGTTCCACCTCTTCTTTTAAGGCACCCCTGTTGATCTACATAGGCGCAGGAATATTCGTTTTGCAGCAGCTCGGGGCCCCCTGTTTGGAAAACAATGGTCTAGAACAGTATCTAATGGAAGAGGTGTCTGTGGTGTCTTTTCTACTTTCTTGCACTCAGCAATGTGTAGCATTTTCCCAATATTTTCCAATTTCCATTGTTCAGTAACAGTGTATGTGCTTTAAATTTATTATTAGCCAATTATTTGTCTCTTGTCTTTCAGGACATCACTGCCTCCTTTTTCACTCCAGCTTCTAAATTCAGCTATGAGGAGATGATTAATTGTCATGATTTTAGGGGAAAGGTAACAATTTTTTCTTTATTGTGTAGTGCAAGTCTCAGGCTCGAATGGTGGCTCATAAGTTTAAACAATTATCCAGCTTTCTTAACCTGAGTTGAACTTTAAAGCCAAAGAGAAAATTGGGTGCAGAGCTTCAGATGGCAGAACCCAGTCCTTAGATGTATTGGATAAGATGCAGGAGAAAAACGGATTCAAAGCGCAAACCACTGCAGACGTCTCTTCAAGGGTAATACAACTTTATTACAGCCACATACAACGCGTTTCGAGGTGTACGCCTCTTCTTCAGGTAACAGGCTTATCTGTATGCTAGTGCCTCTGTGTACTTTTTATAAGTAAAATTGGCGCCAAAAAAACGGGGATTTTGGCCCCACCGTCTGGGCGGAGTCAGAGTGTCAGGTACTGCCCAGGTGTTTGGCCCACAATATTAAAAACACAATAAAATAAACAATAAAACACATTCAGGGATAGTGTATATAAATAGACAATAGCAATGATGTTCTGATGCGAAACAACTCTATTCATGTCTCGGAGCGGCTTTGCTTCCTGACAAACAACAGAGGGGAGTCCAGCGCATGCGCTCTGTATTCAGAGCCAGCAGCGCTTCTGCGCCGGCGCGGTCTCCCTATCACAGCGGAGAAAACATGAGGTTTTCTCTGCTGTGATAGGGAGACCGTGCCGGGGCAGAAGCGCCGCTGGCTCTGAATACAGAGCGCATGCGCTGGACTCCCCTCTGTTGTTTGTCAGGAAGCAAAGCCGCTCCGAGACAAGCTATTGTCTATTTATATACACTATCCCTGAATGTGTTTTATTGTTTATTTTATTGTGTTTTAAATATTGCGGGCCAAACACCTGGGCAGTACCTGACATTTTGACTTCTCCCAGAGGGCGGGAGCAAAATCCCTGTTTTTTTGGCGCCAATTTTACTTATAAAAAGTACACAGAGGCACTAGCATACAGATAACCTTGTTACCTGAAGAAGAGGCGTGCGCCTCGAAACGCGTTGTATGTGGCTGTAATAAAGTTGTATTACCCTTGAAGAGACGTCTGCAGTGGTTTGCGCTTTGAATCCGTTTTTTTTTCCTGCATCTTATCCAATATATCCATCTAATGGAGCCTTATCCACGCTGACACCGGAAGAGCACCACCACCATGATTCACCTATGCGCTTAAAGTAGTTGTGAATTCTTCACAACTAATTCAGGTGAGCACCTTCACTTAAAACCTGTCTGTGCATCACCTGCCTTACTGGATATACTGTCCCATGGGAAGCTCTGCCTTTTTTTTTTTTTTTTTATTATTTTGTTTTTATTTTATAGAGACATTTGGTCAGTCCTTAGATGTAGACACTCTTCAATCCAATGAAGTAGTACTGCTTCTTCCATTGAATTGAAATGGGTGCACTATGAAGGGCACACAATTCCCTGTACTCCACTTACAGTAGTAGTCACTCTGTCTTGTTTTAAAATGTGTTTTTATTAGTTTTTAAAACAGAGATAGAGATAGAAATTAGAATAACAATAGAGTAACATTAAGGTATAGTCATAATGTCAATGGTAACCAATTAAGGGAAAATTTGGACACATTTCCTTTATTTATAAATTTTTTTTTTTTTTTTTGGGGGGGGGGGGCTTGCTGCCTGGGAACACCTTTCACATGCCAAGTTTCATAATATCTGGTTTCCTTAGATCACAATTAGGACATTTTTATTATTGCCCCCAAACTATTTTCTCTCCCATGAGGAGAACTTTTGTAGTCACCTAAGGTTAAGAAAGCCGGTAGTGATCACTCACTCTGAATCATGGCTCTTGTACAAAATGGGAGCCATGACATTCTGTTATTGATGCCCGAAGTACCTCAATGACTGACAAATGTGTTTTGAAGTTATTTCATGGTGTCCATACTTTTGGACAACGAACAGCATAAATAAGCTTGATCCAGCTCTCCTAAAATAGTAGTATTTATTGACATCTGTGAAAACATGTATCATAAACAGGACATCACACCACTGTGCTGCACAGCAATCAGATAAGTGTGACGAGTTTCGAGCAGATGCATGCTCTTGGTCACCCAGGACCTGATTGGTGCCCATGGCCCAAAGGCAATGAACATGGAGTGTGTTTATTTCACAGCTTGTATCACCACTCTTACAACCTCTCAGTAAAACCTGACTCATCTAGTAATCCACACTGATTTTAAAAGCAAAATGCTCATTAAGTGCCAGAAATTTTTGATTATAGACCAATGACCTGATCTCACCTTTTGGGATAAGCATAAGAATTTTATGTTACAAATGTTTTTTGGACTTTGCTTGTAAGAGTGTACTTTTATGATGTGAAATATCAATACCCCTTGTCACCTTTGATTCTCCTTTTTGATTTAGGGTACTGTGTTTCTCTTGGTGATTTACTTAGCACTGAGCTACTGCTGTAATTTTGAATACGACCCCATATCATCCGGTTATATGAAGAAAATTAAAATGTTGGTGAGTTATTTTGATGAGATCTCTATTTATTGTGAATAACCGTGTTCTAGAATTTAGTTTCATTTGATAACATTTCAACTGGGCAAGACTGGATTTACGTGCAAAGATTATAGACCATATGAAGCCATAGTGTAATATAAAGAACACCATGTAAAATATCTACTGAAATAAAGTGTTTAATGAAACTTCTAAGATCATCAATATGATGCAGAAAAGCACAAGACATGAAAATAACAAAATTAAAACTTTGCAGATGTAAAGGGAACTAAATTGAAAACTATACCAATGCAGTAGTGGCCTTTGTGTTCAGTCTGAAATAAAGGACAAAAAAGGTTTACACTGCCGTTGGGCTCCAACCTGATCTGCTCAGCGCCCTATTGGCTCATATTTTTTTTCTTGCTGAATGGACCCTGAGCTTGGTCAAAGCAGAACTGACACCACCAGGTTCCGATGAATCTCTTTGATCGGAATGGGGGTCCGTTGGATATTCAGTATTTTATTTCCGATTACCAACCAACAAAGTAACTATTAATAAATTACAATTACAAATCACATCTGCATCCACATCTCCAATGTATCCCGGTTTCATGCAGAGACAGGAAGTGACATAATCACTGGTCACCTGACCCTAGCACTGGTCAGCTGATCATTCAGAAACAGAAAGTGATGTGATCACTGGTCACCTGACCATATAACTGGTCAGCTGATCACAGGTCACCTGACCAAGAAACTGGCCAGCTGATTGCCCTAATTTCCTGTAAGAATAGACACAGTAAGCCGCAATAATCTAGGTAGCAGCAGAAACAGATTGTTCTGCTCAACAAGGGAAAACCAATAGAACACTGAATATGAATGCAACGGGTAGAAAAGAGAAAATCTGCATCTATTAGAACCCCATCAGGGGAACAACCAAAATAGTATGAAGTTAAAACAACTAATCAATATATGTTACATTACAAGCAAAAATATCCTAATTACTAGGGATGAGCGAATCGAATCTGACGAATCCGAATTCGTTACGAATTTCAGGAAAAATTTGACTTGCAATGAATGCGAATATCTGCACGATCCCCCTTAATTAAACTTCATTTAGTGCAGTCAAGGCTCCAGGGCATAATGGCAGATCCACATGTGAGGACATGAATCCTGGGAAGGTGGGAACAATGATGTCACAGCCCTATATAATCGGCAGCTATATTGCGGCCAGTCACTTCAGCCTTTCATTGCAGAGAGATAGATAGAGACAGACAGTGCTTTGTGTTGGCCAGAAAAGCTTTTTTCCAGCAGCGATTCACCTCCTAGTCACATCAGCATTCTGTTGCACAGAGTGACAGAGTAGTGTGTTGCACAGAAAAGCATTCTTACTGCAATGATTCACCTCCCAGTCACTACAGCGTTCCATTACAGAGAGGGATAGAGAGCAGTGTGTTGCACAGTGTGTTGCATAGAACAGCAGCGATTAAAGCTCATGCACAAATCCTGCCTAGAAGCCCTGATAGGGAAGGGAGTGAGATTGAGAGAGATTGCAATTTTGAGTGTAGTACACAGCGACTGTGTACTGCAGCACTGGTGTGTACTGCTGGTGTTGTAAACAAATACTTTTCTAAGCATACTAGAGCGCTTTGTCCTCCCCTCACAAGTGCATACGACATATGTACATCTAAGTGGTGTACTATTTTGTTCCTGTTAAAGTCTCAAGGGCCTAGTTACTGTGAAAGGCCAGGAAAAAGTACACAGCGGCTAGTGTTGTACACAAATACTTTTTTAAGTGTAGTGGAGCGTATTGTACTCCCCGTATTGTGCACGTCCTGGCACAGAAGTGTGAGGACGTGCACAGAGGAGTGGCAGAGGCCTAAATTCATTAGGCAGAGGTCACAGCAGACTAGGGGCGAGTGGCAGCAGGAGTCGCAGCGAGAGGCCTGAGCTCCCAGTATCAACCAGCAAACCATCTGCTGTCATCGATTGGTTAACACGGTCATCCACTTCCTCACAAGTGACATCTGACACCCCCAGTCAACAGTCGGTGGATTCCTCAGACACAACCCTCAGTTGGCATGGCTCGGGAGCAGTCCCTGTCCTCCCATTGCCTCTGTCCTATGCTGTTCCCTCCCCCACAGAAGTATCTTATACCGTAGGTTCAGCTCCACTATTTGGTAAGGACAATATACTAGAGGAATGTCACAAGCTACTGCCCAGCCAAGAAGTGGAGGAGAAATCCACTGTTTCCTCCGCTAGGGGGCAAGTAGTGATGAGGAGAGTGGTGTGGGAGGTGGTGTTGTGAGCGTTCAGGCTCCTGAAGCAGACACTGTTGAGGAACCTGAGGAGGACATCAGTGACGTGCAGACACAACTCGATGATGATGAAGCCGATCGCACTTAAGAGCCGGGTGCAGAAGGGGCTTCATCATCATCAGGAGAAGAGGGTTGCAGGTTGCCTGTGAAGCAGCAGCTGAGCCAGCAAGTTGGGAGCATGGTTGGCAGTCAGCATGGTGGCAGAAGTGGAAAGTCTGGAGCCAAACATGCCCAGGGGAGATCACCTGCTTCGCGGCAGCCTACCTTAGTGGGAGGTAGTAATACAGGGGTTTCTGGAGTCGGCGGCAGTAGCAGTTAATCAGTGCGGACTGTTGGTGAAAAATCAGCTACTTGGAAGTGTGGCAGTTTTTCATCAAACATCAAGAGGAGGTTAACATGGCCACATGCAAGATGTGTTGGCAGAAGATGAAGCGTGGCCAGGGTCCCAATGTTGGCACAATGGCCCTGCGTCAACATATGCAGCATCACCATAAAGCAGCCTTGAAGAACCGTGACTCCTATGTGGTAGTCCATCCTGCCACATCACCCAGTGGCACGCTGCTCCCTGTTTCAGCCAACCAAGGCTCCACCACCTCAGCCGAAGGTAGCTGTGTGTCATATCCATCTTTTTTCGCACCAGATGCTCCTGCTCCTCCTGCTTTGAGTCAGTCATTCCACCAGCAATTGATCGGCAAAGCCATGTCCAAGAGACAACTGTATGGGCCCACTCATCCAACGGCGCAGAAGCTGAATATGATTCTGTCCAAGTTGCTGGTGCTGCAGTCCCTCCCTTTTCAAGTGGTGGACTCTGCACCTTTCAGAGAACTGATGGCTTGTGCCGAGCCGAGGTGGAGAGTCCCAAGCCATCATTTCTTTGCGAAGAAGGCAGTAACAGCCCTGCACAATTTTGTAGAACAGAAGGTGGGCCAGTCCTTCAGCCTGTCGGCGTTTACCAAAGTGCATGGCAGCGCTGACGTGTGGAGCTGTAACTACAGTCGAGGACAATAAAGGAAAATGTCCTTTACGGCCCACTGGGTGAACGTGGTTCTTGCACAGCCACAACAGCAACTTGGACAGGTCACGCTGCTTTCGCCTCCACACTCTCAGGCCGTTGGTCCTGTGACAGTGTGTGACTCTGCCTCCTCATCCTTCACCGTGTCCTCAGACTTCACTGCACGGACAAGTCTCAGTGCCCCTCCAGCACACCATGTGTGCAGGGCACGGCGGTGTCACGCTGTTCTTCACATGGTTTGCCTTGGCGAACGGAGTCACGCTGGGGAGGAACTGCTAAAAGTCATTCATAAAGAATTCAAATCATGGCTTACACCACAAAAAACTCGAAATGGGAACCATGGTGACCGACAATGGGAAGAACATCTTGTCTGCGCTGCGACAAGGAAGTCTGAGCCGTGCGCCCTGCATGGCAGACGTGTTCAGTCTGGTTGTCAAGTGGTTTCTGAAGTGTTACCCCCATCTGCAAGACATCCTAACAATGGGAAGGAAAGTTTGCATGCACATCAGCCACTCGTACAGCGCAAAGCACACCCTCCTTGAGCTGCAGCGTCAGAACAGCATCCCCAACATAGTCTGATTTGTGACGTTTCCACACTTTGGAATTCCACCCTCCTTATGTTGGAACGACTATACGAACAGAGAAAAGCCATCACCAATTTTTTGATGATCCAAGCGGTTAGGGGGACTCCCCTGTGTAACTTCAATGTCAACTAGTGGAAGCTCATACGTGGCACCTGCCGTTTGCTCAGGCCCTGAGGAAGCCACATAATTAGTCAGACGCCAGGATTGCGGGATGAACAACGTCATTTCACTGCTTCATCTACTAAAAAAAAGTGTTGGAAACGATGGCTGGTCACCACTTGAGCTCTGTGAGAGCTGAACTGGAGGAGGGGCACAGTGGAGCACAGTTTAGGTTTCGCGAGATGGGCAGTTTTTCTAGTCATCTGACAGGAGGGGAGGAGCAGGAAGAGCTAGAGGGTTATGAGGAAGGCGAGACAGAGGGCCCAGACACACCGTGGCAGTATGCAGTGGAGATGGTGGCAGGGAGTCCCTCTGAGTCACTTGCACAAATGGCACGATGCATGCTCGCTTGCGTAGTGACCACTGAATTGTCACCATTTGACAGCTGGATGACTTCTGGCTCTCCACCTTATTGGACCCTCGCTACCGGCACAAAATGGGGGCCTTTTTTACACCCACTGAGAGGGAGGACAAACTGACCTACTACAGAGACAGACTATCTAGTCAGTTGGCCGATGTCTATCTGAGCCATCTTCCATCCTCTCGCAGGTCTGACTCGGGGAGAAGCAGTACCAGCTCCATCAGCAGCAGCCTGAGTCTACAGCCGCTAATGAGTAGCTTTCTTCACCTGCATAGTGAAGCAACTCATTAGCAGCAGGTAGACCTGGAGCAGGACCTGAACCAGCAGGTGATGGCATACCTTGACATGACCATGCCAAGGCACCTTGAAGATCCGCAGGACTTCTGGGCAGCCAAACTTGATTTGTGGCCGCCACTAGTAGAGTTTGCCCTGGAAAAGCTGTCCTGCCTGGCCAGTATTGTGCCATCAGAGCGGGTGTTTAGTATGGCGGGGGCCATAGTCACCCCAAGGCGAACTCGTCTGTCCACGAAAAATGTGGAGAGACTCAACTTTGTGAAGATGAATCAGGCATGGATCAGCCAGGATTTCCACACACTAATGCCTGATGCATCAGAGTAGATTGGCCATGGTGCCACACCAACACTTTACAAATATGGATAGTGCAAAACATGTTTAAGGTGCTGTTCCCCAGTTACAGACATTCCTCGCCATCAGACCACAAGTAAGTATTGAAGATATGCATTAGCTAAAACTTAACTTTTCTTAGGATAAAATATATATACAATATATATATGTACAACATTTTTCTTTTAATCAAATAAAAGGAAAAGTGTGCAAAAAACACCTACAGCACCAAGTATTGATGTGATGCAAAGACCTCTAAAAGGTGGAAGGGAACAATGTATGGCCCATTTTAACTGGTAGGGGTAAAAACTTCCCCTGTAAGGCCCTACTCTCGCATTATTAATTCCCTTCTTTGCAAGTGTTACTTGTCCCACACAGGAGCCTCTCCCTATTTCCCCCTACAAACACTGCCATTTCCCAGGGTTTTTAGGTGGAAATAGTTTCCTGTATGGGGCCACCCTTTTTAGGAGAGTAACACTTGCTAAGAAGGGAATTAATAGGGCAAGAGTAGGGCCTTACAGGGGAAGTTTTTACCCCCACCTGCTACAATGGACAATACGTTGTTCCCTTCAACCTTTTCGAGGAAAGTGTTACTCGTCTTAAAAAGGGTGGCCCCACACAGGAATTAATCCCTATTTCCAACTAAAAACCCTGGGAAATGGCAGTGTTTGTAGGTGGAAATAGGGAGAGGTTCCTGTGTGGTGCCCCCTTTTTAGGGCCAGTAACACTTGCCATGAAGGGAATTAATAATGCAAGAGTAGGGCCTTACAGGGGAAGTGTTTACCCCCACCGGTTACAATGGACCATACATTGTTCTCTTTCACCTTTTAGAGGTCTTTGCATCACATCAATATTTGGTGGTGTAGGTGGCACATGGTGTTTTTCTGCACACCTTTCCTTTTGATTGTTTAAAAAAAAAAAATTTGAGTTCATATATTTTATCCTAAGCATATTATTAAAAGTTGAATGCATATCCTCAATACTTATTTGTGCACACTAATACTTTTACAAAAGAAACTGTTTTCTTCTGCCTACCTGCCTCACCCACCTTTGTCACCGGGTACTGGTATTGCCACCTACCGTACCACTCTGTCATTTTCAGGACTCCTGATGCTGCTGCTGACACCTCCAGACTGTCTCATTCTGCCACCATATGTTCTCCTCATGCTGATGCCAGCTCCAAGCTATCTCATACTGCCACCATATGTTCTAATCATGCTGGCGCCACCTCCATGCTGCGAGTAGAGGGTGCAGGAAAAAATGTGATCTGCTGTGGCACTGTCTTTTGGAGATCAAGATAAAGGTCCAGTCGAATTCAGTAGAATCTCATTTATTTGTACAATAAAAATAAAATGGCAGACATGCAAGACGCGTTTTGGGGGTAAGTCCCCCCTTTCTCAATTGCAGAGATATTGTCTAGGTACATACAGTAAAATGTTTAAGTATAGAAAAAGGTGCTAAAAACAAGAGGTCAAGGGTCGGGCCAAAATAGGGCGTGACAAGCAGGATGTTGTATCTTATTTAGATAAAAACATGTCTGGGTCTCAATGTGCATGGACATAAATTCTCACACTAAACTGTATTTAAAATGTATTGGTTTACATAGTCATTTTTTAAAGTGTAAATGTATCATGGTGTAATCGCTCCCGCTCCCGAATGTTTTAGCCAATCCATTTTGTGCCTACCTTAGGGCGCGCAAGTTTATTTCTTCCAGAGAGAGCTATTCAACCAATCAGATTGTAACTGGAGTTTCTGTCTTTTTTACTTTTTCATGTCTTGTTTGTTGTGATGAGCTTACGTATGAATACATAGTTACAATAGCCAATCAGTTTGCTCGACTTGTAAGCTCCTGCCCAATCAGTATTATGTTGTTTTTCTGTTCATATTGAGAGGGAATTATGAATGAATCCACAGTATATTATGTCCTCCGTAACTTGACTTGATATGGAACGGGTTTCAGATTGAGAGATAGGTTTAGGCGATGTGCTCAATATATTCATTAAGGCCTAACGGAATCAAAGTTTTAAGTTTGAGAAAAAAAATTCTCTTCTGCATAATTGTGTATAGCGGCAGTGACTTGTAGCAGGAACATGCTCGATGGGTAATACAGAAAAATTTGAAACATTGCAGTCATGTTTTAATGCGGCATGAGGGGAGACACGACGTTGGTGATATCCATTCTTCACATTTGAACGGTGTTTGTTGAGTCTTGTGCTCAACATTGTCACGATTCGGCTTCCAGGTAGTGGATCCTCTGTGTCAGCGAGGGATTGGCGTGGACCGTGCTAGTGGACCGGTTCTAAGAGGCTACTGGTTTTCACCAGAGCCCGCCGCAAAGCGGGATGGTCTTGCTGCGGCAGTAGCAACCAGGTCGTATCCACTAGCAACGGCTCTACCTCGCTGACTGCTGAGAAGGCGTGGGACAGAAGGACTAGGCAGAGGCAAGGTCAGACGTAGCAGAAGGTCGGGGGCAGGCGGCAAGGTTCGTAGTCAGGATGGGTAGCAGAAGTTCAGGTACACAGGCTTTGGACACACTAAACGCTTTCACTGGCACAAGGCAACAAGATCCGGCAAGGGAGTGCATGGGAGGAGGTCAGATAAAGGCAGGGAGCAGATGGGAGCCAATTAAGCTAATTGGGCCAGGCACCAATCATTGGTGCGCTGGCCCTTTAAGTCGCAGAGAGCTGGCGCGCGCGCGCCCTAGAGAGCGGAGCCGCGCGCGCCAGCAGATGACAGCAGGGGACCGGGACGGGTAAGTGACCTGGGATGCGATTCGCGAGCGGGCGCGTCCCGCTGTGCGAATCGCATCCCCGACGGCCATGACAGTGCAGCGCTCCCGGTCAGCGGGACTGACCGGGGCGCTGCGGGGAGAGAGACGCCGTGAGCGCTCCGGGGAGGAGCGGGGACCCGGAGCGCTAGGCGTAACAGTACCCCCCCCCTTAGGTCTCCCCTTTTCTTTGACCGGCAACTGCCTCCCCTGGGATGAGGACACCGGGAAAAAATGGAGGGTTTCCTCAACGGCAGGCAGTACAGCAGGAGTGGGAATGGGGAGGGAGGGCAGAGGGCGAAGCCTGGCACGGGGCAGTGTGACACCAGGACGGGGGCCATGAGGAGGCACAGAGGTTTGCCTGACGGGACTGGGAGGGGGGGAGAGGCACTTCCTATGGCAGGCAGAGTCCCAGTTCTTTATCTCCCCGGTGGTCCAATCAAGGGTGGGGGAATGAAGCCGGAGCCATGGCAGACCGAGGAGGACCTCAGAGGTACAACTGGGGAGAATGAAGAACTCAATCCTTTCGTGGTGGGGTCCGATAGACATCAGGAGGGGTTCTGTGCGGTAACGCACGGTGCAGTCCAATCTGGCTCCGTTGACCGCGGAAATGTAGAGCGGTTTGGCGAGACGGGTCACCGGGATGCTGAATTTATTAACAAAGGACTCCACAATAAAATTCCCGGAGGCACCAGAGTCCAAGCAGGCCACGGCTGAGAGGGAGGAGTTGGCTGTAGGAGAAATCCGCACGGGCACCGTGAGACGTGGAGAAGAAGACTTAGAACCAAGAGATGCCACACCCACGTGAGCTGGGTGCGTGCGTGCGTTTCCCAGGCGTGGAGGACGGATAGGGCAATCCACCAAGAAATGCTCGGTACTGGCACAGTACAGACAGAGATTTTCTTCTCTACGGCGATTCCTCTCTTCCTGGGTCAGGCGAGACCGATCCACTTGCATGGCCTCCTCGGCGGGAGGCCCAGGCATAGACTGCAAAGGATGCTGTGGGAGAGGTGCCCAGAGATCTAAGTCTTTTTCCTGGCGGAGCTCTTGGTGTCGCTCAGAAAAACGCATGTCAATGCGGGTAGCTAGATGGATGAGTTCTTGGAGGTTGGCAGGAATCTCTCGTGCGGCCAGCACATCCTTGATGCGACTGGATAGGCCTTTTTTAAAGGTCGCGCAGAGAGCCTCATTATTCCAGGATAGTTCAGAAGCAAAAGTACGGAATTGTATGGCGTACTCGCCAACGGAAGAATTACCCTGGACCAGGTTCAGCAAGGCAGTCTCAGCAGAAGAGGCTCGGGCAGGTTCCTCAAAGACACTTCGGACTTCAGCAAAGAAGGACTGGACTGTGGCTGTGGCAGGATCATTGCGGTCCCAGAGCGGTGTGACCCAAGACAAGGCCTTTCCTGAAAGAAGGCTCACTACGAACGCCACCTTAGACCGTTCTGTAGGAAACAAGTCTGACAACATCTCCATATGCAGGGAACACTGAGACAAAAATCCACGGCAGAGTCTGGAGTCCCCATCAAATTTGTCCGGCAGGGACAAGCGGAGGTTAGGAGCGGCCACTCGCTGCGGAGGAGGTGCAGGAGCTGGCGGAGGAGATGGTTGCTGCTGTAGCAGAGGCAGAATTTGCTGTAACATGGCGGTCAACTGCGACAGCTGCTGTCCTTGTTGGGCAATCTGCTGCGATTGCTGAGCGACCACCGTGGGAAGATCAGCGAGACTTGGCAGCGGCACCTCAGCGGGATCCATGGCCGGATCTACTGTCACGATTCGGCTTCCAGGTAGTGGATCCTCTGTGTCAGCGAGGGATTGGCGTGGACCGTGCTAGTGGACCGGTTCTAAGAGGCTACTGGTTTTCACCAGAGCCCGCCGCAAAGCGGGATGGTCTTGCTGCGGCAGTAGCAACCAGGTCGTATCCACTAGCAACGGCTCTACCTCGCTGACTGCTGAGAAGGCGTGGGACAGAAGGACTAGGCAGAGGCAAGGTCAGACGTAGCAGAAGGTCGGGGGCAGGCGGCAAGGTTCGTAGTCAGGATGGGTAGCAGAAGTTCAGGTACACAGGCTTTGGACACACTAAACGCTTTCACTGGCACAAGGCAACAAGATCCGGCAAGGGAGTGCATGGGAGGAGGTCAGATAAAGGCAGGGAGCAGATGGGAGCCAATTAAGCTAATTGGGCCAGGCACCAATCATTGGTGCGCTGGCCCTTTAAGTCGCAGAGAGCTGGCGCGCGCGCGCCCTAGAGAGCGGAGCCGCGCGCGCCAGCAGATGACAGCAGGGGACCGGGACGGGTAAGTGACCTGGGATGCGATTCGCGAGCGGGCGCGTCCCGCTGTGCGAATCGCATCCCCGACGGCCATGACAGTGCAGCGCTCCCGGTCAGCGGGACTGACCGGGGCGCTGCGGGGAGAGAGACGCCGTGAGCGCTCCGGGGAGGAGCGGGGACCCGGAGCGCTAGGCGTAACAAACATCTGCGTGGTTTTTCTGACATATTACCGTAGTTACTGCAAGGGCATTCAAGTAAGTATATAACATAGTCCGTTTTGAACGTCATTAGAGATTTGATTTTTATATGTTTCTCCTGTTGTTTTACATGTGAACTCTTTACACCGTTTTCTAAAATTCAGACAGCACTGAGAAGCATCGGAAGAAACCTGTGATTGCTTAATTTGTTAAGGTAAGTTTCTTTGTGTTTTTTAGTTTGCTTGGTGCAAGTATATTTTTTAGTGATCGATTTTTGTTTTATGTTATCTGTGGGCGTGCCGGTATAATATCCTTTATAAAAGGATCCATCAGTAGTATGCTCCAGTGTGACTGAAGTATACGCTTGATGATTTTGTGATCGAGTATCCAACAAATCCAACAAATCTTTCTATGTCATTCTGGACAAAAATCCAGCATCTGGTTATGCAAAAGAAATGACTACCCTTCTTAAAACTGGTCTTAAAAATGGAGTACTGAGCAAACAAGAATTTAATTTCATAAAAATTTCCGAGCCAGACGTCCCCTTATTTTATCATCTGCCAAGAATCCACAAACATCCGACTGTTCCACCCGCCACCCAGCCGCCCCATAATTTCTGGAATCAATTTGTTAACATCTAATCTGTCTCAATATATAGATCTTCATCTTCAAAAATATGTTTGTAAAGGACGGCACCATTTTATACCCGAGATACCAGTGATTTCATCAGCTCCATCATTGATTTGCAGTGGAAGGAACATTATTCTTTTCTCGCTGTGGACATTACATCATTATACACAATTATACAACATGATAAAGAAATTTCTGCCGTTTCTCAATACCTGGACCGCAATCAACAGATGCCTGCTGAACAATGAAATTGCATACTTGAAGCAATAAAATTCATACTTGAACACAATTTCTTTAAATTCAATGATCACATATACCGACAGCACTTCGGGAGAGCGATGGGGATGCGTTTGGCACCCAGTCTAGCAAATCTTTTTATGGGTGCTTTTGAGGAACAACTAACCTATCAGAACCCCCTCTTCAAACACTGTATTATATATTGAAGATCAACGACGATATGTTCATTGTATGGGACAGCAGTGAACCTGAACTCAACAACTTCATTTCCACTCTGAATCAAAACTCTTGGAATGTCCATTTCACCTATACACACTGTGCTGAATAACGCTGAATTCCTTGATGTTGTAGTGTCACACGACGCTCAGGGTCACATCAAATCCAAAACTTTTTTTAAGGCTGTAGATGGGAACAGCTATTTGGACTATACGAGCTGTCATTCAGACAAATAGACAAAAAATATCCCCTATGGACAGTAAAAGAGGATCCGCCATAACTGTACATCAAGCACGGATTTTGAGAAACAGAGCAAAATCTTGAATAGTAGATGCAAAACAAAAGGTTACCCACAGTCTCTAATTAAGATCAGTAAGATCAAAGCTAGCCACCTTGATCAGAAGACTTGCCTCCAACCCAGAACCACCAATGCCACTGATAACACATCCGGACAGAGTGCATATTCATACAGTTTTTTTTACAACATATTCCATCAATCACAAAATCATCAAGCGTATTCTTCAGTCACACTGGAGCATACTACTGATGGATCCTTTTATAAAGGATATTATACAGGCATGTCCACAGATTCAGAAAAAATCGATCACTAAAAAATATACTTGCACCAAGTAAACTAAAAAACACAAAGTAACTTACCTTAACAAATTATGCAATCACAGGTTCCTTCTGATGCTGCACTTAAAACTGTAAGTGCTGTCTAAATATAAAAATCTGGTGTTTACATCTAAAACAACAGGAGAAACATATAAAATCAAATCTCCAATGACGTGCAAAACGGACTATGTTATATACTTACTTGAATGCCCTTGCGGTACCCAATATGTCAGAAGAACCACACAGATGTTGAGCACAAGACTCAACAAACACCGTTCAAATGTAAAGAATGGATATCACCAACGTTGTGTCTTCCGCCATGCCGCATTAAAACATGACTGCAATTTTCCAAATTTTTCTGTATTACCCATCGAGTATGTTATTAAGTCACCACCACTATACACAATTATGCAGAAGAGAAAATGTTTGGATTTTCAAACTTAAAACTTTGATTCCGTTAGGCCTTAATGAATATATTGAGCACACCGCCTAAACCTATCTCTCAATCTGAAACCCGTTCCATATCAAGTTCTGGAGCATGTAATATACTGTGGATTCATTCATAATTCCCTCCCAATATGAACAGGAAAAAAAAAATACTGATTGGGCACGAGCTTACAACTTGAGCAAACTGATTGGCTATTGTAACTAATGTAACTACGTATTCATATGTAAGCTCATCACAAGAAACAAGACATGAAAAAGTAAAAAAGACAGAAACTCCAGGTACAATCTGATTTGTTAAATAGCTCTCTCTGGAAGAATTAAACTTGCGTGCCCTAAGGTAGGCACAAAATCGATTGGCTAAAACAAGGTCTTTGAGAAATTTCCTTAGACATCGGCTCAGTCCGGACACCGCTCATTGGTCGCGATCTGAGCACGTGACTACTTAAACCTGATGCTCCATCCAAGAGATGACTTCACACTCATCTCCCTGCAGATTGGCTGCTTGATTTTATGAACGAAACGGTGTGAACTATTCAAGCCACGATGTACACAACTTACTCCAAGCCTTGTCCTGGACAGTAAAGAGCCAAGCCTCTCTCCGGGAGCAATCGCACCGCAATACATTTATGTTTTAAAAAATTACTGTGCAAACCAATACATTTTAAATACATTTTTGTCCTAAATGAATGTATTTTTATCATGCACATTGAGATCCAGACATGTTTTTATGTAAATAAGATACAACATCCTGCTTGTCACGCCCCATTTTGAGCCAACCCCTGACCTCTTGTTTTTAGCACCTTTTTCATACATTTTACTGTATGTACCTAGACAATATCTCTGCAATATCTCTGCAATTGAGAAAAGGGGAACTTACCCCCGAAACGCATCTTGCATGTTCGTCATTTCATTTTTATTGTACTAATAAATGAGATATCACTGAATTCCACTGGACCTTTATCTCGATCTCCAAAAGGCAGCACCACAGCAGATCACATTTTTTTTGTGTTTTGGGGCTAATCCCACGGAATTATGCGAGGCACTGTCCTCTTCTGTCCTTTTTTTCTTTTTACAGTTACCTCCACGCTGTGTCATTCAGCTACTATATGGTCTCCTCATGCTGACGCAAACTCCAGGCTGTGTCATTCAGCCACTATATGTTCTCCTCATGCTGCCGCCACCTCCACGCTGTGTCATTCAGCCACTATATGGTCTCATCATGCTTCTGCCACCTCCAGGCTGTGTCATTCAGCGACTATATGTTCTCCTCATGCTGCCGCCACCTCCACTCAGTCATTCAGAAACTATAGGGTCTCCTCATGCTTCCGCTCATGCTCATATTACTGAACTAGATGAAAGCATGTCTTTTTTCAATCTAACATGTTACTTTGGTTTTGATGCTTAAAAAGGCCAGTTTTATTCCCTAATCACAGTGAAAAGACATAAGCAAACTAGAAATGCTATCATCACTATGCAGTCTAGGACCAGACAAAAGAAGGTCCTCAAAGACCTGATTTATCAGTTCAAAATGTTCAGAAGTTTGCAACTTGTGAAACAGTCAAGAACCGTCCAAGTTTGAAGAGAAAACCCTACAAAAGTTGATTCAAAATGTGGCAAATAAACAATGTACAATACTCAAGGAACTTCAAGTTCAGCTGCAGACATCTAGAGTTATGGTTTTAACCCTTACCATACAACGCACACTGAACAAAAGGCCAAGGAGGACTCCCACTGCCTAAAAAATAGAATGAAAAAGAGTGACTGAGCTTTGCCAAAAGTAACATAGACAATTTTTGTAGGAAACTGTTCTATGGAGGCTATGAAGAAAAGTATATCCTACCTACAGTGAAATGTGTTGTAGGATTTACCATGTTGCGGAGCTGCTCTTGGACCAGAATGTGTTGTAAAGAAAACTGCATATAAGTCTAACAGAATAGGTCCTAAAGCAGGATAAAGACCTAAAGCACATATTCACACAACAATGGCTACATATAAATACCTAGGGACATGCCAAAAGCTTTTGTTTGTCATGGTCTAGAGTGCTCAGACCCTGACCGATCGTACAATGTGCAAGATGGTCCCATAGACTTACATTATGAGTCCACCATGTTAGCAAGGAGACATGATCTCAGTCCAACTGAAAGAGAGAACAGAAATCTGCAATTGGGTAAAGAAACCCTGCAAAGATCCGCCGCTGAAGGACCTCTGTATGGTGCCCTTAAATGTGCCTGCTCAGAGCGGCAATACGCCGCTCCGAGCAGACACACACTGCGATGTGCGAGTTGCCGCGCATGCGTGGTGTACTCGCTCACATCGCGGCCGCTTCCCCTGCTTAATGAGCTAGGCCAAGAGCAGCCGCGATATGCGAGTATACTGCGCATACGCGCGGCGACTCGCACATCCCAGTGTGTCTGCTTGTAGCGGCATATTGCCGCTCCGAGCAGGCACATATAAAGGCAGCATATAGGAGGTCCTTCAGTGGCGGATCCGCAGCGAAATCCGCTGCGAAAATCCGCACGTGTGAATGTACCCTAAGTATTTGGCTTCGTGACTGGTAATAGTTGGCATTGTAAAATTTTCCTTGCCGTTTTTTTGCCAACTATACATTAATTTATACATTTAATTTATACATTAAATTTATACATTAAATTTAAATTAGATTTATGTTGGCATTGTCATTACAATCACAATTTTAATTAAAGCGTACCTGTCATAGTGCAAAAAAAAAGAAAAAAAGAGATATGTTACTCAGGACCCAATCCTGGTCATGTGAATATAATTTTTATGTGTCTCGGACCTATATATCCAGAGATATAAGCATTTATCTGCTGGTGAGTTACTTTTTCATTGTGCAGGCTGGAGGGGGCGTGTCAGTCTGTCTCCCTCACAGGAGCAAGCCTGGGCAGTCAACCAATCAGTACTCTCTACTCTGTAACCCTTTCCTATCTGGTTTTATGCTGTGTCATGTGTCAGAGGAAGATACTTGGAGCTTGCCTGCAGTAATCAGAAGACATTATGGTGAATTCATAACAGGATAAAATGTATAAATATAAGAATAGATCTTTATAAAGTTAGTGCAAGGATTTTTTAGATAAAAGTACAGCATTTTTATGAATACATGTTCTATCTGTTTTATCTTCTCCTAGTAAAGCTGGATGCTAATCAGCATAGCTGATACTATGTGTGTCATTCATCTTTCACAGACTCCTGAATGTCTGATCAACTTCTTTGTCATTCAGGAGTCCGAGAAAGCTTTGACTATTTCAGCATGCTGGGAGTTGTAGTTTAGTAACAACTGAAGCTGCAATGTTTGTAAATAACTATGTTAGAGCAGTGTTGCCTCCAGCTGTTTTAAAACTATAGCTCCCAGCATGTCCA
This sequence comes from Hyla sarda, assembly GCF_029499605.1. Classification (NCBI taxonomy): domain Eukaryota; kingdom Metazoa; phylum Chordata; class Amphibia; order Anura; family Hylidae; genus Hyla; species Hyla sarda. The sequence continues at coordinate 29,370,619 of NC_079198.1, read as the reverse complement.
CACATCCTTTATCTGTAGTTTTGCATACACAATAGAAATCTCCTATACTGGATACCGGTATGCTTTACGGCCGGTATCCAGTATACTGTAAAATCTAGACTAGTCTGTCTGGCTAAAATACAGGCAACCCCTAGTGGCTGCTATTTTGAGCTTGAATTTCAGGTGAAAAATAAAAAAAAATTTAACAGGTGTATATTGTGAAATGTCATATTATAATGAGTCCTGCAATATATGAAAAGTTTTAAACAATGACAGTGCCTCTTTAATAATAAATTAGTATTTTCTTTCTATAGGAAGATTACATTCTAGCTGACTATCAAGTGGATATGCCAAAACTAATTTCTGAAAAGAATGAGGTATGGCACCTTTTATGTTTTACCATCATTTGCTTGGATCCATTAACCAGTCTAACTCTCTAACATTTCCTATCCAGTTACTTAGATAGCTATGGTAGTAGCCTGTAGACATATGTAATGGATTATATAAAGAGCATAGATTTGATCATTTGTTGTTTGAATTGGAATATTTTTACCTGTTTTTATTCCTGGTGTGGTTGCCCATATGATTGCAGGTGTCGGTTTAGAGCATGGTTTTCCCCCACAAACTGTGCTATGCCTTTCAACAGGTAACATCGTTTGTAAGGTTGAAAAAAGACAAGAGTCCAGTTAGTTCAACCTAGAACCCTACTGTGTTGATCCGGAGGAAGGCAAAAACCCAGATGAGGCTGATGACTATTGCCCCATGACAGAGAAAAAATTCCTTCTCAACATTTGGCATCAGAATAAATTCCTGGAGCAATGTTCTATCCACATAAATCTAGTATCCATAGCCTGTAATATTATAGTTTTTCAAACAAAAAAAATCCAGGCCCCCCTTGAACTTGTTTATTGAGTCAGACATCACACCATCATGTAACAGAGAGTTCTATAGTTTCACTGCTCTTACAGTAAAGAATCCCTGACTGTGATGATGGTAAACCCTTATTTCCTCTGTGATGTTCCAGTACGGGATGATGTGGCCCCATACTGTCCTCCTGCCCTTTCAGGCAGAGTCCCTGGATGTCCCCAGGGCTCCCCTGCAGCAGCTGCATTCTGTGTATAGGTTTGCCTCATTTAATGTACTGTTGCTGTAAAGGGGTGAAAAACTTTTTTTTTTTTTTTTTTTTTTTTTTTTTTAAGTTAAACAGATTTGTAAATTACTTCTATTAAAAAATCTTAATCCTTCCTGTACTTATTAGCTGCTGAATACTACAGTGGAAATTATTTTCCGTTTGAAACACAGAGCTGTCTGCTGACATCATGAGCACAGTGCTCTCTGCTGACATCTCTGTCCATTTTAGGAACTGTCCAGAGTAAAAGGAAATCCCCATAGCAAACATATGCTGTTCTGGACAGTTCCTAATATGGACAGAGATGTCAGCAGAGAGCACTGTGCTCATGATGTCAGCAGACAGCTCTGTGTTTCAAAAAGAAAATAATTTCCGCTGTAGTATTCAGCAGCTAATAAGTACAGGAAGGATTAAGATTTTTTTAATAGAAGTAATTTACAAATCTGTTTAACTTTCTGTCACCAGTTGATTTAAAAAAAAAAAAGTTTTTCACCGGAGTACTGCTTTAATGTTTGTACACATGATTGTTACCCAGAGGGCTCCAGTGACCAGGTGACCCCCCCAAGTGACCTATGGGCTCCTTGCACAGCCCCCCCTATATAACCAGGGGAGGGGCTGCAATCTCACTCTTAGTTCCTGAGGTCAAGTCCAGTAAAGTTGTTCCAGTGTCTGTGTCCAGAGCATTGGAGGCCTCAAGCCTAAAGTCCTGCAGCCACAAATCGGTCATCAGTAAGTCAAGTCATCTTATGGTCAGTCACCATCTCTGTCAAGTCAAGTCCATCTGTAGTCACTGTGGCCTGTACTAAAGTCAGTCTAACTACTGCAAGTCCCAGCAAGCATGCGAGGCCCCCCTATGTCACTGGTCACTGGGATATTTGTCTGTACTGCAAAGACTAGATCACCTATCTTGCCCTAGTAAAGCTGCCGTTATCCTTAATCTGCTGTTCAGAAGAACAGCAGTAGCTCAGCTTTACAGGTACACTTTAATAAAGTGGGTTTCTGTCCCCTCTATAATTGCATGTTTAATCTGGGCTGTATATCCTGGGACATTTTCAGGCACCTCTATTCTCTCTACATTTATATATCTGAACCACTCTAGGTTTCCCCTCAGGACGCCGATTTATCCCGGCAGAAACCTATATGCAATATTTTTGTTACAGAGAATAATAATCTAATTCCTTGATAAATTGATATTTAATTTCATGACATATTTAGAGATAGCGTCTTGCTTCTTATTGTATCAGGAGAATCACCTCTATAGTATATACACTGTATTTAATATGCTTTATTCTTTATACTGGGAGCCTAGCTAAACAATGGTCATCAGCTGGACCGCCTGAATATTTGGCAGTATTTTCTCTATTCTGAAGTGTTTATATTACCTGTGAAACTATTCTACAGCATCTTTTCTCATTCCTTATAGACATATGTGTTCACATGTTCAGGTTTTTATGCAGTTTTTAAAGACCAACTAAGAATTGGTCATGAATAAAGAAAAGCTGAGACTTCTCTTTTTTGTGAATCCATCCCAGATTTGGCTTAAAAAACTGTGTAAAAAATCCCTGAACAAGAGAACACACAGCCTAAATTGACAACTGGGCGTTAACCTTTCCTTTGTCAAAATGGCACATCCCTAAACACTATTATCCTGATTGGACAGTATCAGACTATGTAGGAACACGCCCCCTTGACAAGGAAAATGGTAACACCCAGTTGTTAATTTATACATGTCCAGGCAGAATGGCACAATGCAGAGTTCCCTGTGTGCTTTTATATGTGCTGTGTTGAAGGAGAAATATGTTTTTCCTTTTATATTTATCATATCTTTTGAATTTCCTGCTTTCTATGGCTAAAAAAACTGTACTATACAAAACTGCGAGAAAAACTGGAGGACTTTTACAAAAAATGTTATCTGTGTAAAAGCCCTGAATCTGGAGTCACCTATGCAGTTTTCTTGGCCATTTTTGATGAAGTTTGTTGTACCAGAGTGGATCCAAAAAGTATGAGGTTGTGCAGCAGAGTAGCTGCAGAAAGTTCTATAACTGCATATTAGTTACGAACAATTTAGTTTTTGCAACATCAGCATAGCTTTCTGAAAACTCCAAATGAATAGGACAACAAGTATACTCTAAGGTTAAGTTCACATGGCAGAATTTCCATGCAGAATTCCACATTGGAATTCCCCACGGAGATTCCGCAGCAGCAGAGTCCCATTGATGTCAGTAAGATTCTGCTGTGCTTTTCACATAGCAGAAACATCTGGCGTGGGAATCTTAAATTCCAGTGTCCGCAGAAAGAATAGACATGTCAATTTTTTCTGTGGACTCCACGCGGAAATGCATCACCGTCTATGAGACGGCACTTTTCCAAGCAGTCCTAGCACCAGCATGTAGTGAATATTCTGTGAAAAATCCGCAGTGTAACTGCATGTAAATCCACATTGGTATGTAAATCCTCATACAAGTTGTATGCAGATTTGCTGCAGTGGATATATTGTGAGTTTTTACTTCCACATTGAAGTACACGGAGAATGATCCACAGTAAATCCACAGGCTTGCACATAATTTGCAGATCAATTTCATAACGGATTTCTGTGTGGATTTTCTTGCAGTTTGCGCAAGAGATCTGTAGACATTGCATTCACAGTGCTGATGCTATAATATGATGTAGAGTCTGTTCATGTAAATCTTCTTTGGAAAATTTGCAGCTTATCCATACCCGTGTTAAATTAGCCTAACACTGCACAATTTGCACCATTTTCTGGAGGAGATTTTTAAGCTGATTATTATTAGAAACACAAATGTTTCCTTTCTTTTTTCAGGACCAAAACTGCTTGCACTTGCTAATGCTGTTTAGAGGCAAACACATGCTGGCAAATTTACGTCCGGGACCTAAATTAAAAGAAATTATCAAAGACATACTAAATGAATTAAACTTCCTAGAGGATTGTCCATTTATGGTAAGTATCTAAATCTTGTGGCAATGTATCCACTGTGTACAGACTGAAGTTGCCCTGCCATGTTGCACTGTGTGGTTGTCAAGTGGCATTGCACCTAAGGTCAGCGGATGGGGTCATGTGCGACCCACAAGTGGCTTGGATGGATTTATTGTTACCAGGAGCGTACCTAGAGCATTTGACACCCGAGGCCGACCCTTTGTTTGGCACCCCCCCCTAATTACACCCCCCTCCATTCCCCCCTCTAATAACACCCCCTCCCCCTCTTAATTACACCCCCTCCTTCCCCCCTTAATTACACCCGCTCCCTCCCCCCTTAATTACACCCTTTCCTTAATTACACCCCCTCCCTCCCCCTCCCTTAATTACACCCCCCCCTCCCTCCCCCCAGGGGCGGACTGACAACACTCGGGGCCCCCGGACCAAAAAAAGGCAAGGGCCCCTGCTAGTCTCTGCAGCTCGTCAGTCTTCTGCCACGCCCCTATTCCACCCAAATCCCACACACAATAAACTAAAATTTATATATGTAAGAAACACTTTAACATAGGTAAATTTCCATGACCAATAATACTGGTATACAAGGAGTAGATATATACCACCACACAATAACTAGATAATGCCGCCATATTGCACTGAATCTATACACAGACCAGAATACTATACAGGATCTGTATACAATATAAGTGATTATATACAGGACCATATGGCGGTAGATATCAGCTGTACACAGGATGTGTATACCATATAAGAGATTACAGTTACATTTTGGGACTCACAATTACGTCTTTTCTGATCAGCGGCGTCCTCTTTCCTTTTCTTCTCTATCTGGATAAGACCGCCATGTGGATCTCATAACATCTGCAGGACAAACATATCAGACTCTACATTTTTCAGTGCTCTCCTCTCCTCTGCACAATCTTTCCATCTATATGCCCACAAACTGTAATAAGGCCCTCTTTGGTGTCCTGCACAGTAAAAGGGCAGGTAGGTAGGTAGCCAGGTAAATAGGTAACTAGGTAAGTAGATCAGGAAGCCAGATATGTAGGTAGGTGACAAGTCAGGTAGGTAGGGGGCTAGCTAGGTAGTTAGGCAGCCATGTATGAAGGCCAGGTATGTACATAGTTAGGTAGCTGGGTATGTAGGTAGGTAGATAGCCTGGTATGTAGGGAAGTAGCTAAGCATCCAGGTATAAAATTAGGTAGCCCCCTCTTCCCTGTAGGTATAGGCAGCAGAGTTCCCCCCCCCTTCCCTGTAGGTAAAGGCAGCAGAGTTAACCCCTCTCTTTCCCTGTAGGTATAGGCAGCAGAGTTAACCCCCCTTCCCCAAAGGTATAGGCAGCAGAGTTAGCCCCCCACCCTTCCCCATAGGTATAGGCAGTAGACTTAACCCCCCTCCCCATAGGTATAGGCGGCAGAGTTAAACCCCCTTCCCAATAGGTAAAGGAACAGAGTTAACTCCCCTTTCTCCTTAGATATAGGCAGCAGAGTCCCACCCCCCACCCCCTTTCCCTGTAGGTATAGGCAGATTTAACCCCCCCCCGTTCCCCATATGTATAGGCAGAGTTAAACCCCCTTTTCCCCATAGGTATAGGCAGAGTTACCACCCCCCCCCCCTCTTCCCCATTGGTATAGGCAGAGTTACCCCCTCCCTCTTCCCCATTGGTATAGGCAGAGTTACCCCGCCCTCTTCCCCATTGGTATAGGCAGAGTTGCCCTCCCCCCTCTTCCCCATTGGTATAGGCAGAGTTACCCCACACTTTCCCCATAGGTATAGGCAGAGTTGCCCCCCCTCTTTCCCATAGGCATAAGCAGGGACACACACACCCCCTCTTTCCCATAGGTGTAAGCAGAGTTACACCCCCCTTTTTCCATAGGTATATGCAGAGTTACACCCTCTTCCTTTTTCCCATAGGTATATGCAGAGTTACACCCCCACTTTACCATAGGTATATGCAGCGTTACACCCCCCCCCTCTTTCCCATAGGTATAAGCAGAGGTTAGGCAGCCATGTATGAAGGCCAGGTATGTACATAGTTAGGTAGCTGGGTATGTAGGTAGGTAGATAGCCTGGTATGTAGGTAAGTAGTTAAGCATCCAGGTATAAAGTTAGGTAGCCCCCTCTTCCCTGTAGGTATAGGCAGCAGAGTTAGCAGGTGGGTGTGTGTAACTCTGCATATACCTATGGGAAAGGGGGGTGTAACTCTGCATATACCAATGGGAAAGAGCCCCCCTCTTTCCCATAGGTATATGAAGAGTTACACACACCCACCCACCCCTTCCCATAGGTATATGCAGAGTTACACCCCCCTCTTTCCCATAGGTATATGCAGAGTTACACCCCCCTCCCCCCATAGGTATATGCAGAGTTACACCCCCCCTTCCCCCCATAGGTATATGCAGAGTTACACACCGCTTTCCCATAGGTATATGCAGAGTTACATCCCCCCTCTTCCCCATAGGTATAGTCAGAGTTGAAAAAAAAGAAAATGATGCTCACCTGATGTCCCACGTAGCAATCTCCTCAGCAGCAGGGGCCCGCATCTTCTCCCTCCACAGTACAGGCACCGATGAGTGACATCATCGGTGCCGGTGCTGCATGGGGGTGGAGGTCACGTCTCCTCTGTGTAAGCTGCAGATGCGGCTCACACAGATGGGACGCCTTCTCCTGTATGTGCGTGTATCGCGCATACAGGAGAAGGCAGGGCTGTCTGCTGGGGATCTGGGACGAGTGTCCCAGATCTTTAGTAGCGGCGGTGGGCCTTTAGTCCGCCCCTGGCACCCCCCTTGTGAGTGGCACCCGGGGCGGTCCGCAAACCCCCGCCCCCCCTACCCCCCCCGGTACGCCACTGCTTGCGACTACCGGTTAGCAGGTGCTGCCACTTTTGGGTGTGGATGCAGCTTGATCCACACACTGTGACACCTCAGTCTTCGGTCATGGAACTGTTGTTTCTGTCAGCAAAGCTGGCTGATGATCTGCAGAAGACAGGAAATTACTGTGTTCTTGTGGCCAATGTGAAATTTTAATATTTCAAATTTTTTTGGATAAATCTAGATAACCACGCCAAATAAAAAGGAATTAACTCATTTAATTAATATTATTTTCTGATAATTTGATGACTGCATAAAAAAGTATTAAACTATCCATATAGAAACAAACAAATATTACATGATTTTGAGATACTTTTCGCATCCTACAAATTGTTGGGGAAACCTATTCACAGTAGGGGACCAGTCTAACCTACTGTACTCCACTGTCACTATTCTTTCGGAACTGTTGTCCTACTGCGCAATGCTTCCAGGTTATAGGCCAGCACAGGGCATATACATGTGCCTACCCCAAACTTGAAAGCACTTCACAGCAGAACCTGTAGGCAGGAGAGCCAGAAAGATAAGCACAGGTTATTTTAACTCCTACTGCCTGCCTGAGCAAATTTAGAAAACAAAAATGGGCTTTCATGTTCCATAATGATCAGTTAGGAAACCTACCTGCTTGGGTCCCTTTTTAGGGTCTTTGATTTGATGCACATAATATACTACATAAATTGTCCAGCTCAGTTGGACCCTATAAAAAGATACTAAAATGGAAATAACCATGAACAGTTAATTTAATTAGACCTGCTTCTTTTTTTTTTTTTAGCCAGGTTGTCATAGCTTTAACCTTTTTGAGATTGGTTTATGTAAAACTCTTTATTTTTTCAGATTCCACCATCATGTCCCAATGAAAGAGTTAACTTGTCTAATGTCCTCCAAAATATAAGTGGTTCTCTTGCATCCCTGCAACCAAATATTCTAAATAATTTTAGTCATTGTCTACACATAAAATGTGCAACAGGTAAGTGACCAACGCACCTATAACAATCAATACCAAGCATGGAATTTGTATGTCTCATATGTTAAAGATCCATTTAAAACATCGCGTCTGCAATTTAAACCAGGCCAAATTACTAGCAGTCCTTCCGTTAGGCTCGGTTTCCACATGTTTTTTTCTAGATTTTTTATTTTTTTTATTTTTAAACTGCCACTGCAGTTTTTGAGCCAAAGCAAGAAGTGTATTCAAGGTCAATGGAAAGTATAAAGAAAGGGCCTGCGTGGAGACCTAACCTAAAGGAGTTATCAAGCCTTTAAAAAATAAAAAATATGCAGCTGTGGGGGAGGGGGGGGGGTTATAGGAAAAAAAAACATACCTCACGACTTCTGATGGCCTTCGTCCATTCCCCCATTTTTCTCTCTTCTTCCTGCTTCCGAGATGCGAGCTCAGTGCTGGACCTGCCAGCTTAACCCATCACTGGGCAATGTCTTATCTCAGCCAATAATTGTCTGAGTGGAAAGGGCCTGCTCCGAGTACTCATGTCAAAAGCAGAAAGAAGAAAGATCAGGGGAATGGATGGAGGTGAACAGGAGCTGCTGGAGGACCAACAGGGGATCAGGGCTAAGTAAGTATGGTTGTTTGGAATTTCCTTTCTATTTTCCTCCTGCCCAAGCAGCATAATAACTTTTTTTCTTTTTCTTTTAAGGCTGGAGTACCCCTTTAACACATAAAGGGGGAGATTCATCAATACCTGTGCTGAGGAAAAGTGGTGCTTTTGCCCATAGCAACCTATCAGATTTCTCCTTTCATTTTTAAAGAGACCTGTGAAAAATGAAAGAAGCAATCTGATTGGTTGCTATGGGCAACTGCACCACATTTCCTCTACACAGGTTTTGATGAATCTCCCCCCAAAGTCCCTGTTCTAGAGACTAGAGATGAGCGAACTTACAGTAAATTCGATTCGTCACGAACTTCTCGGCTCGGTGGTTGCTGACTTTTCCTGCATAAATTAGTAAAGCTTTCAGGTGCTCCCGTGGGCTGGAAAAGGTGGATACAGTCCTAGGAGACTCTTTCTTAGGACTGTATCCACCTTTTCCAGCCCACCGGAGCACCGGAAAGCTGAACTAATTTATGCAGGAAAAGTCAGCAACCGCCGAGCTGAGAAGTTCATGACGAATCGAATTTACTGTAAGTTCGCTCATCTCTACTAGAGACTTACATTTGAGAGTGGACTGGAGAGTCACTGGACTCCCAACAAAGAGACCCAACGTTTATGCAACCCAGAGACATAGAGTGAAGAAATAGAATCTGCAGATTATAACTGATTGCTGAGGAGTCCAGGAAAGGGGAAAGTTGTGATCAGCATACTTTTTGGGTGACCCTCTGAAAAATGAAGGATTTTCAATGAGGACAACTTTATCCTAAACTTAGTTATAGAACCAACCTCAAGGGTAATAATGACCTTTAAAACCTTTAGCCATGTCAAAATGACATGTATAGTTTCTTTCATCGGTAAGGTCATAGTGCTGAGACCCCCAATGATCACAAAAATTAATGAGCAAAAGTGCTCCGGTGAGTACTGTGCCAATCCTTTCCACAAATTTGAGGAAGATTTATCATAACCTGTGCAGAGGAAAAGTCAACCAGTTGCCCATCGCAACCAATCAGATCGCTTCTTTCATTTTTAAAAGGCCTCTGAAAATTAAAATAATTTTGAATGGTTGCTATGGGCAACTGGACAATTTTTATCTCTGCACAGGTTTTAATAAATCCTACCCCATTATGCTGGACATTCTGAGGAGAGCCAAGTGTGTATTGTTTAGATATATAAGAATGTCTCAAACACTTTTTATGGCTGTACACCATTTGAGCCACTTTTCAAGGAAAGCAGAGCAGTGCCAAGTGGGAACGAGCGTGTACAGTGCTGAGCTATCTTCGGATGTCCCATAGAGAGTAGGGATCGACTGATATCGTTTTTTTAGGGCCGATACCGATAATCAGTGGAGGTTAGGGCCGATAGCCGATAACTTATACCGATATTCCAGTATAAGTTATCGGCCATTTATCCCCCCCGCGACAACGCTGCAGATCATTGATTTAAAGCGGGCGCTTTAAATCAATGAACTGCAGTGGCTTTTGCGGTGCCATAGGCACCCGCTTCTCTCCCCCTACCTGTCAGGGTGGTCCAGGCCATCCATCCTTCCTGTAGTGTCCGGCGGCATTCCGGGTGGAGGGTGAACCGGTCCGGGCTGTCCTTCTTCTCCGGGGGTCATCTTCTCCACTCCGGGCAGGCTCCAGCCTAGTACGCTGCATAGACGCCGCTGCGCAGTGACGCCCGTGCGCAGCGACGCACCTGACGTCACGGCGTAGCGGCGTCTATGCAGCATACTAGGCCAGAGCCTGCCCGGAGTGGAGAAGAGGACCCCCGGAGAAGGACAGCCCGGACCGGTTCACCCTCCACCCGGAATGGCGCAGGACACTACAGGAAGGATGGATGGCCCGGACCACCCCCATTACGGGTAAGTTTAATTTTTTTTATTGACTCGGAGGGTGGGGGAGGGGCCCGACCATATCCATACAGGTATACCGCCCAGCACTACGGTGGGGGGTGCGACGTGGTGCGGTGGGTCGGGGGGGGGGGAGCGGTCGCGGTGCGGCGGGTCGGGGGGGCGGTCGCGGTGCGGTGGGGGCGGTGCAGGGGGCGGGGCATTATCGGCTTATCGGCAAGGTAATTGCCGATACCGATAATGCACAAAATCGTGATTATCGGCCGATAATATCGGCCATACCGATAATCGGTCGATCCCTATAGTGAGTACCGTATTTTTTGTCATATAAGACGCCCCGGCCTAATTTTCTAGGATAAAAATCTAGAAAATAAAGATTCTGAACCAAATACAATGTAAAGTATAGGACATTGATCTTCAAGCTGCGGACCTTCAGATGTTGCAAAACTACAACTCCCAGCATGCCCGGACAGCCGTTGGCCGGCATTTATCATTGTAGGTGTAAGTGAAGTATTTTTCTACACCTTTTTTTGTGTGTGCTGTTAATGTGTAGAAGCACCACATTTATTAAAGGAGTAGTCCAGTGGTGAATCCAGTGGTGAACAACTTATCCCCTATCTTAAGGATAGGGGATAAGTTTGAGATCGCGGGGGGTCCGACCGCTGGGGCCCCCTGCGATCTCCTGTACTGAGCCCCGACAGCCCGCGGGAAGGGGGCGTGCCGACCTCCGCACGAAGCAGCGGCCGACACGCCCCCTCAATACAACTCTATGGCAGAGCCGAAGCGCTGCCTTCGTTAATCTACGGCTCTGCCATAGAGATGTATTGAGGGGGCGTGTCGGCCGCCGCTTCGTGCGGGGGTCGACACCTGCTATCTGGCTGGAGAGCCTGGCCCCCGTACAGAGAGATCGCACGAAGCGGCGGCCGACACGCCCCCTCAATACATCTCTATGGCAGAACCGGAGATTGACGAAGGCAGCGCTTCGGCTCTGCCATAGAGTTGTATTGAGGGGGCGTGTCGGCCGCCGCTTCGTGCGGAGGTCGACACGCCACCTTCCCGCGGGCTGTCGGGGCTCAGTACAGGAGATCGCAGGGGGCCCCAGCGGTCGGACACCCCGCGATCTCAAACTTATCCCCTATCCTTAGGATAGGGGATAAGTTTTTCACCACTGGACTACTCCTTTAAATGGTCACAGAGCATTTCATACATTTTTTTCAGGTAAATATTTTCTGAAATTTCTCTCTTCACATACACCAAAAAGCTAAGCTAAGTCTGGGCTGTTGTAGTTTTAGAGACTTTTCAGTGGCTTTGCGACATTTTTGCGCCTTTTTACAAAAAGGCGCAGTTCATACACCCCTTCTATATCATGTGTATTGCCAAAATCAGTGGATTGCAACTCGAAATCAGCAGAAATGTGTAAACCAAAAGGCGCAATAAAGGCGCAAATAAACCCTGCTTGCGCCTTTGTTGCGCCTTTTCTAGACACAAAAAACAGTCTAAAGACAATGATAAATGTCGGCCAGTAACTCTATGGAAACCTGGTAATTGGTTCTGAAGCCACCAAAATGTCATCAAAAAATAGGAAAAGTGAGAATTAAACATAAATAAGTAGATAACTAATATAGATAAAGCAAATCCTTACATATAAAAGTAAGAAAGATCTGCTGGGAGCTGTAAATCACTGCCTGTCAGTGTTTCCCAACCAGGGTGCCTCCAACTGTTGCAAAACTACAAGGCTGTCCGGGCATGCTGGGAGTTGTAGTTTTTTAACAGCTGGAGGCACCCTCTTTGGGAAACACTGGTCTATGTAGAGGACAGAAGCTTCTTCAGGGTCCTGTACAGAACATGCAATGTCCTAAAAAAAGTAAAATGGTGCCACCCTTACTTGATGCCCAAAGGAGCAGCTAACCCTGGCACAGGTAAAGAGTACAGAACATGTAATACCTCTCTGTGCTGTAGGGGGCGCTACCAGACACCAGTCAGTGCATGCACTTTAGGACTACAGGGGTTTTACCAGTAAATGTCCATTCTGATTGGTCGGTTCTTCCAGCCATTGACACGTTTTGCAGATTCCATAGCACTGTATGTTGAGTCTGGTTTCAAGTTACAATGGTCCAGAAAATACCATTGTATGTTGAAACTATTGTATGTTGAGGCCATTGTAAGTTAGAGGATCACTGTAATGTTATATATCTGAAATATCTGAGCCCTATCGTGTGTTTTAGTTTGCTGCTGAGCCAGTGTTTATAATCCCAGTATATTAGAGACTGCACTATTTATCAAGTGTATCTGAGCCCTGTGTATATAGGCTTATCATGTGTGATATTGTCTGCTGAGCTAATGTATCATATTGGATACTGTCATTTTGAATACAGTGGTCCTTCAAGTTACAATATTAATTGGTTCCAGGATGACCATTGTATGTTGAAACCATTGTATGTTGAGACCAGAACTCTATGGAAACCTGATAATTGGTTCTGAAGCCCCCAAAATGTCATCTGAAAATAGGAAAAAGTGAGGATTAAACAAAAATAAGTAGATAACTAATATAGATAAAGCAAATCCTTACATATAAAAGTAAGAAAGATCTGCTGGGATCTGTAAATCACTGTCTATGTCAGTGTTTCCCAACTAGAGTGCCTCCAGCTGTTGCAAAACTACAACTCCCAGCATGCCCGGACAGCCAAAGGCTGTCCGGGCATGCTGGGAGTTGTAGTTTTGCAACAGCTGGAGGCACCCTGCTTGGGAAACACTGGTCTATGTAGAGGACAGGAGCTTCTTCAGGGTCCTGTACAGTACACACAATGTCCTAAAAAAGTAAAATGGAGCCGCCCCCACCTGGTGTCCAAAGAAGCAGCTAACCCTGGTACAGGTAAAGAGTACAGAACATGTAATACCTCCCTGTTTTGTAGGGGGCACTACCAGGCACCAGTCAGTGCATGCACTTCAGTAATACAGGGGTTTTACCAGTGAATGCCCATTCTAATTGGTCGGTTCTTCCGGCCATTGACACGTTTCACAGATCTGGACTGTCCGTAGCATTGTATGTTGAGTCTGGTTTCAAGTTACAATGGTCCAGAAAAGACCATTGCATGTTGAAACTATTGTATGTTGAGGCCATTGTAAGTTGGGGGATCACTGTACTCTACTGCTGAGCCACTGTTTTAAGCCTATTATGTGGGGTAATATCTGCTAAGATGACATATCTAAGTTTATCATGTGTGATACTGTCTGCCCAACCAATGTATCTTATTGAATGCTGTCCTATTGTATACTGTACTACTGGATACTGTCTGTTTAGCTAGTGTATCTAAGCCTATTATTTAGAAAACTTCTGGTGATCCATAAGCTCATCATGTGTGATACTGTGTAACTACACCTATCTCTCTTAGCCTTTGATGTGTGACACTTTGTGCTGTCTCAGTGTATTTAAAGGGGTACTCCCGTGGAAAACTTTTTTTTTTTTTTAAATCAACTGGTGCCAGAAAGTAAATGGGGTATTCCAGGCAAAACCTTTTTTATATATATATATATATATCAACTGGCTCCGGAAAGTTAAACAGATGTGTAAATTACTTCTATTAAAAAATCTTAATCCTTCCAATAGTTATTAGCTTCTGAAGTTTTCTGTCTAACTGCTCAATGATGATGTCACGTCCCGGGAGCTGTGCATGATGGGAGAATATCCCCATAGGAACTGCACAGCTCCCGGGACGTGAGTCATCAGAAAGCAGTTAGACAACAACAAGTTAAACAACAACTCAACTTCAGAAGCTAATAACTATTGGAAGGATTAAGATTTTTTAATAGAAGTAATTTACAAATCTGTTTAACTTTCCGGAGCCAGTTGACATATAAAAAAAAGTTTTGGCCTAGAATACCCCTTTAAACAGTTTTGTAAATCACTTCTGTTAAAAAAAATCCTAATCCTTCCAGTACTTTTTAGGGGCTCTATACTAAAGAGAAATCCAAAAAAGAAATGCAATTCCTCTGATGTCATGACCACAGTGCTCTCTGCTGACCTCTGCTGTTCATTTTAGGAACTGTCCAGAGCAGCATATGTTTGCTATGGGGATTTTCTCCTTCTCTGGACAGTTCCTAAAATCGACAGCAGAGGTCAGCAGAGAGCACTGTGGTCATGACATCAGAGGAAATGCATTTCTATTTTGGATTTCTCTTTAGTATACACCCCCTAAAAAGTACTGGAAGGATTAACCCCTTAAGGACCAATGCAAATAAACCTGTACGCCCCTGAAAGACCAGGCCTGTTTTTTCAAATCTGGGATGTCTGTCTTTATTAGAGAATAACTCTGGTAACGTTTTGCCAATCACGATAATTCTGACATCGTTTTTTGTCACAAATTGTCCTTCATGTACATAGTAAAAGTAAGCCGATATCATTTGTAGTTTTTTTTTACAATGCAAAAAATCATGAAATTTTTACAAAAAATTACGATTTTTTGCTATTTTAACACTAATTGGTTGCATATATTTATACTTACTGACCAAATAGTTCATGAAACTTATACTTTCAGATGTCTACTTTATTTTGACGTCATTTTTTAGTTTTTAATTAACATTATAAATTAGTTAGAACCCTAACAATTTAACTTGAAATTTTGAAAATTTGAAAATTTGAAAAGTAATTTTTTTTTATGTGCTATGCAAGGTTTGCAGAAATTAAAAGGTAGTAGAACATAGGAACACCCCCCAAATGACCCCATTTTAAAAACTAGACCCCTCAAGGTATTCGCTAGGGGGTACAGTGAGTATTTTAACACCATAGTTTTTTGGCAGGAATTATTACAAAGTCAGTGTTAAAAATTCGAAAATTGCAATTTTTCACAAATGCATCATTTGGGGGGCATATTTTTTGTACATCACTTCTGATATTGAAAGAAATGCACCCTATATTTTATTTAGCTGCTTGTCCCATGTTCGGAAATACCCCCGCTTTGGCCATATATGGTTCCTTGGCCGCGTGGTAGGGCTCAGAAGGAGAGGAGCGCCATTTGGCTTTCAGGGCAGAACAGTACCCCCACCCCCACAAGTGACCCCATTTATATACCGCACCCCTACAAGTTATTGGCTGGACCAGGGACCTCTCTGATTGGTCCTTGGTCGGCTGGCAGTATAACGCGTCTGTCTGTGCCAGTTAAGGCTCCTGATGGATATATCCGCCATGTTGTGGGAATAAGCACCCGCTCATGGCGAATATATCCATCACTGCTGCGGCTGGGTAGCTCAGTGTGTCCGCTCATGACTGCTGGCGGAAAATCCGCTGCTATGAGTGGACGCACAAAGCTACCCAGCCGCAGCAGCGAGCTCATTACCGTGACTGCTGCATAATGTGTAGGATCACGTGGCGGACATCCGCAGCATATTACATGCTGCGGATGTCCGCCAATGCGATCCTACACATTATGCTTTTTTTTTTTTATTAGATTCATTTAATAAATGTATATTTAATATATTTTTTTTTTACACTTTTATTACATTTTTACACTTTTATTTATTTATTTATTTTTACACTTTTTAATGCTTTGGAATACTTAGTATTCCAAAGCATTGCAGTTATATGCTGCCTGCCAGTTTTCACTAGCATGGCAGCATATTTCACTGGCAGGCAATACCCAGGGCAGACCTGGGGGTCTTTGTAGGACCCCCGGCAGCCCAGGTATGCAGCAGCACCCCGCGATCGCGATGCGGGGCGCTGCAGGAGAGACAGAGGGAGCCCCCTCCCTCTGTCAGAACTCCTTACAGCGCGCGGTCACTTCTGACCGCGGCTGTAAGGGTTAAACTGCCGGGAGTGAAGTTAACTTCACTCCCGGCAGTGCGGCCACACACAGCACCCCGCGATCGCGATGCGGGGTGCTGCAGAGGAGACAGAGGGAGCCCCCTCCCTCTGTCAAAACTCCTTACAGCCGCGGTCACTTCTGACCGCGGCTGTAAGGGTTAAACTGCCGGGAGTGAAGTGAACTTCACTCCCGGCAGTGCGGCAGGTCCCGGCCAGCCGCGTATTACACGCAGCACCCCGCGATCGCGATGCGGGGTGCTGCAGAGGAGACAGAGGGAGCCCCCTCCCTCTGTCAAAACTCCTTACAGCCGCGGTCACTTCTGACCGCGGCTGTAAGGGTTAAACTGCCGGGAGTGAAGTGAACTTCACTCCCGGCAGTGCGGCAGGTCCCGGCCAGCCGCGTATTACACGCAGCACCCCGCGATCGCGATGCGGGGTGCTGCAGAGGAGACAGAGGGAGCTCCCTCCCTCTGTCATAACGCTTACAGCCCGCGGTCACTTCCGACCGCGGCTGTAAGGGTTAAAACTGCCGGGACCGAAGTTTACTTCAGTCCTGGCAGTGCAGCAGGGTCCCGGCTGTGTGATACAGCCGAGTCCCTGCTGCGATCTCGTGGGTGCACTGGGCAGCACCCACGAGAATAATGGACGAGTATAGACGTCCAGGTGCGGGAACGCCCGCCAACCTGGACGTCTATACTCGTCCATGGTCGTTATCGGGTTAAAGGGGTTATCCACCATAAGGTGATTTTAGTACGTACCTGGCAGACAGTAATGGACATGCTTAGGAAGGATCTGCGCTTGTCTTGGGGCTAAATGGCTATGTCATGAGATTACCATAATACGGTGGCTAGCTTTTTGTGAACTTGTATTTCCTGTTTGACTTATATTTTTTTGACTAAAAATCCCACAATTCCATGTTCCTCCCTCCCACACATCAACCACCCCACCCATTGAAACAAAAGACCTGTGGTTGTCAATCAGGGTGCCTACAGCTATTGCATTAGTTGCAGATTGATCTCTCTCCCACCAAGCGATCCCTCCACCCATTGAAGCAGACAGGCTCCCTGTCATCAGCTGACTAGTGAGTCAGGTCTTGGCCGCATTGCAAGCTGGGAAAAATCTGAGACAACAGTCATTTTGTATGCTGTTATAAATAAATATTGGAGTGAAAATCACAGAAGAATTATGAGAAAAGCATCACACACAGGTACAGACCCTATATTATGAACTACACTAACTTTACAGCCCCTGTAGCATAGTAAAATAAAAAAAAAATCCTGGAATACCCCTTTAAAAATTTTTAATAGAAGTGATTTACAAATCTATTTAACTTTCTGGCACCAGTTTATTTAAAAAAAAAAAGTTTTCCACGGGAGTACCCCTTTAAGCCTATTATGTGTGCTACTGCATTGCTAAGACAGTGCGGGAGATTTATCAAAACATGTGTAGAGGAAGTGGTGCAGTTGCCCATAACAACCAATAAGATGGCTTCTTTCATTATTCACAGCCCTATTTAACCCCTTAAGGACCAGGCCCATTTTGGCTTTAAAGGGGTACTCCACTGTAAAACATTTTTTTTTTAAATCAACTGGTGCCAGAAAGTTAAATAGATTTGTAAATTACTTCTATTAAAAAATCTTAACCCTTCAAGTACTTATCAGCTGCTGTATGATTCCCAGGAAGTTCTTTTTGAATTTCCTTTTCTGACCACAGTGATCTCTGCTGACACCTCTGTCCATGTCAGGAACTGTCCAGAGTAGGAGCAAACCCCCATAGCAAGCATATGCTGCTCTGGACAGTTCCTGACATGAACAGAGGTGTCAGCAGAGAGCACTGTGGTCAGACTGAAAGGAAATTCAAAAAGAAAAGAACTTCCTGTGGAGCATATAGCAGCTGATAAATACTGTCAGGATTAAGATTTTTTAATAGAAGTAATTTACAAATCTGATAAACTTTCTGGCACCATTTGAAAAATATGTTTTCCAGTGGAGTATCCCTTTAAGGACCAGGCCAATTTTATTTTTGCATTTTCGTCTTTTCCTCCTTACCTTCTAAAAATCATAACTCTTTTAAAAATTCCATTCACAGACCCATATGAGGGCTTGTTTTTTGCATCATCAATTTTACTTTGTAATGACATCACTCATTTTACCATAATAGGGGACTATTTGTAGCAATCATTTGATTGCTAATACTGTTCAGTGCTATGCATAGGGCATAGCACTGATCAGTATTATCGGCTATCTTCTGCTCTGGTCTGCTCGATCTCAGACCAGAGCAAAAGACCCCGGGAGACAGATGGAGGCAGGTGAGAGGACCTCCGTCAGCCATGTAAAAGTACCGCAGTATTGATCACAGAATCTGAGGGGTTAATGGCGGACATCCGCATGATCGCAGATGTCCGCCATTACCGGCGGGTCCCTGGTGCTCGCTGTCATGGCGGAGCATAATTGTACGTCATGGTGCGTTAAGTACCAACGCACCATGATGTACATTTACGTCCATTGTCGTTAAGGGGTTAAAAATAAAAATAAATCAATTGGATTGGTTGCTATGGGCAACTGCACCACTCTACACAGTTTTTGATAAATCTCCCCCAGTGTATCTAAGTCTTTCATGTGTGATACTGTGCTGCTGTGCCTGCATATCTAGGCTCATAATAACTGATATCATGATATAAGATAGCAGTGAAGCAGCACAGTCAGCAACCTTATCCGCAGCGTTTATGACCAGGCCAGCGTGAAACCATACACAGACAGGTCACAGGTCTAAGGGGTCTGCTTCCTAATACGTTCCCCCACTGCTGCTCCTGTACATTCAAGATCCCACGGCGTATGAGAACTGATAGGGAAGAAACGGTCTCAGTCCTGTTAGCAGTATAGTCAGGCACTGGGTCAGCAGTGTGTAGGACAAAACCAGCAGGGAATTATATAGTGGGGTCACAGGTCAGAAGGGTCTGATTCCTGCAGTACA
Source organism: Hyla sarda (assembly GCF_029499605.1). Lineage (NCBI taxonomy): Eukaryota > Metazoa > Chordata > Amphibia > Anura > Hylidae > Hyla > Hyla sarda. The sequence continues at coordinate 29,351,471 of NC_079198.1, read as the reverse complement.
TTTGCTACAAGTGCTGGATCTTGTGTATATAGTAAATAACAGGCTCCAAACCTTCTAAGGGGAGAATCCTCAATAAAATCTGGATCATGCAGGTACGGGACTGTGCTAGTACGATGTGGTGGTGCTGGGCACATTGAGGACTTTCTGTGAGGATGTCTGACAGCAATTCAAGGGTGGAGTTTACTCATTCACATAACAGGCATGTGACATTAGTCTATTTCAATTCTAATTATTTAGTATAATTGTTATTTTATTTATTTTGTTTTAAAATACATTAGGGTCCCTCTTTTCAAATCCTTTGCCCCCAGAGCCACGGCTGCTTGTGGGACTGTGTGGAAAAATCAGAGGCCTCCCGACTAATGTCCTTCAGACTGCAGGGCCCTTACCAGTGAAAACCTGCTGCTAATGGTCAGATGTAAGGACAAGAGGGATGTCCTTATGCTGACCACAAATCATGGTAACGCCAGCAGCGTACCAAGACACCGGTCCTCAAGCCTGATTGTATCATGGACTACAATCAGTATATGGTAGGAGTTGATCTCTCTGATCAAGTCCTTTAGCCATATAATGTCATGCAGAGAACCCGGGCATGGTGCAAAAAAGTTGCCATCTACATGGTCCTTTGTACAACCAACAATGGTTGCTTTGTACAACCGTTTTGTACTGTCCCAGTACGCTGGCAGCACAGGGACATTCCTTCAGTTCCAAGAGGAAGTCCTCAAGGCCCTGATCTTTAGGGACTGCTCAGGGTGACACGTAGCCCCCGATCATCTGGCCTCTGCATTAAAGATTGCTTTAGGCAGTACCACACTTCCATAGAATACTAAATTTGAATTTCCCTTTATTTGACCTCACTGTACCAGTCCACAGAACATTGTCTTCCAAATTTTAAACCCCCAAAACCCCTACTTTCGGTAATAAGTTTAATAAGTTCACATGTGGGTGTTTCTTTTTTTTATTTTCCTCTGAATGTATGTAACCGTCAGCTACTACTGATATGTCATAGGCCTCAAATGCGAACAGAGCTCTATGACTCCTGAACCCAGTTGTGCGCCTGCCCAGCACATTAGCCCATATGTGGATATATTTCCATGCTCACAAGAAAAACCCCTTAAAAATTTGCAACCCAATTTCTCCCATTACCCCTTGTAAAAATTCAAGTAACATAGCATTTTATTGTTAAAAATCTAATTTATACTTTTTATGTCCCACTGTTTCCCAAATATTGTGCCATGTGTTTTTTTTTTTTTTTTGCTGTTCTGGCACCATGGGGGCTTCCTAAATGCAACATGCCTCCCAAAAACCATTTCAGCAAAATTCTCTCTCCAATGTTGCTCCTTCCCTTCTGAGCTCTCAAGTGCACCCACAGAGCACTTTACATCCACATATGAGGTATTTTCATGCTGGAGAAAAATTGGGTTAAAAATTTTGGAGGACATGTTCTCCTTTTACCCCTTGTAAAAATGAAAAACAAAAAAAACAAATGGTTCTACAAGGACAATTTTAGTGTAAAAAATTGAGATTTTGATTTTTCGCTCCTATTCCTGTGAAACACCTAAAGGGTTAACACATTTTCTGAATGTCATTTTGAATACTTTGAGGGGTGCAGTTTTTATAATGGGGTATTTATGGGGGATTTCTTACAGCTAGGACGCGAGCGGAGGTTGCATCCGATCAGCGTTTGATTGCTCCAAGCCTGAGATGCAGGCTTGAGCAATTAACCGCCTATAACACTGATCCATGCAAAGCTATGGCTTTGCAGGGATCAGTGTAAAAGATCAGTGTTATAGCCCCCTATGGGAGCTATAGCACTGCAAAAAAAAGTGAAAAAAAGTTAATAAAGGTCATTTAACCCCTTCCCTAATAAAAGTTTGAATCACCCCCTTTTCCCATAAAAAAAATAAACATATGTGGTATCGCCGCGTGCGGAAACGTCCGAATTCTAAAAATATATCATTAATTTAACCGCATGGTCAAGGCGTATGCGCAAAAAAATTCAAAAGTCCAAAATAGCGTATTTTTGGTCACTTTTTATTTAATGGAAAAATGAATAAAAAGAAATCAAAAAGTCCAATCAATACAAAAATGGTACCGATAAAAACTTCAGATTGCAGCGCAAGAAATGAGCCCTCATACCGGCCCGTACGCAGAAAAATAAAAAAGGTATAGGGGTCAGAAGATGAGAATTTTAAACGTATACATTTTCCTGCATGTAGTTATGATTTTTTTCAGAAGTACGACAAAATCAAACCTATATAAGTAGGGTATCATTTTAACCATATGGACCTACAGAATAAAGAGAAGTTGTCATTTTTTCTGAAAAATCCACTGCGTAGAAATGGAAGCCCCCAAAATTTTCAAAATGGCATTTATTCTTCAATTTTGTTGCACTATGAATTTTTTTTCTTTTTTGCCGTGTATTTTTTTGGTAAAATGACTAATGTCACTGCAAAGAAGAATTGGTGGCACAAAAAATAAGCCATCATATGGAATTTTATGTTCAAAATTGAAAGCGTTATGATTTTTAGAAGGTGATAAGAAAAAAATGAAAATGCAAAAAACGGAAAAACCCTGCGTCCTTAAAGGGTTAAACAGAGGAAGTTCTATAGTTCTTTTCTATAGGAATAAAGAAAGATTTATGTTCAGCTCACCCCTCCACTGTATTGCTCACAATGGTTCTCCAGCCAGGAGGGCGTAGCAGCCGTATGCTCGGTGATAATGAATGAAGCAGTCCTCCTGGAGGTAGAGAAAGTCAGCACTCTGGAAAAGTTTCCAGAGTGCTGATTTTCTCTACCTCCAGGAGGACTGTTTCATTCATAGTTCTTTTCTGTCTGACCACTGTGCTTTCTGTTGACACCTCTGTCCATGTCAGGAACATCTCAGGAACTGTCCAGAGTAGGAAATCCCCTTGGCAGACCTCTCCTGCTTCAGACAGTTCTTGACATGGACAGAGGTGTCAGCAGAGAGCACTGTGGTCAGACTGAAAAGAACTACACATCTTCCTCTCGAGCATACAGCAGCTGCTAAGTACTGAAAGGGTTAATATTTTTTAAAAGAAGTAAATTACACATCTGTTTAACTTTCTGGCACCAATTGATTTAAAAGAAAAAAAGGTTTTCCACCAAATTACCCCTTCAAGGAGTTAAAAGTGATGAGATGTGCACAAGGGCATCATAATACCTTGGCTAGTCCTAATGCACACCTATTAAAAAAGTAATTTAAATAATTATATTTTTATTATCTTACATATGCTAAAAGCCTAAAATTTCACAGAAAATGTTTTTAAATGTTATTTGTTATGGGGAAAAAAAGAAAATCACTATAATAGGATAAATCACTGTCCAATAATTTGAATTGGCATAATTTAATACATATTCCCCCTGCAATGATTGCAGCTTGCCAAGTTATCATATTTATCTATTTTTTTTTTCAATTTTTTTTTAATTAATTAACACTTTAAACAAAAAACACATGCGAGTTACAGAAATCGTACTTTTCTAATTTATAAAGCAGTAATTCAGTAAATTTAAAAGTCTACCATTGCTCATATACCACAAATTTTGTTTTTTTTTCCAGTAAGTTCCTCAGATCATGGTGACCATGCAAAACAGTCAAGTGGGGAACGTAATCATTATGTGGTGACCATCTTGAGCCTAACCGTGATTGCCATTGCAGTAAGCACACAATATCTTATCTACATACTGTATATACTGTACATTACTTTACAAAAGTCAATGGCCAAGTGACTTTAGATTCAGTAATGTAGAAGTGGTTTACTGGTATTTATTCACAATTTTTGTGTGTAAATTACTTTTTTAAAGTTATCTGTGCTGTCACCATTAATAACAATATGCTCCATGATTAGCAATTGTATTCAATGTATGTTTTATGCAATGTATGCAGTCCAAGAGCAGAGATTTGAGGGTGCACACTATTGTGCAAGATGAGTGCACATTGTGTATTTGGAAGCCCAGATTCTGGATCGAAACAAACGCTCCTCAACACTGAAATTGCAACACCAAGAAGGAAAAGTAATAAAAATGTGAAAATCACTGAATCAACAGATATGTTAATAATATACAAATGATGAAACAATGAAACAATCTTGATTTTTTTTTTTAACATCAAGTATGAGTGCCATTTGCAGAAATACACAGGCTTACACACCTAGGCATGCCATCAATGAAGGAATTAACCCCTTAGCAATAATATACGTAAATGCATGTACTGGTGCAGGGCTGTGGAGTTGGTAGATAAATGTTCCGACTCCGACTCCAACTCTGACTCCAGAGTTTTCTGTGCTTCCAACTCTGACTCCCCGACTCCGACTCCTCTGTATTAATATGTGAATGTATTTTATACATTCCTTGAAGGAAAGAAAGGCAACATACATGTCATTACCACAGGACTACTGGCTGGGAAGCAAACAGTCTACTGTATTGAACAGTTTGTGTGCTGATCTGCTGCTGAAGATAGGGCAGTGGGAGGATCCAAGAAGGGGCATTTATAATAAAACATGATTTCCCTAGTAGAATCCAATAGTCAAGTTTAAAGGGGTACTCCGCCCCTAGACATCTTATCCCCTATCCAAAGGATAGGGGATAAGATGTCAGATCGCCGGGGTCCTGCTGCTGGGGACCCCCGGGATCGCCACTGCGACACCGCGCTTTCATTACTACACAGAGAGAGTTCGCTCTGTGCGTAATGATGGGCAATACAGGGGATGGAGCAGCTTGACGTCATGGCTCCGCCCCTCGTGACATCACAGCCCACCCCCATAATGCAAGTCTATGGCAGGGACCCCCACGCCCCTTCCCATAGACTTGTATTGTGGGGGCGGGCCGTGACATCTGAGGGGCGGAGCTGTCATGTAACGATGCTCCGGCCCCTGTATCGCCCGTAATTACGCACAGAGCGAACTCGCTCTGTCCAGTAATGAGCGCGCAGTGAGTAGAGAAGTCATTAATTATAACTTTTTGTGAATTGGGACATTTAAACTTGCTTTTTTTTTTTTTTTATTCCAATCTAAATTTAGTAGGAGTCGGAGTCGGTGCATTGTTTGCCGACTCCGACTCCAGGTACCCAAAATTTCGTCCGACTCCTCGACTACGACTCTGACTCCGACTCCACAGCCCTGTACTGGTGCCCTGGTTCCAAGCGACCAAGGTTATACATTTACATTCTGAGCTGCATTTTGCTATCTGCTACAGTGCACTCACAGGCAATGACCTCTCAATCCTTTAAGTGCTGTGATCAACTACCCGGAAAACTTTTTTTTCTTTTTAAATCAACTGGTGCCATAAAGTTAAACAGATTTGTAAATTACTTTAAAACATTTTAATCCTTCCAGTACTTATTAGCTGCTGAAAATCCCCATAGCAAACATATGCTCCTCTGGACAGTTCCTAAAATGGACAGAGATGTCAGCAAAGAGCACTGTGGTCGGGATGTCAGCAGAGAGCACTGAGTTCCAAAAAGAAAAAAATTTCCTCTGTAGTATTCAGCAGCTAATAAGTACTGGAAGGATTAAGATTTTTTAATAGAAGTAATTAACAAAACTGTTTAACTTTCTGGCACCAGTTGATAAAAAAAAAAAAAAGTTTTCCACCGGAGTACCCCTTTAAGCATACTTATTTTGTTAAAAAAAATTACTTTTTTAAAGTAGTATAATAATGCTAAAACTATATAAACATATATATTGTAATCATATTGACCCACAGAATAAAAATAACATGTCAGTTTTACTGTAAAGTGCAGTAACAAAGAAAATGTTGCAAAATTTTCCAATTTCCCTCCAAAAATATTGTTTTTTGTTTTGCTGTACATTTTATAGTAAAATGAAAAGTGTAATTACCCTCATATGGGTCTGTAGAGAGCTATAGATATGTTCACATGATGGACCTAGCTGCAGAGCATAGACTTCCATTTCAGCCTCCATTGCTATCTTGCCTTGATGCCTTTGAAAGCCTCCATTGCACCTTGATGCCTTTGAAAGTGGTGGCTTGAAGTCAATATAACACCTATAGCTGGACAAATGGTTTGTAGCCCAGTGTCTTGTAAGCACCTTCTGATGGATTGTGTACACACTGTTTGACGCTCTAGGCATGGTATGTGACATCTAATTGTACCTGCAGTACAGAATGGATCACTTTATGCTATTCTTCTGTCAGTACAGAGATTTGCCTATGTGCACCTATTGCTGTTCCTCTTCTTTGTTGGACTTTCAACCACTGGAACACACAACACTGAATGGCGCTGCCATCTCGGCCTACTCAGGTAGCAATCTGCTTGAGTGATAAGCCAAGGTCTGTCAATTCACAGATTCAGGCCCAGGTGACTAGATGTCCCGGTTTTACTGGGATCTTCTATGTTTTGAGACCGCAGAGGCTGCTGGGAGTCTGAAGAAGCTGCACAACCAAATGCCATAAATTGGAGCCTGGTGCTTGAAAACTTGATCATTTGTAGGTCTTAACAACACCTGCTACAGTACTTTCTTGATTTGCATAACCTTACGACTTGTTCTTCTTGATGTTGCAGTTTCAAAGTTGAGGAGTGTACTAGAGCCCTGCATCGAGCCCTGCATCGGGATTGGGATCCCACGGGATGCAATGCAAAACTTGCGGGCAGGAGTGGGTGGTCAGTCACTAGCTTAATATGGACACACATTTGTATCCATATTATGGCTATAAGTCCTGGCCCAACTGTGGGTCTGGTGAGTCAAACCAGTGTGAACCCAACTTTGCAGGGTCAATTCTATTGGAAATCTGCTGTAAGTTTCTCCATGACAATTGCATAGATAATTTATAAGGGTTTTCCAGGAAAAATAGAACATTGGCTTCTTTTTTTTTGAGGATGGTATCAAGTACAAAACAGCTAGTACAATGTAATGCGTTGCACGTTAAACCCTTTCCTTCAGAGCTAGGGTGAAGCATAGAAAATGAATGTAGAATAAAACTGCCAGCCATGAATGAGGGGAGGATGACACATTATAGTTCCATGTGAATCTTCGAAGATGATCCATTAGCTCTTTAGATTTTCTTATATTTTCTTTTTTGTTGATTCTGACTGTACTGCTGGCCATTGATCAATAGTACTACCCGTGGTAAAAACAAAACCAGGATCTTATATAGCAGTTGTTAACGTTTCACATTATGTAGAAGCATTGGATAGGGCCCTTAGCTCCATCTGAGTGCTGCATATTGCACTCAATGCCTTGTATTCCCTATTTACAGAGAAGGAGCACACTGGCATGTTCAGTGTCTGTTATAGTCTATGGGACAGAAATAAAAGATTCCATACCTATAATGGAAGGAGACCATGCAGCTGTGGTCGCCATTTTGCTGCAATAGTTGGAAAGTACACAAATCGAAGAGGTCAACTAAAGGCCCCTATGGACCCTGCACTGCCCAATGACCACCATTGTCCTAGTATAACTCCTGGATACAAAGAGTACCTTTCATGAAAAAGAGTTTTAATATGTTGCACAGTAAGGCATTCCTAACAAGTTCCTAAACACTGTAAATGTTATTTAAAATGTTTTATATTTTTCTATTTAATTTCATTTTGGAAAACCCACCACTAGGGGTCTCCCTAAATGGACCGGCCACTAGTCTGTTATAGATTTATGACTCATGCTGGCCTGGCCGAAATCTCAGACTGTATCCGAGACACGTGAGGAGCACAGCACTGCTCCCTGCCTGTCAATCAGACAGGCAGGAGTGAGCACTGTGCCCGCAGCAACTCCGGACATGGCCGGCCGACTGGAGACAGGTGACAGAGCTGTGAAAGAAGTTCTCACCTTCTCCCGGCTGGCCTGCAGCTTCTTACTCCGCTGCTTCTGTTCGGTCCAGACTCTGCCAGCGTAAAGTGAGGGTGGAAGCGGTCCCCCCAGCAGGCTTCAGTGACATAGTGCCTGCTGGGGCACGCCCACATCCTCCTGCCGGCAGCTCATACTATGTGAGTAAAAAGGTAGGTAAAAAATAGAGCTTTTTAAAGCTCTTAAAAAAATTTTAAGGGCAAGGGGGTGTTACGTGTAGTTAGGGAACATAAACTGGGTTAATTTAGAAAAGTTTATTTAGTGACAGGTGCTATTTAAGTAGTGACAGGTACTATTTAAGTAGTGGATAGGAGATAAGATGTTTAGGGGCGGAGTACCCCTTTAAAATTGTAAACTATAATAGAACAATGCAACATAGGGAGCTGGCTTGTACAGCCTACTATACACAGTTTACCTTTACAAATTCTCACAACTTTAAAGGGGTACTCCGTCCCTAGACATCTTATCCCCTATCCAAAGGATAGGGAATAAGATGTCAGATCACCGGGGTCCCGCTGCTGGGGACCCACGGGATCTCGGCTGCGGCACCGCGCCATCAACACTGCACAGAGCAGACTCACTCCGTGCGTAATGATGGGTAATACAGGGGCCGGAGCATCGTTACGTCACGGCTCTGCCCCCTCGTGACATAACGGCTCGCCCCCTCAATACAACGCCATGCCCCCTCCCATAGACTTGCATTAAGGGGGCGGATTGTGATGTCACTGTATTGCTGGTCATTACGCACGGAGTGAGTCTGCTCTGTGCAGTAATGATAGTGGGGTGCCACAGCCGAGATCCTGGGGGTCCCCAGCAGCGGGACCCCGGCTATCTCACATCTTAGGGGATAAGATGTCTAGGGGCAGAGTATCCCTTTAAAGGTCTGTTTTGCTCACTCACCGTAAATCTGAATATTGATCACATCTACAAGAATATACTGATGGAGGTCCTCTGCTTTTAACAGGCATCATTTATAATTTGGAAAGCGTGCAACACATGAAGTACAAGGTAATTTCCCTCCGAAGTGTCCAGATTGTTGACTACAAATCAGATTACCCTGGGGCTGAAATGGAATTTTATTTACGTGAATTGTGCAATGGAGACATCCATAGAAACTAATTGAGTTGCATTATATATGCACTCTAGACTAGGGCTTTAGTAACATGGAGTTGCCCATGTTTCACTGTAAAATTTCCCATGTGTGGGAAAAAATGTTCCAAGCTGCCATGCAAAAATCATGGTTGAATTTCTTATGAGGGTCCCCCAGATTACTATGAATGAAGAGGGCCCCAGTACTGTTTTAACCCTAACTCCCCTTGAAAGTCTTCCCTGTTTATAGCTACCGACTGTGCTGGAAATTGCAGCACAGCCCAATTTATTTGAATGAGGCTGTGTCCACTTAAAGGGATACTTCTTCTTTTTTATATCATCTGGCTCCAGAAATTTAAACTGATTTGACAATTACTTATATTAAAAATCTTAATTATTCTTGTACTTATCAGCTGCTGTATGCTCCAGAGGAAGTTGAGTTGTTCTTTTCTGTCTGACTACAGTGCTCTTTGCTGACAACTCTGTCCATTTCAGGAACTGTCCAGAGTAGGAGCAAATCCCCATAGCAAACCTATCCTGCTCTGGACAGTTCCTGACATGGACAGAGGTGGCAGCAAAGAGCACTGTGGTCAGACAGAAAAGAACAACTCCGCTTCCTCTGTAGCATACAGCAGCTGATAAGTACTGGAAGGATTAAGATTTTTTAATAGAAGTCATTTCAAAATCTGTTTAACTCTCTGGCACAAGTTGATTTAAAAAAAATCCTTTAACTCTCATGATCAGAAAGTGATGACATATCTTTTTCTGCAACAGGTAGTTGCACAAAATAAGCTGTCAAGCTAGAAAATATTACTTAGATATGCACAATAGATTTGCATCTAAATTCTGTTGCCCAGCAATTAATTGAAGTTATAATGTAGCCTTAATTTTAGCCTGATAATTTACTTGATTTGTTAATTTAAAAATATTGAAATGTCATTATTTTTATGGCTATTTAAGGACTAAGGACTGCACCTAGACCTGCCACTGTTTAAAGGGTGCCTTTCATCAAAAAAACTTTTGATATATTATAGATTAATGTATGCAGAATAACTTTCCAATAGAATGTTATTAAAAAAATATGCTTCTTTCTATTAAATTTTCCACTTTGAAAAAATGTCCACCAGGGGTCTCCCTACCAGTCCTTTTTTTATAGATTTCTGACTCATGCGGGAGTCCTAAATCTTAGACTGCAGCCGGGACACAGACAAACTCATCACTGCTCCCTGGCAGCGAGCAGTGGTGAGTTTGTCTGTGTTCCAGCTGCAGTCGGGGGTTTAGGACTCCAGCATGAGTCAGAAATCTATTAAAAAAAAAGGACTGGTAGGGAGACCCCTGGTGGACATTTTTTCAAAGTGGAAAATTAAATAGAAAGAAGCATATTTTTTTAATAACACGCTATTGGAAAGTTATTCTGCATACATTAATCTATAATATATCAAAAGTTTTTTTTAATGAAAGGTACCCTTTAAGTCCAAATCCTGCCTGCAGCTCAGAATTTCAAACAGTGGCTCTTTGCCTTGTCAAAGCTGAGCACTGCATTTAACTGTTAGCGTTTCAATAGGACGCACTTACTGGTAAACTCAATGAATGGAGCACCCAGCAGATGTGTGGGCCCCCAGGAGCAGGGGGCCCCATGTGTCAGTCTGAGTCTGCTGTTGGCACAAGTCAATTAGTGTAAAACTAAGATCCAGTAATGTATTTAGAATATGTGCCATATGTATTTGGAAACAAAGAATGAGTCTTAGCAGGTAGAAGGGGCTATCACTTGAGCTACAATTTCATATAGCACTGGGGATTGTTTATCCCGTTTTAAAGTAGGGATAGATTAGTAAGCGCAGGGGAACCTACCATCTCCCTCATAGGACACATTAAAGCTGCCTTAAAATAAAGATCGCTTGTCAAGTAACACAAAGACTTTAAAACTTTTACCACCATTAATGTGTTTGAGCATCAACTTTATTTTTTCCATTTGTTTCTTCCTTTGCTCATTCAAAAATCATCATGAGGTTTTTATATCTGTTTATACAGCCATCTGAGATATGACAGCATGTCAGAATCATGCCAAAAGTTTTGATAGGTTAGAGCCTAAGTGTTCAGACCTCGACAGATCACTAGAATTAACTGGGAGAAGTGCACATTAGGTGCATTCTCTCCCAGGGACTCCTAATGTAAGTCTAAGGGACTTACATGTGCTGTGCACCACAGAGAGCAGGGAGAGAAGCGCTGAGCTGTGCGCTTCTCCTGGATTGCTCTAGCGATCATGAAGGTCCGAACACTCAGACCCTGACAAATCAAAACTTTTTAAATGTTTTTAGGAAAGGGTGCAGGGCTTAGTGGAAAGTGGTATGGCTTCCCACAACCACCAGATTTAAATGTATGCATCTTCTTCCTCTTGTAGCAGCTACTGTAAATTAAACTTACCTTATGGCAAATTAGCAGATACAATTTTGTGACAGTGTCACATAAGCTTTATAGATATGCATATTAACTCATCACATTTTTTACAATAATAATAATAGAAAATTATATATATTTTTATGTATATATATATATATATATATATATATATATATATATATATAAAGAGAATATCCACAGCACACATCCAATAGGTGAAAAATAAAAAGTGATTTATTCCATCAAACAGAGTGTCCAGAACAACGTTTCAACCAGCTCTTCTGGTCTTTTTCAAGCTCCATATACCGTATATACTCGAGTATAAGCCGACCCGAGTATAAGCCGAGGCCCCTAATTTCAACCCAAAATCCCAGGAAAAGTTATTGACTCGAGTATAAGCCTAGGGTGGGAAATACATCATCCCCCCCTGTCATCATCCAGACCCCCGTCATTAACACCCTCATCATCATCACCGCCTGTCATCATCCAGACCCTCATCATCATCACCTGTCATTATCCCCTTGTCATCATCCCACCCCCCCCTTCATCATCCCCTTGTCATCATCCCCACCCCCCTTCATCATCCCCTTGTCATCATCCCCACCCCCCTTCATCATCATCCCACACACCCCCCTTTATCATCCCCACCCCCCTTCATCATCCCCTTGTCATCATCCCCACCCCCTTCATCATCCCCTTGTCATCATCCCACACCCCCCCTTCATCATCCCCTTGTCATCATCCCACACCCCCCCCCTTCATCATCCCACACCCCCTTCATCATCCCACACCGCCCCCTTCATCATCCTCTTGTCATCATCCGCCCGCAGTGGTCTTCAACCTGCGGACCTCCAGAGGTTTCAAAACTACAACTCCCAGCAAGCCCGGGCAGCCATCGGCTGTCCGGGCTTGCTGGGAGTTGTAGTTTTGAAACCTCCGGAGGTCCGCAGGTTGAAGACCACTGCGGCCTTCGACATCATCCAGCCCCCTCTCGCCCCCCTTTAGTTCTGTACAGTACTCACCTCCGCTCCGGAGAGGAGGTGGTCCGGTGGGATAGTGGTTCCGGGCTGCTATCTTCACTGGGGGCGCCTCTTCTCCGCGCTGCGGGCCCGGAATTGAGGCGTTGCCTGGACGATGACGCAGAAGTACGTTGGCAATGAACGTACCTCTGCGTTGTTGTCAAGGCAACGTGACTATTCTGGGGCCGGGCCCGAAGCGCTTAGAAGAGGCCTCCCCGGTGAAGATAGCAGCCCGGAACCACTATCCCACCAGACGACCTCCTCACCGGACAGTCCTGCAGCACCGGACCAGCGCCGAGCGGAGGTGAGTACTGTACAGAACTAAAGGGGGGCGAGAGGGGGCTCTATGATGTCGAAGGCCGCAGTGGTCTTAAACCTGCGGACCTCCGGAGGTTTCAAAACTACAACTCCCAGCAAGCCCTGGGAGTTGTAGTTTTGAAACCTCTGGAGGTCCGCAGGTTGAAGACCACTGCGGGTGGAGAGTTCACTCGAGTATAAGCCGAGGAGGGTGTTTTCAGCACGAAAAATCGTGCTGAAAAACTCGGCTTATACTCGAGTATATACGGTAATATATATATATATATATATATATATATATATATATATATATATATATATGAGGTGTCCCGGTACCATATTACATACGTTACCTTGTGGTGAGGTCCCAAAAGTCAGAGTCCCTAGGAACAGTGGGGGTCCTCTTCCTTAGTTAACCCCTCGTCACCCCTCAGTTAGCTATAATTAATGTAAATATAAATGTAAAGATATATATTTAATATTCTTACCTTGTTTGCGTCACAGGACCTGCTGGTCATGTGACCGGGTTGTAGAACTCTATGGTTTTGCTAAAGGACCTTTGGTGGATCTGGTCAGGTGATCACCCACAATCCATTGTAATGGTGAGTGACAGCTGATATGGACCAATCCAAAACGGCCAGCCCCTGCCCATATAAGGGAGCTGCGCCATCTTGTCGCTCTCTTGGGTTGCTGATTCTGGACGAGGTAGGACCTCTGCAGCTTACAAGACAATTACTAGGCCAAAGCCTTGCGGCCTAAGCCTACGCTAGAGACGGATAGTTCTTACAATTCCTTGCTATCTCCGCAAGATCTCTGGACCTAATCCAACCCCTAAATCCAGCGGATCTATGCAAATCTAATCCTCCTAATCTAAAGAGAACTTTCCGGTCCTAAGCAACTGTCAGTCACTGCTGTGCTGTCTATAGAGACTCTGTTATCTGGACTGTTACCGATGCTGCATGTACAGAAAATCTTCAGTAAAGTTCCTGCAAGTTTTAAGTTCAGCACTGCTGTGGACAATCCATTTATTTTACACTCACCTATCGCTCTTGGGAAGGGTGGCGATTGGCCCAGCATCACTACAGAGTTTTAACCCTCACCCTGGTGTCACGAGTGACAAGGGTTAACAACGCCCTTTATAATACTGAACAGCAACACCCCAATTACCCTACACCCCCCACAAGGCTTTATTCTCCAAGTCTACCACATATATATATATATATATATATATATAAACATATATATATATATATATATATATATATATATAAAAAATCTCACATAATGAGTCCACCCCTCAAATCTTTGTAAATATTTTATTCTATCTTTTCATGTGACAACAATGAAGACATGACCCTCTGCTACAATGTAAAGAAGTGGGTGCACAGCCTGTATAACAGTGTTTAATGTTGTGTCCTCTCATAATAACTCAACACAATTAATGTCTAAACCTTGGCAACAAAAATGAGCACACTCCTAAGTGGAAATGTCCAAATTGGGTCCAAAGTGCCAATATTTTGTGTGGCCACCATTCTACTTCAGTATGTTGATGGTTACCACAATAAACTGTAGCTTCCCAGTGCCAGCAAAACTCATGCAGTCCCAGACCATGACACTGTCACCACAATACTTGACTGTAGACACACTTGTCTTTTTACTTACACACTTGACAACACTTGAACCAAATAAGTTTAATATGGTCTCATCAAACCCACAGTAATCTGTGTCTTTAGTATGCTTATCTTCAGAAAACTGTTTGCAGATGTTTTTGTGCTTCTTGAGGTTTCCTTTTTGGATGACATAGATGTAACCAATTTGATGCAGTGTGCGGTGTATGGTCTTAGCACTGATAGGCTGATCCTCTACACCTTTAACCTCTGCAGCAATGCTGTCAGCACTCATAGGTCTGTTTCAAAAAGCCAACCTCTGGATAGTTCTTGCCATGTGGTATCATATTGAACATCCTGTTTAGGGATGAGGAAATCAAATCTGACGAATCCGAATTTGTTACGAATTTCAGTAAAAATTTGATTCACAACGAATGAAAATATTGCTGCTGCGTGAATCGCTTCATTAAACTCCATTTAGTGGGGTCCAGGCTCCAGGGCATCTAAAATGGCGTATCCACATGTAAGGACATGGGGCAAGGAATCCTGGGTAGGCAGGAACAAGGGTCAGCGGGTTGACCCTGAATCCCATGCCGCCTGCAGCCTATCAGCAGCCAGCCACCCCTGTGATGTCACAGCCCTGTATAATCGGCAGCCATCTTGCGGCCAGTAACTTCAGCCTTTTATTGCAGAGAGAGAGAGAGGGACAGACAGCAGTGTGTGTTGCACAGAAAAGCATTTTTACAGCAGCAATTCACCTCCCAGTCACATGAACATTCTATTGCAGAGAGGGACAGAGAGCAGTGTGTTGATCAGAAAAGCTTTTTTACACCAGCGATTCACCTCAAGCCCTAATCCAGCCTAGAAGCACTGATAGTGAAGGGAGTGAGATGTAGAGGACAAGTGCAATTTTGGTTGTAGTACACAGCGACTGTGTGCTGCAGCACTGGTGTGTACAACAACTGAAAAGCTAATAGTCCTTTATTAAGTGTAACCTGTGCGTACATCTAAGTGGTGTACTATTTTGTTCCTGTTAAAGTCTTAAGGGCCTATATACTGTGAAAGGCCAGGCAAAAGTACACACCTGCAGGTGTTGTAGACAAATACTGTTATAAGCGTACTGGAGCGCATTGTCCTCCCCTCATAAGTGCATACCACATACGTACATCTAATTGGGGTACTATTTTGTTCCTGTTAAATTCTTAAGAGACTAGATTCTGTGAAAGGCCAGCTAAAAGTACACACCTGCTGTTGTTGTAGACAAATATTGTTTTATGCGTAGTGGAGCGTATTGTACTCCCCTCATATACGCACTAAGTATGTCAGGCAAAGAAGTGCCGGGACATGCACAGAGGAGTGGCAGAGCCCAAAATTCATCACGCAGAAGTCGCAGCAAACTAGGGGCGAGTGGCAGCAGGAGTTGCAGCGAGAGGCCTGAGCTCCCAGTATCAGCTAGAGGTCGTGTCTCGACCAGCAACCCATCTGCCATCATCGATTGGTTAACACGGTCATCCACTTCATCACAAGTGACATCTGACACCCCTGGTCAACAGTCGGTGGGTTCCTCAGACACAAACCTTAGTTGGTATGGCCCGGGAGCTGTCCCTGTCCTCCCATTGCTTCTGTCCTATGTTGTTCCCTCCACAGAAGCATCTTATGCTGTGGGTTCAGCTTCACTATTTAGTGAGGACAATATACTAGAGGACAGTCAACAGCTACTGCCCAGCCAAGAAGTGGAGGAGACATCCGTCGCTTCCTCCGTTAGGCGGGCAAGTAGTGATGAGGAGAGTGGCGTGGGAGGTGGTGTTGCAAGCATTCCTGCTCCTGAAGCAGACACTGTTGAGGAACCTGAGGAGAACATCAGTGACGTGCAAACACAACTCAATGATGATGAAGCTGATCACACTTGGGAGCCAGGTGCAGAAGGGGCTTCATCATCATCATAAGGAGAAAGAGGGTTGCAGGTTGCTCGTGAGGCAGCAGCTGAGCCAGCAAGGTGGTAGCATGGTGTGCAGTCAGCATGGTGGCAGAGGTGGAAAGTCTGGAGCCAAACGTGCACGGGGTAGACCACCTGCTTTGTGGCTCCTTTTTTCCGGGAGGTAGTGGAACAGTCGGCGGCAGTAGCAGTCAATCAGTGTGGACTGTTGGTGGGAAAATCAGCTACTTGGCAGTGTGGCAGTTTTTCATCAAGCATACGGAGGATATAAACCTGGCAACATACAAGATGTGTCGGTAGAAGGTGAAGCATGGCCAGGGTCCCAATGTTGGCACCACAGCCCTGCATCAACATGTGCAGCGTCAACATAAAGCGGCCTGGGAGACCGTGGCTCTAATGTGGTAGTCCAGCCTGCTGCATCACACAGTGGCACGCCGCTCCCGGTTTCAGCCAGCCAAGGCTCCACCACCTCAGCCGAAGGGAGCTGTGTATCATACCATCATCTGTCGCTCCAGATGCTCCTGCTCCTCCTACTTCAAGTCAGTCATTCCGCCTGCAATCCATCGGCAAAGTCATGTCCAAGAGACAACAGTATGCACCCACTCATCCAGCGGCGCAGAGGCTTAATGTGTTCATGTCTAGGTTGCTGGTGCTGCAGTCCCTCCCTTTTCAAATGATGGACTCTGCACCTTTCAGAGAACTGATGGCTTGTGCCGAGCCGAGGTAGAGGGTCCCAAGCCGTCATTGCTTTGCGAAGAAGGCAGTACCAGCCCTGCACAATTTTGTGGAACTGAAGGTGGACCAGTCCTTGAGCCTGTCGGTGTGTACCAAAGTGCACGACAGCCCCGACGTGTGGAGCTATAACTACGGTCAGGGACCATACATGTCCTTTATGGCCCACTGGGTAAATGTGGTTCCTGCACAGCCACAACAGCAACTTGGACAGATCACGCCGCTTCCGCCTCCACGCTCTCAGGCCGTTGGTCCTGTGACAGTGTGCGACTCCGCCTCCTCATCCTCCACCGTGTCCTCAGCCTCCACTGCACGGACAAGTCTCTTTACCCCTCCAGCATACCGTGTGTGCAGGGCATGGCAGTGTCAGGCTGTTCTTGACATGGTTTGCCTTGGCGAACGGAGTCACACAGGGAAGGAACTGCTAAAAGTCAAATCTAATCATGGCTTACTCCACGAAAACTGGAAATGGGAACCATGGTGACCGACAACAGGAAGAACATCTTGTCTGCGCTGCGACAAGAAAGCCTGAGCCATACACCCTGCATGGCACACGTGGTTCAATCTGATTGTCAAGTGGTTCCTGAAGTGTTCTCCCCATCTGCAAGACATCCTAGCAATGGGAAGGAATTCTTTGCATGCATTTCAGCCACTCATACACCGCAAAGCACACCCTCCTTGGGCTGCAGCATTAGAACGGTATCCCCCAACATAGTCTGATTTGCTGGAATTCCACCCTCCATATGTTGAACCGACTATACAAACAGAGAAAAGCCATCCCCGATTTCTTGAAGATCCAAGCGGATAGGGGGACTCCCCTGTGTAACTTCAATGTCAACCAATGGCAGCTCATACGTGACACCTGCCGATTGCTCAGGCCTTTTGAGGAAGCCACATTATTAGTCAGTCGCCAGGATTACGGGATGAATGTCATTCCACTGCTTCATCTACTACAACACGTGTTGGAAACAATGACTGGTAAGGACACTGGAGATGTGGCGCCTGCATCTCACGCCCACATGAGCCCTGTGGGGGCTGAACTGGAGGAGGGGGAGGAGGAGTTTTGGTTTCACACGATGGGTGGTTTCTCTAGTCATCTAACAGGAGAGGAGGAGCAGGAGCAGCTAGAGGAGTTAGAGGGTTAGGAGGAAGGCGAGACAGAGGAACCAGACACACCGTGGCAGTATGCAGTGGAGATGGAGGCAGGGAGTCCCTCCGAGTCACTTGCACAAATGGCATTATGCATGGTCACTTGCTTGTGTAGTGACCACCGAATTGTCACCATTCGGCAGCGAATTGTCACCATTGGGCACCATTTTGGCTCTCCACCGGCACAAAATGGGGGTCTTTTTTACACCCACTGAGAGGGAGGACCAATTGACGTACTACAGAGACATCCTATGTAGTCAGTTGGCCAATGCCTATCTGCGCCATCGTCCATCCTCTTGCAGGTCTGACTCAAGGGGCCCTCTGCGCTCACCTTCCACTGCCATGGCTGCTGGGGAGTGATGGGTGGTAGGAGCAGTCCCAGCTCCATCAGCAGCAACCTAAGTTTACAGTTGCTGATGAGTAGCTTTCTTCACCTGCATAGTGAAGTAACTCATCAGCAGCAGGTAGACCTGGAGCAGAACCTGAACCAGCAGGTGGTGGCATACCTTGACATGACCATGCCAACACACCTTGAAGATCCGCTGGACTTCTGGGCAGCCAAACTTCAAGTGTTACTCACCCTAAAAAGGGCGACCCCACACAGGAACCTCTCACTATTTCCCCCTACAAACACTGCCATTTACCAGGGTTTTTAGGTGGAAATAGAGAGAGTTTCCTCCGTGGGGCCACCCTTTTTAGGGTGAGTAACACTTGCCAAGAAGGGAATTAATAGGGCGAGAGTAAGTCCTTACAGGGGAAGTTTTTACCCCCACCTGCTACAATGGACAATACGTTGTTCCCTTCCACCTTTTAGAGGAAAGTGTTACTTGTCTTAAAATGGGTGACCCCACACAGGAACCAATCCCTATTTCCACCTAAAAACCCTGGGAAATGGCAGTGTTTGTAGGTGGAAACAGGGAGAGGTTCCTGTGTGGGGCCACCCTTTTTAGGGCAAGTAACACTTGCCAAGAAGGGAATTAATAATGCGAGAGTAGGGCCTTACAGGGGAAGTTTTTACCCCCCACCGGTTACAATGTACCATACGTTGTTCCATTCCACCTTTTAGAGTTCTTTGCATCACATCAATACTTGGTGGCGTAAGTGGCACATGGTGTTTTTTGCCCACCTTTCCTTTTGTTTTATTGTAAAAAATTTGGCTCCATATATTTTATCATAAGCATATTATTAAAAGTTAAGTTTTACATGATGCATATCCTCAATACTTACTTGTGCACACTAACACTTTTACAAAAGAGACTATTTTCTTTTGCCTACCTGCCTCAGCTACTATTCTGATCCTGCTTCCCGCCTGATGCCACACATCTGATGCCAAGTTCCCCTTTTTTCACCCACCTTCATCACCAGGTACTGGTATTGCTACCCACCACACCACTCTGTCACCGTGTCACTTTCAGGACTCCTGATGCTGCTGCTGCCACCTCCAGGCTGTCTCATTCTTCCACCTTATGTTCTCCTCATGCTGATGCCAGCTCCAGGCTGTCTCATTCTGCCACCATACGTTCTCCTTATGCAGATGCCAGCTCCGAGCTGTCTCATACTGCCACCATATGTTCTCCTCATGCTGCTGACACCTCCAGGCTGTGTCATTCAGCCACTATATGGTCTCCTCATGCTTCTGCCACCTCCAGGCTGTGTGATTCAGCCACTATATGTTCTCCTCATGCTGCCGCCAACTCCAGGCTGTGTGATTCAGCCACTATATGTTCTCCTCATGCTGCCGCCAATTCCAGGCTGTGTCATTAAGCCACTATATGGTCTCCTCATGTTACCTCCAACTCCAGGCTGTGTCATTCAGCCACTATATTGTCTCCTCATGTTGCCGCCAACTTCACACGGTGTCATTCAGACACTCTATGGTTTCCTCATGCTGCCGCCACCTCCACGCTGGGTCATATAGCCACTATATGGTCTCCTCATGCTGCCACACTGGGTCATTTAGCCACTATATGTTCTCCTTATGCTGATGCCACCTCCTCGCTGTGTCATTTAGCCTCTATATGGTCTCCTCATGCTTCCTCTAACTCCAGGCTGTGTCATTTAGCCACTATATGGTCTCCTCATGCTTCCGCCACCTCTACACTGGGTCATTCAGCCACTATATGGTCTTCTCATGCTGCCGTCACCTCCACGCTGTGTCATTCAGGCACTATATGGTCTCCTCATGCTTCTGCCACCTCCACGCTGGGTCATTCAGCCACTATATGGTCTCCTCATGCTGCCCCCAACTGCAGGCTGTGTCATTCAGCCACTATATGGTATCCTCATGCTTCTGCCAACTCCAGACTGTGTCATTCAGCCACTATATGGTCTACTCATGCTGCTGTCACCTCCTCGCTGTGTCATTCAGCCACTATAGGGTCTCCTCATACTGCAGCCACCTCCATGCTGTGTCATTCAGGCACTATATGGTCTCCTCATGCTGCCGCTGCCGCCACCTCCACGCTGGGTCATTTAGCCACTATATGGTCTCCTCATGCTGCCACCAACTCCAGGCTGTGTCGTTCAGCCATTATATGGTCTTCTCATGCTGCCGCAAACTCCACGCTGTGTCATTCAGCCACTATATGGTCTTCTCATGCTGCCGCCACCTCCATGCTGGGTCATTCAGCCACTATATGGTCTCCTCATACTGCCGCCACCTCCATGCTGGGTCATTCAGCCACTATATGGTTTCCTCATACTGCCGCCACCTCCATGCTGGGTCATTCAGCCACTATATGGTCTCCTCATGCTGCCGGCACCTCCAGGCTGTGTCATTCAGGCACTTTATGGACTCCTCATACTGCCGTCACTTCCACGCTGTGTCATTCAGCCACTATATGGTCTTCTCATACTGATGGCACCTCCAGACTCAGAGTCAGACTCAGAGTCATTGTGCCGCTCTGCGACAGTGATTCTAATAGTGACGCCTCTAATCTGCATGTCATACTGAATAATAGTATTATTTCACTAACCCAGCACACACCCTATGCGTATTACAGCAAGGCAAAGTGTTCTATACCCTTATCTCTCTGTAGGCCAGAAATAGCCGTTTTTAATAGTGATTGGAATAAATTCTCACGGGAACAAATTTTTTGGGGGAAAATACAGCAAATCGGCCAAATCGAATTTACTAAAAATTCTCTCATCTCTAATCCTGTAATCAGTATAAGAGAGTGTGAGAGTGTTAACAAATTTAAGACACGTACTCCCCATTCATACCTGAGACCGTGTAGTACTAGCGAGTCGCATGAATCCGGGGAGGGAATTTCATTTAGGGGTGTACTTACTTTTGTTGTGGCTGTGTATTAAGTTATTTTAAGGGGACAGCAACATTAAACACTTTTATACAATAAAATAATAAAATATTTGCAAAAATGTGAGGGATGTACTCACTTATGTGAGAGACTGTGTATGTGTACATAGTATTTTTTAACAGTCACAAAGAAATACAGTACGAAATAACCAAGTAAGCAGGATGGTGCAGCACTCCAATATAGTGAAGAAAAACTTTTATTTCCAAATATCAATGCAACGTTTTAGTTCAAGCATAACACCAAACATTATTAAGGGCTACTTATGCCCAGACTTTTAATCAGAATAAAGGTGCATCATGAATCATTAAAGTATGTTGTATATTATAAAGTATGTTGTATATTTTAAAGTATATTGTAAATAGTCTATTATTAAATTGCATTTTATTAATTAATGATGCATTTCAATTCTGATCACATTTCCAGGCATAAATAGGCCTTTACTAGTGTGTAGGTTGTGCTTGAAAAAAAAGTTCCATGGAGGAACTGAAACTTTGCATATGGATATATGGAAATAAATCACAGTTTTTCTTCACTACTGTATATTGAAGTGCTGCACCATCCAGCTTATTGAATCTATGGTATTTTTTACATAATCCTCTAGGAAATTTCCAGATGAGTGATTACCAGACACTTGCTTACATTATATATAAATAAAATGTACATAATTAAAGAAAAATAATATTGTGTGCTCATATTAAATCTCTGAATAGGTTCTAACCACTCAACAGCATAGAAGAAGGGACCAACAAGAATTAGTTCCCCTTCAAGAATTAGTTCCCAGTCACATGGTCTTTTTATATGGTACATACAGCCTAAGAGCTAAGACATTGTAAAGTTGTACAAAACATGACTACAGTGGCCCAGATATCAGTCCAGACATATAGTTTTTTCTTTTTTAATTTACATGTAAATATTTCTCTAATTCTTCTTTTTATAATGAAGTTTCTGTCTCTGTTATTGTGTAAAGCTATATAGCTCTAGTACAATGTGGTTGTACAAATCGGTCGTGTTTCCCACATTAATCTGTGGTTTCTATTTTTTTAATCTTTAGGTTGTTCTTTAACACCGTCAACATGTTAACCTCATCTGTGTCTTATAGCTGGACAATCTGGGACATATTGGCTTTGCACACCACGCACTTTTTTATGAGCCTATGCTATATTGCAGAAAAGTATTCATCCATAGACTATAACCATAGCCCGACCATGGATCCATCCAGTAACTTTTGCATAGGAAAGAGAAGACTCTTAAGACTTTGTGTCTTCAGCCCAGCACAGATGAATGCAGCCCACCTGGGCAGATGTAAGTTGTAAACTCCAACCATGGATCCCTCCAATAACTACTACATAGGAGAGAGAAAACTTCTAAGACTGGATGTTGTGTTCACCACAGCACACATACATGAAGTTCATCCATACAGATGCAAGCTGCAAACAATCCATGTATCCAATAACTATTACCTACAAAAGTAAGACCTGCAAAACAATATGGAAGACCATAGGAGAGAAAAATAACATAAGCTTTGAAAGGGTTATAAGCTTTGAAAGACAAAAACATATCTAGGTCTCCGCACAACTTTTTTCTTTATTTTTGGATTTGCTTGTGGTAAATGAGACATAGGAAATTGGATAATTTGTGCCAAACCCAAAATTGTCCACAATGCTAAATGAAAATGGACCTGTCTACTTGTATTTTAGGAAAGTTAATGCTTGGTTGTTACCTTCCACCATTCATCCATATACATCCATATATATGGTGCTGATGTTCCACAGGTCAGTCCTGAGACCATGCTGTAAAGATAAAGCTCTTACAGTTCTGGTACATCAAGAATAAAATACATTTCTGTTACATCAAGAATAAAATATTCCATGTATTTTTGGACTAAAGTACAGGTAACAAACATTACACAATGTAACAAGTCATCATGTGCATGTGCAGGAAGTGCAATATACATGAAATAAACTCTTCCGAAATAGGTTTTCTTCATTAACAGTTGACATTGGTGTTCAGAGTTTATAAATTATCAACACTTTAATGATGGAAAAAAAATCCCAATGAACAGGGAAGACACTATTTCTATGGCAAATACTAACTTAGAGTAGAGTTTTGTGTGTTTAGGTCAAAATTTTACACACAACATCATCTTTTTTCCCACTATAAAATTGTGTTTTAAAAATATTTATGAGGAATAAACTGTTAACATTGTATGTTTCCATTTAAATGAGTACATGCATTGTTACAGTCATTGTTTTATTGTCCTTATGAATCTAAAATAAAAATTTAGCAGCATGGCAAGCAGTATTGATAAAAATAAATCCTTTTCCTTTTCTGTGTATATGTGACTCCATGGTTACAGACTACAAGCAATCCCTATGTATAAAACCTACATACTCTGATTTCTACAAAGGGACAACCTGGGACTAAAATGCAGTTCTGGAACACAACTCCTCACCCCATATACAAAGTCCATCTCTATGCATTTCACAAAAAATGTAATCTCTCTAAGGAAAATTTTGCTTCACATTATGTCTTTCCTCATCACTTCCTTACATTTAGAAACCATACAATTAATACAAGAAAAACAATAAAAGTGAAATTCAGAAACACTTCTATATTCACTGTCACTTTAAACAAATTCACTCCATCTGATAACCTATGTGACTCCTAACATTTATGTAAATCACTTTATTTACCAAAAAAAATGACCCCACAGGAACAAAGAACATTTCTAATCTCTAGGACTCTGAGTCTTATTTTTCTGCAATCTGCAGATGAAGATACAGAGACTTTTATTCACCCCTCTCTCAGTGCTGTCCTTAGGTTGTATGTGGTATTACAACTTGGCTTCGTTAAAGGGGTAATCCTGCCAAAGACATCTTATGCCCTATCCATGCAGCACCCACATTCTATTCGGGGCTGCGTCTCCAGTCTTGGAAAGCTCTTTGTTTCCAGGACGTGAGACATTACGCAATGCCACACCCCTTTGTGACATCACACCACGCCCCCTTGTGACGCCACAGCACGCAACCTCCAATTATGTCTATGGGAGGGGGCGACTGGAGACGCAGCCCCGCATAGAATGTGGGTGCTGCACAGAGATTGTGGGGGGTCCCAGAGGCGGGGCCCCCGCGATCAGACATCTTATCCACTATCCTTTGGATAGGGGATAAGATGTCTTTTGCTGGATAGTACCCCCTTTAACTTCAGTGGAACTGAGCTGCAATACCACACATAACCTGAGGACTGGGGTGGTTGCTATTTTTTTTCTGAAGAAATCAGCTCTATGTTTCTTATCCTGGAAAACCCCTTTAAACAGAATACCGAACCGACCAAACAGTTACAGGCAAAATAGATGACAATTATAGAATAAATATTTGTATCCCCCACAAAATAATTTGTAATAATGAAATAATTTTACCTTGTAAACTATTAAGTCCATTCTTTGGGGAAAGTTCCTCATTGTTTTCTTTTTCTTTCCACCTTATGTTTATACTAGGGAAATCATTCTGGATCATCTTTCTTGAGATCTCTGTGTGTCTCTGTATTGTGCTGTTCCACCTGTTATTTCTCCTATGAATAAATTGGTGATATATTGGGTGTTAATATTGTGCCAACAGACTGACAAATCCTACTCACCAGAGGATTGGTTACAATCAGATATTAATTAAGCCTGGGCTGCACTGAGACTTTTTTTTAGTGCCACCGATTGATCACTGTATTATAAAAAGTTGCCACATAGGCCTGGCCGTATTCACACATTTTCAGGAAAAAAAATAGTGACAGGAAATGTAAAACGTGTCTGCTTCCTAAGAGCATAGAACCCTACATACATATACTGTACCATGTGTGACTGATAGAGGTAGTTATTTCTAGGAGTTCTACTAATGTTACTGGAATCGCCCAAATTTTCACTATATTTCAGAAAAATTTCAAAAGAGACTTTTTTTTTTGTAAATCTAGTTACTCTGAATTTTAATGTGTAATACAGTGTCAAACTCTTTTTTTTTAAATTGTTTTATGCATTTTAATTGATATTATTCTACACATCTTACAATATATCACTATGCAATTTCAATACTTCAACCTGGAGCCTTATACATTCATAGGCGCAGCAATAATGAGGTCAGTAAATTGTTTGCTGTAACATTGTCTGGTATTACTACTTGGAGCATTTTAATCCTCTAACGGGATTCCTTTCAGAAAGATATATTCACCAACAGTTATCAGCCTCTCCTGCTGCCTTCCAAACCATTGAAGACCGAGATGTCGGAGCCTCTAATTCTCCTCCAGATGTGTATTTCTCTGTCTTAATTATTCTCTAGACCTGGGCTTCTATCCTACATCTGTTTCATCAGTTCTTAGCTTTGGCTTTCTTTCTCCCTCCTGACGATAGTCATCGTTGGTACGACTGGACCATCTATCCAAGGTACAGTAAGTGGTATTATATATTTGTTGCCCCTATAGGTTGTATATAATCTTTTTTGCTTTAGGATTTCCCATCCTGAAGGGTTAACACTGTTGTAGTCTACTTTGGTTCCTATTAGGGTTCATCATCTAAATGTCTTTACAGATGAATTTCCGTTATCCTTCCCTGGTTGTGTGTCTGCTGTATTGGTCTTATCTGAACTGAAACAAATAGTGTATGGTTTTTATTCATTTCAAAAGAGACAAAACAAATAAAAAATTATATATTTATATTTACAATACAATTTACAATTGTATTTATAAATAAAATATACATAATTATAGTAGAATACAGTGCAATAACCGATATGGAATGTTTGACTCTTCAATCATTTACAAAAAAATCACATTGTTATAGGTTTGTCAGCTCATATGCCAGTGGTCCTAAAGGTCTCGCAAACAAGCTTGGATTAACTTTGCCAACTTCATAATGTAACAGTAAAAAAGGAGGGGGGGGGGGGGCTAGTCATCTGTATTAAAAGTTATCAAAGCAGAACTGCTATAAGGATTGCTCTCTCTATATCTATTGGACATAAGGTTGTCTATATAATGTAGATTAGGTTTGTTATTCAGGGAAAACACACGTCATCTATTGTGATTCAGATCTAACTTCATAAAGAATAAAATAGCCAAAATGTGGCTCACGACAATTGATGGTTCCCTTAGTATTGTCTTCTTTCACCTTTTTAATAACAAATAACATAACATAACAAATTTCACACCCATGCCGGGAAAATTAGGGTACCAAGTAGACCAACAGGTGTTTCTTTATGTTAGACAGGCATCCATTATAGCAATGCTTTGCTCGGTCATTACATTTATTTATTTCAAGAAATTTAGTTTAACAGGTAGAAACATAGGTTAGACTAGTCTCTATAAGCGCCTGTATGCATAATGCTGACTGACTAGTAGGCCTGTTGTAGATGACAGATCTTGTGCTTGGGATTTTTAATCCACAGTAGATAAACTACTCAAACTGTATTTTTCAAGTTCCTATTTAGAAAGTCCTAGGATATACAAGAATATTTAGCTGTTTGAGATGTGTAGGACCATTTACGTTTATTGTATAGGTCTGGCTGACTAATTTAGTGAGTTTTGTTGTTTTATCTACTAGGGTAAAACTGATTTAACCAGATTGAACATTATATTAACTTACATCATCTGTAGATACACTTACTGATACAACTCACAATAATCACAGTAATTACACAATACATAATCCCAAGTACACAGACAATTTCAATTTTGTATTTCATTTTTTCGTCCTCACCTTCTTAAATGCATAATTTGTTTTTTTGCACAACCAATTGTACTTTGTAATGGAACCTTTCATTTTACCATAAAATGTATCTTGCAACCAAAAAAATTATTATTTGGGTGGGGAAATTAAAAAGAAGACCAAAAATTTTCACCTATGGTGTTTTCTTTATTCTGTGGGTCAATATGAATATAATAATACCAATGTTGATATGCTTTTCTATTATTGTACAGCTTAGAAATAATAATAATTATATATATATATATATATATATATATATATATATATTTATTTTTTTATTATTGTACTGCTTTTGTATTTCTCCGTATATGGGGCTCTATGAGGGCTAATTTTTTGTGCCGTGAGCTGTAGTTTTTATCGAACCATTTTTGTTTTGATGGAACTTTTGATTGTTTTTGAATTTTTTTTTTTTTTGTAACGTGTTGTGACCAAAAATCTGCAATTCTGGTGTTTGGTATTTTCTTTACATTTACGACATTTACCTTGCGGGATATTAAACATCATATTTTAATACATCGGACATTTACACACGCAGTGTTACCAGATATGAAGCGTTTTTTATTTTTATTACATTTATTTTACTTTTATTTACGGGAAAAGGGGATAATTTATGTCTTTAATGCTTTTATATATCTTTAAAAAAAAAAATGTTTACACTTTTTAAGCTCCTGTAGGGGACTTTTAATAACAATTATAAGATTGCTATGTATTGATCAGTACTGTTATAACTTGGCTTTCAAGGCTGCACAAGCAGCTCGGCGATCCTGAACACTGGAGGGATGTAAGATACCTCCAGCGGCCATTTGCACTTACCAGACACTACGATTGCATAGCGGAGGTCTGATAAGACCATCGGAACCTCCGGTTTCGCTATAGATGCTGTGATCAGCATTGATCACTGCATCTATTGGGTTAATAGCGAACATCAGCAGAATCGCTCATGTCTGCCATTACCAGGAAGGCACCAACTGCTGATATCAACCGGAGCTTACCCACAGTATAGCGAGCGCTACCCCTGCGCTTGCTACATAGCCGAGCCATAAGTGTATGGCGCTGTGCGCCAAGTTACTCACTGTAGTGCTGTACATTTATGGCACGTGTCCTTAAGGGGGTAAGGCAAATCCAGCCTAATAATCCTGATGATACAATTGATCTGTTCCTCTTTGAAGATATGATCATTTTAGACCACTAGTGATCTATTCTAACAGTCTAAACTTTTTGGAGTTATATAGGATTTGTTAGGAACTTTATTAGAAGAAGAGCGTTCAGTACCTAATTAATGAGAAATTTGGGTTTAAGAAAAAATAGATCATTCTTAGGTTGTCAAACAATGTGAATGTTATTTGTTGTATGGTTTAAATGTGTCTATGAACAGGGCCGGCTCTGCCTATAGGCAAAATGCGCAGCCGCCTAGAGCGCCCTCTTGATGGGGGGCGCCGCTCTGCCTGCTACAAGAAAGTTAGACTACCAGCATCCAAACCACCCACTGATCCAGCAGCATGAGGAGAAAATTTGTTACAGTGTGTCACCTCAGTAGTAAGCTAATTATGTGGAAGCCAAGGGGTACTAAGAGAAATACCTTATCACTTAGTGACGCCAGGACACCATTATCCTATACACAGTCCGTGGTTGGAGACAGCTTCTCCTGGGCCCGACACGGGGATTAAAGGAACACACCGACGTCAGGTTACGGATAACTTTCTTTACTGAGCAGGGTGCAGAGGGTATTACACAGACAGTCTGGTTCAGAGTGAGAGGATGCAGCTTAGCCCCTTGGGAGCCCTGTTGCCGTGCTGTTACTTGTGGTGTTTTCACCCAATGAATTGATACAGACTTGAGAAACTTGAAGATTGATCCTGGTAGCAAGGGTTCTGTCAAGGTCCTGTAGCTTCCTCTGCTAGGGCATGAACTTCCACCGTGCGGGTGATCCTTGCAGAATGACTGGATAAAGTAGATTTGATCTGGGCCTTCCCATAGAGCACACAACACAAAGTACACCTTTACCACACTGATACTCAGCTTACACCACAGTGACTAGCACTGGACTCAACTGGGGAAACTCCTCCCCCACTACTCTACCTGGGCAAGAATTTTGGGGGTTTTCATTGGCAGGCAGGGTAACATGGGATTCACACAACTCTTCTCTTAAGGGTACAGTAACATATAAATAACGGACATTAGCATAACAACAGCAAAATAATTATCAAAATATATTAATCTTTGGCAAAGTGCAAACTACAATTAATGTAACGATCAGTCTTTTAGTGGGCCCAACACTGGTGCTGCAAGGCTGCCCAAAGCAGTCCGAAGCCACAAGATAGCCTCTGGTGCTGGGACACCACAATTAAATGAGGAGGGGACTTGTTACAGTGTGTCACCTCAGTAAAAAGGTGGGGCGTGTCAAAGGGCGGAAAAATTAGCTTTTGCCGAGGGTGACAAAAATCCTTGCTCCAGCCCTGTCTACTGTATAAATTTATGTAACAAATGTATTTTTTATGGGATATAAGATACGGACATTTATATGCAGAATTTTGCTAAAAATCTTCCTGTTTTTCACCGTGTCTATGGCTAGCTTTACATTTCTTTCAGCTCAGAGTGTATAACTATATGCACATGGCAGTAATGTGTACACAGAACATGTACAGTTCTATGTGGTTTTATAGGCACCCTTTGTGCTGCTCTATGGTGTTTATGGTGGTATATATTATTTTCCACTATTTACATTATTTTTTTATCGAACATTGACCTACAGGGTTACTACCTATAGACAGTTCTCTTTTCTTCTGCAGTGTTATTTGCATCCCTTTCCGGGGGAGAACGGCACGTTCGATTCCCTACTAGCTGGATCTACACAAGGAGAATCAGTACTTCCATAACCATAACTTATATAGTAGGATAACAGGATAACATAAGCAGTTACCACCATTTGCCTTCAATGTATTTAACCCTTTTAAGGACTGAGCCCTTTTCACCTTAAGGACGCAGCCCTTTTTTGCAAATCTGACCACTGTCTCTTTAAGCATTAATAACTCTGGGATGCCTTTACCTATCATTCTGATTCCGAGATAGTCTTTTTGTGACATATTCTACTTTATGATAATGGTAAAATGTTGTCGATACTTGCATCATTTCTTGGTGAAAAATTCCAAACTTTCATAAAAATTTTGAAAATTTTGCATTTTTCAGTGAGGAAGTTTTTTTTCAGTGAGGACTTTGTTAATTTGATGGTGGCACAAACAAATATTTACGCCCAACAATTTGCTAGGCCTGACAGATGGACCCCCATCAATGCAGCTGAGATGCGGAAATTTTGGGGCCTTGTTCTGCATGTGGGCCTTGTCAAAATACCGACCATTAGGCAATATTGGAGTGGGGATGTTCTGTACAACACCCCACTTTACCGAATGGCCATGAAAAGGGATCGCTTTGAATCTATCCCTAGCAGAAAAACGGGAAAAAAATACAGCAAAAAAAAAAAAAACACCCCCCAAAAAGCTGAGCAGTAAAAAAGATTACTGATCAGCAATCAGGGTCTGGCCACGCAACACCAAACAGTTGTTAGTGGCACAGATCACGGTTGCCCCAAAAAAGTGGAAAAAAAATTGAAAAAAATAAAAAAAGCTACCCCCCCCCCCCAAAAAAAAAAAATGGGGTGAGGCAGCAGCACCCTAAAGTACTGTCTGGGTCAGTCAGGTGACCCCCCCCCCCCCAGACAGTACAGGGGAGAAGCTGCAAACTTAATTTTTTTTCCCCTGCCTAACCTCTCCCTGCCTCCTGTAACCTGTCCCTCGCCACTCGCCAATGATCTCGCCGCACTACAAGTCCCAGCTTGTCCGCAGCAGGTCGAACTGCAGTGAGTGGGCAGAGCGGAGGAACGGGAATTCCTATTCCCCCTCCGCTGCAGTGATTGGACAGACGCTCGGCGCTGTCCAGTCACATCTATCTGGAGGTGGCACCCATGCCACCTCCCTCCTGGAGCTCAAGGGTGATTGGTACGGTCTCAGACTGCATCAGTCACCCTTATCTTCCGGGTCACCGGGTCTCCAGAGGCCGCAAGATCGGTGAATCGCGGGTCAGAATTGATAAGCGATTCACGGCGATCGCCGATATGGGAGGTCTCAGGACCCCCCTGGGCAATATGCCGAGATGGCTGCTGTTAGATAACAGCAGCCATCCCGGCCCGATCGCAGCGTCCGGTGATGCGGCGATCTCGGAACCCAGCTAAGATGTTCTTAGCAGCGCCGTACATTTACTGCGCTCATCCTTAAGGGGTTAAAGGAGTACTCCAGTGGAATTTTTTTTAATCAACTGGTGCCAGGAAGTTAAACAGATTTGTAAATTACTTCTGTTTAAAAATCTTAATCCTTCCAGTACTTATCAGCTGCTGTATGTGCCACAGAAAGTGCTTTTTCTTTTTGATCTCCCTCTCTGACTGACCACAGTGCTCTCTGCTGACATCTCTGTCCATTTTAGGAACTATCCAGAGTAGGAGCAAATGCCCATAGCAAACTTATCCTGTTCTGGACAGTTCTTGACATGGACAGAGCTGTCAGCAGAGAGCTCTGTGATCAGACAGAAAAGAAATTCAAAAAGTATAGAATTTCCTCTGGAGCATACAGCAGCTGAAGGAAATCTTACAAATCTGTTTAACTTTCAGATTTTTTTTCCCCACTGGAGAACCCCTTTAAGTCTACAATTTATGTAACATCATGTCTAATCAATAGTTTAGCATAAAACAATTATACTATTACCACTTAGGGACCCAGGGCGTACAGGTACGCACCGACGCCCTGGTACTTAAGGACCCAGGAGTAAGGTGGCACGGGTGCCACCTCACGATCACGTGATTGATGGGTGGCGATCGGGGCCGGCGGGGGTCTCCTACCTCTCCCTGGCCCGGCGGGGGTCCCCTCAGGAGTGGCGGCGGCGGTCCCGGCGGCAGAAGCGGTGGTGGTCATGGTGGCAGGATACAGCAGGAGGTGAGGCCTGTTCACCTCCTGCTGTTGCTTAGAAACAACTCTCACAATGCACAGCCAAAGGGCATGCTGGGAGTTGTAGTTTTGCAACAGCTTGAGTTCCAACTACAACTCACAGCATGTCCTTTGGTAGTCTGTGCATGCTGGGGGTTGCAGTTATGCAACAGCTGGAGGCACATTTTTTCTATGAAAAAGTGTGCATCCAGCTGTTGCATAACTACAACTCCTAGCATGCACAGACTACCAAAGGACATGCTGGGAGTTGTAGCAGTGTGCCTCCAGCTGTTGCAAAACTACAACTCTCAGCATGCCCTTCAACTGTCAATGCATGCTGAGTGTTGCCATTTTGCAACAGCTGGAGACATATTGGTTGTGAAACAGAGTTTGTGTCCTAACTCAGTGTTTCGCAACCAGTGTGCCACCAGCTGTTGCAAAAATACAACTCCCAGCATGTATGGTCTGTCAGTGCATGCTGGGATTTGTAGTTTTGCAACAGATGGAGGTTTGCCCCCCCCCCCTCATTGTAAATCCCCGCCCGTGTGAATGTACCCTAAAAACACTACACTACACAAAATAAAAAGTAAAACACTACATATACCCTTACACAGTACCCCCCCCCCCCCCCCCAATAAATAAGCGTCTTGTACGGCACTGTTTCCAAAACGGAGCCTCCAGCTGTTGACAACAACTCCCAGTATTGCGTGACAGCCACTGACTGTCAAGGCATGCTGAGAGTTTTGCAACAGCTGGAGACACCCTGTTTGGGAAACACTGCCATAGGATATTTTGGTGGCAGATGCAAATCCCCAAAATAGGCCTCAAATGCGCATGGTGCTCTCTCGCTTTGGAGCCCTGTTGTATTTCAAGGCAACAGTTTAGTGCCAATTTTGGGGGGCCTTTTCTCCTTTTACCCCTTATGAAATGGTAAAGTTGGGGTTTACACCAGCATGTTAGTGTAAAAATTTTATATTTTTTACACTAACGTGCTGGTGTTGCCCCATACTTTTAATTTTCACAGCAGTAAAAGAAAGCAGTAAAAGAAAAAAAAGACCCCCAAAATTTGTAACACAATTTCTCCTGAGTAAGGAACTACCCCATATGTGGGTGTACAACATGGCTCAGAAGTGAGAGCGTACCATGTACATTTGAGGTCTAAATTGGTGATTTCCACAGGGGTGGCTGATTTTACACTGGTTCTGACATAAAAGCAAAACAATAAATACCCACATGTGACCCCATTTTGGAATCTACACCCCTCACGGAATGTAACAGGGGGTATAGTGAGCCTTAATACCAAACAGGTGTTTGACCAATTTTCATTAAAGTTGGATGTGAAAATGAAAAAAAAAAAACGTTTTCACTAAAATGCTGGTTTTATCCTACATTTTTCATTTTCACAAGGAAGAATAGGAAAAAAGTGCCACAAAATTTGTAGCACCATTTCTTCTGAGTAAGAACATATCCCATATGTGGATGTAAAGTGCTCTGTGGGCGAACTACAATGCTCAGAATAGAAGGAGTGCCATTGGGCTCTTGGAGAGAGAATGTGTCTGAAATTGAAGGCCATGTGTATTTACAATGACCCCATAGTGCCAGAAGAGTGGACCCCCCCCCCCACATGTGACCACATTTTGGCAACTACACCCCTCACAGAATTTAATAAGGGGTGCAGTGAGCATTTACACCCCACAGGTGTCTGACAGATTTTTGGAACAGTGGTCCGTGAAAATGAAAAATTAAATTTTTCTTTGCACAGCCCACTGATCCAAAGATCTGTCAAACGCCAAATGCTAATTGCACCCCTTATTAAATTCTGTGAGGGATGTACTTTCCAAAATGGGGTCACATGTGGGGGGGGGGTCCACTGTTCTGGCACCATGGGGGCTTTGTAAATGATCATGGCCCCCAACATCCATTCCAAACAAATTCTCTTTCCAAAAGCTCAATGGCGCTCCTTCTCTTCTGAGCATTGTAGTGCACCCACAGTGCACTTGATGTCCACACATGGGGTGTTTCCATACTCAGAAGAGATGGGATTACAAATTCTTTTTTCTCCTATTACCCTTGTAAAAATTTAAAATTTGGAGGAAAACCAGCATTTTAGTGAAAAAAAAATTCATTTACACATCCGATTTTAACGAAAAGTCGTCAAACACCTGTGGGGTGTTAAATTTCACTGTACCCCTTGTTACGTTCCTTGAGGGGTGTAGTTTCCAAAATAGTATGCCATGTTGTTTTTTTGCTGTTCTGGTACTATAGGGGCTTTCTAAATGTGACATGCCCACAAAAACTATTTCAGAAAAACTCACTCTCCAAAATCCCCTTGTCGCTCCCTCCCTTCTGAGCCCTCTGCTTCGCCCGTTGAACACTTTACATACACATATGAGGTATTTCCTTACTCGAGAGAAATTGGGATACAAATTTTCTCCTTTTACGCCTTGTAAAATTTCAAAAACTGGGTCTACAAGAACATGCAAGTGTAAAAAATGAAGATTTAGAATTTTCTCCTTCACCTTGCTGCTATTCCTGTGGAACATCTAAAGGGTTAACACCCTTTCTGAATGTCATTTTGTATACTTTGCAGGGTGCAGTTTCTATAATGGGGTCATTTATGGGGTATTTCTAATATGAAGACCCCTCAAATCCACTTCAAAACTGAACTGGTCCATGAAAAATTTGTGAAAATTTGGAAAATCGCTGCTGAACTTTGAAGCCCTCTGATGTCTTCCAAAAGTAAAAACATGTCAACTTTATGATGGAAACATAAAGTAGACACATAAGTTCAACCGACTCTTTTTCTCGGTTATTGCGCCAACATTTTTGTCGCAACGTCTGTGTGACTATTTATGCGACCAAATTTTAGTCGCACAACCGACACTTTAGAAAACATTCGGAGTGTTTTTTTTTCACTCTTAAATGGGCGTTTTACCAACCAAAAACAAAAAATACTCGGAGTACTTCAAAAATCACTGGAGAAAAAGTGTGAGTTTGCCTCACACAATAACCGACAGCCAAGAGGCCGATTGAAATTCCAAAAAATGGATACGATTTCTAACAAGGGACTGTTTGCCATTGTGTTTTTTGTGAAAGTAACTTGTTTTATAACCTGAAAACATTTTGTACAGTTCAAAACTTTAATGAATAAAATATTGAAGGCTTTTGTGATAGTTTATTTTTTCTTTTTAACACATTTGCAATATTAGGTTTAAATCAATTTAACACCCAAGCTGATAAACAAGGATAATTGTTGTAATGTTTGAAAAATTATAACACATGAACACTTTTGATTCATGGAAACATTTTTAAACAAACAAATCTAAACCATTTTGACTCACACAACTAATTTCTTTAACTCGGAGTTTGTGCGACACAATTGACTTGTGCGACACAAAAATAACCGACATGTGCGACAGAATAGTAAATAAGCCTGAAAAAAAGATGAGTGATATTGAAATCACTCCAGAATAAACACTCCACTCCTAGTAAATCAGGGCCAATGTATTTGTGAATCAAAATATAATTTATTTGGAATATCCATTTTCCAGAGAGTTTCAAAGTTGGAAAAATGCTAAATTTTCTAAATTTTCATGAAATTTTGGGATTTTTCACCAAGAAAGGATGCAACTAACAACGAAAATTTACCACTATGTTAAAGTAGAATATGTCACGAAAAACCAATATCGGAATCAGAATAATCGTTAAAAGCATCCCAGAGTTATTAATGCATAAAATGACAGTGGTCCGAATTGCAAAAAAGGGCTCAATCCTTAAAGGGGTACTCCGCCCCTAGACATCTTATCCCCTGTCCAAAGGATAGGGGAAAAGATGTTAGATTGCCACGGTGCCGCTGCTGGGGACCCCCGGGATCCCCGCTGTGGCACCCCGGTATCATTACAGCACAGAGCGAGTTCGCTCTGTGCGTAATGACGGGCGATACAGGGGACAGAGCCGCGTGACATCATGGCTCCGCCCCTCGTGACATCACAGCCCGTCCCCTTAATGCAAGTCTAAGGCAGGGGGTGTGACGACCACCGCGCCCCCTCCCATAGACTTGTATTGAAAGAGGCGGGCCATGATGTCACGAGGGGCGGAGCCGTGACGTAACGATGCTCCGGCCCCTGTATTGCGCGTCATTACGTGCAGAGCGAACTCGCTCTGTACTGTAATGATAGCGCAGTGCCGCAGCGGGGATCCCGGGGCTCCCCAGCAGCGGCACCGCGGCGATCTGACATCTTATCCCCTATCCTTTGGATTGGGGATAAGATGTCTAGGGGTGGAGTACCCCTTTAAGGGGAAAAAGGGCTTAAAGGGTTAAAGTGACAGTGGTCAGAAGTGCCAAAAATGGCCGGGTCCTTAAGGTGAAAATGGGCTGGGTCCTTAAGGGATTATCCACCATAAGGGGATTTCAGTAAGTACCTGGCAGACAGTAATGAAAAGGATCTGCGCTTGTCTTGGAGCTAAATGGCTATGTTGTGAGATTACTATAATACTGTGGCTAGCTTTTTGTGAACTGGTATTTCCTATTTAAGTTTTCTTTTTTTTACCTACAAATGCCATAATTCCGTTTCCCTCCTTCCCACACATCAGCCACCCCACCCATTGAAACATAAATGAGCGGCATCCATTCAAAAGACCTGTGGTTTTCAATCAGGGTGCCTACAGCTGTTGCATTAGTTGCAGATTGATCTCTCTCCCACCAAGCGATCGCTCCACCCATTGAAGCAGACAGACTCAATGAGACAGCAGGCATTTTGTATGCTGTTAAAAATAAATATTGGGGGGGAAATTCACAGAAGAATTGCGAGAAAACGTCACACACAGGTACAGACACTATATTATGTACTACACTAACTTTACAGTCCCTGTAGCATAATCAAATTACAAAAAATCCTGGAATACCCCTTTAATAATAAGATGGGTAGTATTATGCTTTTTAAATTTTATTTCAAATTACAAAATTACAATAATGCATTTCAAAATTCGCTTTACACAATGTAAATAATCCCCCCCACACCCCTATCCCCCCACCCACTACCAGATAGGATGCCTCATCCCATTTCTTCCACTCGTTTCAACTTTTTGACCTCTCTTTTTTCCCTGATAGTAAATAGCTTCAAATCTTCTGATTTGTTGGACTTCCCTCTGCCACTCAACTCAACATGGGCCCTGGGGAGCAAACCATCTCCTAAGAATAATTATTCTAGCTAATCCGAAAGCCTTTATCAGAACACTGTTCTTGCACTGCATCCTAAGTCCTATCCCTAGAATGGCCGTTTTAATATCAAAGCTTATCTTAGTACCCAATTTTGTTTCTACCATATTGTATACCCCTGTCCAAAAGGAAAGCAGTTTTGGGCAGCTCCACACCATATGTGACAAATCCGCACCTTCCATATTACATTTCGGGCATTTAGAGTCAAGTCTTTTTCCTATCTTATACAAGAACCCCGGCGTATATGGGATCCTATGTATAAGCTTTATCATATAGGTTTTATGGTTCATATTGAGAGATGATTGGGAAATATTTATGAATACTTCCCTCCATTCTTCCCCATCAATCTGACCTACTACTTTGCTTCCATTTATCCCTACTCTTTGGAGGAAATTTTTCAACGGAAAATCTAACTTCCCTTATATAAGTTACCTAATACCTTTGTCGAGGAGGACCAAAGCCCAAACATATAGTCAAATAACTCATGTCTATTTATTGCCCATCTAGGGTTGTTCTTCTCCTTCTCAAAGTAGTATAGTAGTATTATGCTACTCTTGAAACAAGTAAGGGAACAATAGAACTATCCTACTGTATATCTACAAACAGAAGATAGGAAAAATATCAGTAAATCTGCATTATATGCTAAGCTTTTTATAGAAGTAGAATGGCTTTGACCCATGACACAATACTGTGGGAAAGAAATCAGCTATTTTATAAAAATGTTATACAAGGCAACTATTTACATTGTCACTTCCTTAAAATACCAGGGAAAAAGCCTAAAGAAGTAGTGAAAACTAACAATGTGTAACTGTTGAAAGCAGTGGTCTCAAACTGTGGCCCTCCAGATGTTGCAAAACTTCAACTCCCAGCATGCCCGGACACCCGTTGGCTGTCCGGGCATGCTGGGAGTTGAAGGTTTGCAACATCTGGTGGGCCACAGTTTTAGACCACCGGTCTAGACCTTTAGGGTGACTGTGCAAACATGGACACTAAACATTAAAGGGAATGTGTGTCACATTTATTTTTTTGTTATAAATAAAATTATTCTATCAAGATATAGCATTTCATATATGTATGTAGTTTTAATGTTATTTATTAATAAAGTGTGTACTGGGGGCTGCCATTACTGTAGCCTCTTTGTGGTGTGTCACTTTACAACACCTACACAGTTGCTTTATGGCAGGCATAGGGCATAAGAAAGTTAAGACTGAGAGTGTCTCATAGAAATGCATTGACTACTTACTGCACATGTGCATAGCACAGGCTAGGTGATATGAAAGGGGGAGCCAGCACCATTTTCTTGAAGTCCCCGACTAGCAGTGACCTATCAAGAGACATCTAGTCTGTTCTTTACCACTCTTCAGACACCAACAAAATGGTGACAGTGGAATTGAAAAAACTACAAAACCCCCTCCCCCTCTCATTTGCACATAGACAGAGGAGGTAGACAGGCGAGGTCTAGTTTGCAGCAGCAGCCAGACAAGTGTTAGCTCCCTCTGTTGGTCAACAGTGGGACATATGACAAGTTATTATTTTATTTTTTATATTTTGTGACAAGTAATGTTTTTTATATTTCCAAGAGGATTAAAAAAAATTATTTAACCTCTAAAAAAAATAATAATCACATTTGGTGACACATTCCCTTTAAGCCAAAGTGTAATGTTGAGAGAGCCTTAAAGGGGTACTCCAATGGAAACATATTTTTTTCTCAAATCAACTGGTCAACCACACAATAACTCAACACACAGCCATTAACCCCTTAAGGACCAAGGACGTACCTGTACGTCCTTGGTCCTGCTCCCGTGATATAACGCAGGGTTACACGGTAACAGCTTACAGGACAGCGGGAGGGCCCCCACCTGCCTCCTCGCTGTCCGATCGCCGAATGACTGCTCAGTGCCTGAGATCCAGGCATGAGCAGTCATGCGGCAGAATCATCGATCACTGGTTTCCTATGAGAAACCAGTGATCAATGATAAAGATCAGTGTGTGCAGTGTTATAGGTCCCTATGGGAGCTATAACACTGCAAAAAAAAAGTGAAAAAAAAAAGTGAATGAATATCATTTAACCCCTCCCCTATTAAAAGTTTGAATCACCCCCCTTTTCCCATAAAAAAAAAAACAGTGTAAATAAAAATAAACATATATGGTATCACCGCGTGCGGAAATGTCCGAATTAAAAAAAAATATCATTAATTAAACCACTCGGTCAATGGCGTGCGTGCAAAAAAATTCAATAAGTCCTATCAATGCAAAAATGGTACTGTTAAAAACTTCAGATCACAGCGCAAAAAATGAGCCCTCATACCGCCCCATACACGGAAAAATAAAAAAGTTATAGGGGTCAGAAGATGACAATTTTAAACGTATTAATTTTCCTGCATGTAGTTATGATTTTTTCCCGAAGTACGACAAAATCAAACCTATATAAGTAGGGTATAATTTTAATCGTATGGACCTACAGAATAAAGATAAGGTGTCATTTTTACCGAAAAATGTACTACGTAGAAACGGAAGCCCCCAAAAGTTACAAAACGGCGGTTTTTTTTCAATTTTGTCGCACAATGATTTTTTTTACGTTTCACTGTAGATTTTTGGGCAAAATGACTGAAGTCATTACAAAGTAGAATTGGTGGCGCAAAAAATAAGCAATCATATGGATTTTTAGGTGCAAAATTAAAAGAGTTATGATTTTTTAAAGGCAAGGAGCAAAAAACAAAAATGCAAAAACGGAAAAAACCCCGGTCCTTAAGGGGTTAAAAAGTACCTGTCACCAAATAAACTTTTCTAAACTAACTCAGGCTATGTTCCCTAACTACTCCTAACACCCCTCCCACCCTTAAAAAAATTTCAGAGCTTTAAAAAGCTGTGTATCTTACCTTTCTTCTTGCTCACTTAGTGCAATCAACCAGCAGGAGAAAGTGGGTGTTTCCAGCAGGCTTCAGTAATGTCATGCCTGTTGGGTGCCACTTCTGCCCTCATATCTTAGCAGTGCTGTGCTGAATAGAAATCCTCAATTTCTGTGCAGCTTTCAGTGAGGCTCTATGCATGTTTCAGTGATTCTCTTTGCAGCTTTCAGTAAGGCTCTTTGCAGCTTTCAGTGAGGCTCTGTGCAGCTGACAATCAAGCTCAATGCAGAGAAACGCTTCCTGAGTTTG
The DNA here is from genome assembly GCF_029499605.1 of Hyla sarda. NCBI lineage: Eukaryota > Metazoa > Chordata > Amphibia > Anura > Hylidae > Hyla > Hyla sarda. Next base: position 29,311,020 of record NC_079198.1, on the reverse strand, counting down.
GTCACCTGCCAGGCCGGGAGGAGACCAAACTCAATGTATCATTTGTGGCAGGGAACAGAACAGAGCCACCTAGTGGCCATTTTTTCCATTACATTTTAAACATATTTATGTTGATAATTTTAAAAGCAAGTGAATGGGAAAGTTCTGCTAATTACACAAGGAACAATATATTAAAAGTTTTATTTGGTGTCAGGTACTCTTTAATGTCTAAAACTTGACAACAAAAGCGAGTAAATCCCTAAGGGGAAATGTCCAAATTGGGCCCATAATGTTTCAGGCCAATGTGAAGGACCACCACCTGAACAGTGGTGTATGGGACATGCAGATATCCAAGAGTGTAGTGACGGGCTGGTACTGACAGAGCTAAAGAGCTGTGCTTGCAGAGACAAGTTATGACCTGTGAGGCTCCGACACTGACAGGTCCCATCGACTTTGAATGGGGTCCGTCAGGAAAGGGGGGAAACGTTTTGTCAGGAAAAGAGGGATGGGAATGAACCACTACAACAAAACATATTCAGTCACTAGTAAGATTACTCTATGACTATGCTGAGTTGTGGTATTGTGCTAAGAAGTTACATGGCTGGACTGTGCCCTGTATACTCCTATGCTAACAAATGTGTTTCATTATAGTGATGTTTCATAGATATAATGGTAATGTATAAACATAAAGGGGAAAAAACAGACTGATTGTATATCCAGCTACAGTAAAATAAACATAGTAAATTAAATCTACATTCTAGTGCCCCTCAGAATTTATAGACTTAGGATTTATGATCCCTATAACATATGTGACATTAGCCTTTGTCTTAATTCCTAAGTGAAGTTTACATTGGTAAAACGATGCAGCTAGAATCAATCAGAGTTAATCATTGCTTGGAGACCATTATGTTTTGTAGATGAAAGTAAAATGGCCATTTTATTAGTTAACTGTGCATGTGCTGTTTACGGTAAGTAGAAGTCTGCACACAGGAGACACTAGCAACCAAAAAAATGTCCAGAAATTGAGTCTGAATAGGATTCCACGAGGACATGGTCACATAATCCACAAACTATGTGGCTCTGTTTTCATCTGATGACCAAATTACAACAATGTCATCCACATACCTTCCAAAATAAATTATATCCTTTTGAAAGGGATTGATAGACATAATGTAATTCCCACCAAAAAACTAAAATGTTGGCTATGGATGGTGAGGACTTTGCGCCCATAGAGGCACCTGTCTTTTGGATAAAAAAAATCCCCATCAAAGGAAAAAAAATTGTGAGAGAGTAAATAATTGAGAGCCTCTAGCACAAAATATTGTAAGTTGGTACTGTATGTGGAAAACCTTGACATAATATCGGAAACTGCTAAGCAAGAGGGAAAGGGAATGCGGTAAAGAAGAATACAGTGTCTCGATGTCTAGCATGAGCCAAGAAAAGGAGGGATCCCTTTTAATTTGATTCATGATAGACAGGAGGTGCTGTGAATCCTTGATGTAGCTTGGACACAGGGGTACCAAAGGTTTCAACACTGAATCCACCCATTGACTTAGGCACTCGTTCAACGAGCCGATCCCCACTACTATCGGCCTCATTGGAGGGGGGAATCGGCCCTTGTGCACCTTAGGCAATGAGTGGAAGATCGGTGTGGTACGGCTCAAAACAAACAGGTACTCAAACTGCTTCTGTGAAATGACACCTAATTCGAGGCCTAAACTCAGCACTTCCCTAAAATCCTCCCTAAAATGGGATGTAGGATCTGTAGGTATGATACCATATGTACCCTGATCGCTTAGGAGATTTTTATTTAATAAGCTGTACATGTCTGCATTTAAACACACCACCGCACCCCCCTTGTCTGCAGCTCTATTAGCTGACAATTTTCCTTGATTTGTTTCACAGCTAACTTCTCCTGTTTGGATAGATTTTCATGGCGGCTGGAGGAGCAAGAGTTCTTTAAAAGAACAAGCTCCTGCATGATTAAATCTTGAAAATGATCCATAACAGGAAACCTAAACTGAATGGGATAATACTCTGAATTACATGAAAATCAAGAGAGGAATCAACATGTTGCAATTTCAATGACTCTATTTCTAGAAGTCTAAGATTACACAGAGACACTTGTTCATGAAAAGAAGTGCAATTTAAATCATTATGAGCACAAGAAAAAGTATCATCCAAATTAACAGTCGAAGGTGTGGTAGACTCCTCAGGAGTATTAAGGGCTGCCAGTGCAAAGTGTCTCTTAAGAGTTAAAGTCCTTGCAAAACCATTAGCGTCTAGTATGGTGTTATAGACGTCAAAATGTTGGGTGGGAGAGAAAACCAAGCCTTTAGATGAGACCTCGACTTGTGGTTTACTCAAAATGAAAGAAGAAAGGTTAATAACCTCACCAGGGTCCATTACTTGATCCTGGGCTCGCTTTCCCGAGTGGAGCACCTGGCCCCGGTGTTTTCTCCCCGCTTTCCTCCCCTATTTTCTGCCTTCCTACTTTGAGGTGCATTCTTGGGTTGATGAGGAGGGAGGGCATGAGATGATGCTCCTGTATAGCTTTCCGAAGCATCAGATAAATCTGACATGGAATCGGATGTTTCGGATTCCAGAGAGGAAAAAGTGACTCGCTGCTGAGGTTTGGGATATTTCTTCTTGTGTAGGATGGACTTAGTAGAAACAACTTTGCCCCATTTACCCCAGGCGTACACTTTGTTGGATTGCAGGTCATGAAAGTCGCGTTGACATTTTAGTTTTTTTTTTAGTTTCCACCAGGTTTCCAGTTTGGCAAGATTGTCTTTAAGACATGCATCAAAATCACACACACAGGTGTTTCAGAATGGGGTAAAAGATCCTAATGAATGCATTTAATATCAGACTTCACTTGTGATAGTGAGGAGCATTTTTAAGAGCACACTGTGAGGGCTTCATCCCATACATTTCTCAATTCAGCAGAGATCGAAATAGTGGAAAGCTTTTTAGATCCGTAAGCCCCTGGGTATGAGTCTTTCATCCATATATTTTTCCATAGTGGTAATGTCCCACCATAACTTTGTTTCCCATACCAAGTTTCCCTAAAACATTCATATTAAGTTGCAGTTCAGCAGTTTAATCTCTTTTGACAATATAGAGAGAAAAGGTAAGTCCGGCACTGCAATCCACAGATAGAGTCTATGGGAGACTGAAGCTAGGTAGTGACACCTGGGTGGCTATTCGGGGGTGCAATCCAGTGAGAAACAATACAGAAAACAATCTTCAGAGTAAAAAAATGCGATGCACTCACCCAAGCCTATGTATTTTGGCAAACTTTATTCTTGTTCAAAGAATAAAGTTTGCCGAAAGACATAGGCTTGGGTGACTGCATCTAATTTTTTTTAATCTGAAGATTGTTTAATGTCTTTTGAAGCTTGCTCCGTATCAAAGATATTAGTCGCAGTAGACAGGCGACTGGCACAGTCATCAATGTCTTTCAGGACAAGGAGTTCTGACCTTATATTGCCGGAGGCTTCCATGGCTGTATGTTCTGTAATAGATATCTCGGATCTGGGGCAAGACCGGTGTGGAGAATTACCTGAAGCAAATGTAAAAGATTGGTCCGCTCACACCATCCCAAACATGGCTTAACTCCAACATGAATGGATAGACAGCAGACTTTATTTAGGACCAAGTAAAAGCCGCAAGGTATGCGGTACAGCTAGCATAAAACAGCAACAATGGAGACAGCGTGGACGCGTTTTGGGTAAGACCCTTCGTCTATGCACACAAAGTCTCAGGTACAGTCAGGGGAGCCGGAAGTGTGGAGGAGGAGCAAGGTTGAAAACACCTCCATTTAACCCCTACCACCTCACAAATAGATTTCTACTGTACTTTTTTGGGGTTCGAATCTATCAGCAGAGTTGAGAATTTCTACAGAAAATCTTACAACGCTTGGAAAACATCCCTGGGGGTGCAAACAGCTAGAGATGAGCGAACTTTAGAAAAATTTGATTCGGTCGATTCGCCGAATTTTTTGGGAAAAATTTAGTTCGATCCTAATTTATTTGTGGCGAATTTATATTAAAAACAGCTATTTCTGGACTACAGAGAGCCTCATCAGGGGTGTGTAACACTTTGCTTTGGAGTATGCTGGGGTAGTGACATAATACTGTTATTTAGAATGACATGCAGATTACAGGCATCACTTTTAGAATCACTGCCACAGCGTGACACAATGACAGAGCCTGGAGGTGGCATCAGTATGAGGAGATCATATAGTGGCTGAATGACACAGCGTGGAGGTGGCAGAAGCAGGTGTTGGCAGCATGAGGAGACCTTACAGTGGTTAAATTAAACAGTGTGGAGTGTTGGCAGCATGAGGAGACCTTATAGTGGCTGAATGACACAGCTTGGATGTGGCTGAAGCATGAGGAGACCACATAGTGGCTGAATGACACAGCGTGGAGGTGTTGGCAGCATGAGGAGACCATATACTGGTTGAATGACACAGCTTGGATGTGGCTGAAGCATAAGGAGACCATATAGTGTCTGAATGGCACAGCCTGGAGTTGGCAGCAGCATGAGGAGACACTAGGGCTTCACAATACCTAAGATTAAAAGACGAATTTTTAAATTTAAATAGAAGATTCAGGGTTTCTAGTGCTACCATAAAAAAAATGTTAGGCCCAGACCCAGGCCCAGCAGCATCAGTAAACCATATATTGGCTGAATGACACAGCTTGGAGTTGGCTGAAGCATGAGGAGACCATATAGTGTCTGAATGGCACAGCCTGAAGTTGGCAGCAGCACAAGGAGACACTAGGGCTTCACAATCCTAAGATTAAAATATGGAGTTGGCAGAAGCATGAGGAGAACATTGAAATTTAAGATTTTGAAATTGAAATTTAAGATTTTAAAATTGAAATTTCACTACTCTGCCTGAAATATTTATTGTGTACATGAGAGGAGTACAATACGCTTAAAACAGTATTTGTCTAGAACAGCAGTAGTGTCACGATTCGGCTTACAGGTTGTGGATCCACTGTGTCAGCGAGGGATTGGCGTGGACCGTGCTGGTGGACCGGTTCTAAGTGGCTACTGGTGTTCACCAGAGCCCGCCGCAAAGCGGGATGGACTTGCTGCGGCGGTAGCAACCAGGTCGTATCCACTAGCAACGGCTCAACCTCGCTGACTGCTGAGAAGGCGTGGGACAGAAGGACTAGGCAGAGGCAAGGTCAGACGTAGCAGAAGGTCGGGGCAGGCGGCAAGGTTCGTAGTCAATATGGATAGCAGGAGATCAGGTAACACAGGCTTGGACAACACTAAACGCTTTCACTGGCACAAGGCAACAAGATCCGGCAAGGGAGTGCAGGGGAAGTGATGTGATATAGCCAGGGAGCAGGTGGAAGCTAATCAAGCTAATTGGGCCAGGCACCAATCATTGGTGCACTGGCCCTTTAAGTCTCAGAGAGCTGGCGCGCGCGCCCTAGAGAGCGGAGCCGCGCGCGCCAGCACAAGACAGCCGGGACCGGGACGGGTAAGAGACTTGGGATGCGATTGGCGAGCGGGCGCGTCCCGCTATGCGAATCGCATCCCCGCCGGCAATGTCAGTGCAGCTCTCCCGGTCAGCGGGTCTGACCGGGGCGCTGCAGGGAGAGAGACGCCGTGAGCGCTCCGGGGAGGAGCAGGGACCCGGAGCGCTCGGCGTAACAAGTAGGTGTGTACTATTGACTGTCCTTTGACAGTATATAGACTCTTGACAGATTAACAGGTACAAAATAGTACACTACTTAGATGTAGGTATGTGGTATGCACTTATGAGGGCAGAAAAATGTGCTACAGTACGTTTAAATATACTTATTTTTACCGGTGTCCCAGATTCCAAAATTCTTTTATAATCAGAAAATGTCAGAATACCACCTGACATTCAAAATAAGAAAATGATACATATGTTCTGTGAAGAAATGGCTACAAGAAAAACAAACAGGCAAAGCCTCCCATGGGACAGTACCTAGAGACAATAGAATGGTGATCAAAATCGGGAAAATGCGGTGAGGTATTCTGCTCACCTTAAGGGATTGTGTCACAGCCACAACCACTATGAATCGCCTTGTGAGATGTTTGCGGTGCTGCCTCCCGGAATCAGATCCTGGATGGTCCAATGCGAACAGGATATAGCAGTAGTGAAGAAAAAACCTGGGATTCCTCTGGCGCTATCTGCAGCGATGACAGGACTTCAGTGAATTGTAATATCCAATACACTTTATTTGCCAAAATCAGACGCGTTTCGGGACCTAGTTCCTTTTTCAATTATGCAAATGGCTTGCAAAACATTGGTACAGTCTATGTTATATAGACTACTGAAAAAAGCGCGCTGGTATGTGTCTTAATCCACATTGACAGGACGCCTCGTGTGACTCAGGGAGCGCATCCCTATGATGTAAGCAATCCTGTATCCCATTGGATTAAAAGGAAAGAATTAACTAAAATATATAAAATTATTAAAAAACTTTTTTGTTTGTTATAAAAGGTTGTTAATAAAAATGAAATAAATGTGTATTGATAAGACTTTTGGCCCTTTTCATTACGGCGATGCTTCCTCTATGTTGTCACCTATGTTCTCTTTCATACTACAATAGGGTGAGAAGTATATTTAGTTTTCTATTGTCATGTCCGCTCCTACATCAATAAATGCTCCTTTCAACACAGTTCGTACTGGCCTTGCGCAGGCGCACCGGCCGTGGGACTCTGGCAATTCTTGTTGGTGCTCCTTGTTGTCAGCATGATCGTGAGTCTTTCTCTACGCATATTTCTTACCGATTCTTATAATTTACGGGATCGCAGGCATCTATACTTCTTGGTTGTTCTTCTCGGTATTAACTTCTTTCTGTTCACAGAATGTATAGGAGATCGTAGCCGCAGTAAGCCCGATATTTCCCAATTATATTAGGAATTTGGAAACAACGTTTTTCTGATATAAATTTGCTTCCTATTGTTTTTATATTTCAGCTGCGGTTATTTTTATAAACTAAGTAGATTATTCTTTTTCCAGTAGTTAGGTTTAATTTATTAAAAGGATCGCATTGGGATATGGTTATTCCTTAGCAACTTAGTTTTTTAATTATTTCAAGTTATATGATGTGCTAATAGGGACATATTATATGGTGGGGAACATAATATACTAATAGGGGGATATTCTATAGTTTGGAAAATGAAATTAAGTTCTGCATGTGGAAAAATTAGATTATTAAGAAGTGATAGGTACAATTATGTAATATATACACTTGTGAATATTTTTGCTGGTATAGTCCTCATCTACATGTGCTCCTTATCATTGACTTTAATGGCTCCTTTCACTATCTTTAATGGGTTTTTAGTTATTATTATTTTATTTTAGTTCTTTCTTATGCAGTTTTTCTTTATGTATTATATATATATATATATATATATATATATACACACACACATGTGTTTTTTATTTATTTATTTGTTCTAGAGTTGATGAGTTATTTTTTGTCTTCAGTTCTTTATTGTTATTTAATTATTATTTTCTTATTATTTAATATTGCATTTTTTAGAGATATTCTTATGTTTCTATGTTTTTCTAGTATATATATATATATATATATATATATATATATATATATATATATATATATTTATATCGCCCTTTTTTTCATCTCAGGCTCTTGGATACCAAGGAATTGGCTATAGTTTGAACTTTTTTCTAACTGTTTCTTCTTGGTGCCTGGGTGACCAGGATAATCAGACATGGTCCAAGCATTCATTCAAACCGGATGGTTGCAACGTGTCCATCTTGTAAATCCAAAATGATTCACGCTTACATAACTTTCCGTATCAGTCTTCGGCATCTGCCGGTATTTGTTCCATTGCTGTAATTTTAAAGTCTTGCATTTTACTATCATGTTTCTCCATTGCATGGCGGGAAGCACTATGCTTCAAAAATTGATGGGTGATATTGTAGCGGTGACCATTAATTCTGCTGCGCAGTTGTTGTGTAGTTCTGCCGATATATTGTAGTTGACATGTACACTCAATCAGATAGATTATATATGTGGAGCTACAGTCCATTCCTGTCTTAATTGGGAAAATTCCCCCAGTTTGTCTGCTGGTGAATTCTTTTTTCCATGGATTATACTCTCACACAATTTACATGTCCTATTTCTACATATGAAGCATCCTATTGTTTGGGTGTTGTCATTTTTTGTTGTTGTTGGGTTCCTTTCTTCTTTTTCAGACGGCTAGGAGCAATAAAGTTCTTAATTGTTTTTGCTCTTCTGTAAGTGAAACCTGGTCTGGAAGGTAGGATTTTTTTCAAGATAGGATTGAGTTTTAATATATGCCAGTGTGTATTAAATATCCGTCTGATATTTTTATAACTGGCAGAATAGTCCGAGATGAAATTCTGACTGTATTCAAGGTTCTTGGTGTTCACTTTTTTTTTCTCTGGTTTTCTCTATCTCGCATGTTCTTCATTTTTCTCTTCTTCTGAATCCTTCATACCATTTATTCTACGCGATTCCAGTGCCCTTATGTATGCTGCCTGTACTATGGGTTTTGGATAGCCTTTCTCAGGCAATCTCTTCCGTATGATCTTACTTTGTACTTGAATGTCAGAGTTTTTTGTGCAGTTTCGACTAATTCTATGGAATTGGCCGTAGGGGACACTTTTCTTCCAAAGTGGCAGCTTCTGAAGGAATAACAATATCCCAATGCGATCCTTTTAATAAATTAAACCTAACTACTGGAAACAGAATAATCTACTTAGTTAATAAAAATAACTGCAGCTGAAATATAAAAACAATAGGAAGCAAATTTATATCAGAAAAACGTTGTTTCCAAATTCCCAATATAATTGGGAAATATCTAGCTTACTGCAGCTACGATCTCCTATACATTCTGTGAACAGAAAGAAGTTAATACCGAGAAGAACAACCAAGAAGTATAGATGCCTGCGATCCTGTAAATTATAAGAATCGGTAAGAAATATGCGTAGAGAAAGACTCACTTTCATGCTGACAACAAGTAGCACCAACAAGAATTGCCAGAGTCCCACGGCCGGTGCGCCTGCGCAAGGCCAGTACGAACTGTCACAGGAATAACAGCAGATAGACACGCAAGCACACTGGTAATGTATTGGAGTAAGAAAGTAACAACAAACAAATAAAGAAACATTGTTGAAAGGAGCATTTATTCATATAGGAGCGGACATAACAATAGAAAACTAAATATACTTCTCATCCTATTGTAGTATGAAAGAGAACATAGGTGACAACATAGAGGAAGCATCGCCGTAATGAAAAGGACCAAAAGTGTTATCAATACACATTTATTTCATATTTATTAACAAACTTTTTTTTTTTCCCTTCTCTCCCTTTTTTAACATTTTATTAGTATTTATCGTAACAATACATTTACAAAGGAAGGGAATGATGCAAAAAAAAAAAAAAAGACAGAAACATCCTCCATCCCCCCCCCAAACATAAAAAAGAGGGGGGTATGAGGGAAGAATAACATTAGACAGAAATACTGTCCTAACAGCCAAGCCTTAGCAACTATACCTAAATTCTCACCTATTCTCATACTTTTCCTTTCACCTCACTCTCACACTCCCCCACTCCCCAAGTCTTTGCACCAGCATTTTTACTAACCCTAGACAGCTCTTAATACTCTAATTTCCTTTATCGAGTGTTCCCATATTTTACATTTACTATCCTGTATAGGTGTACTGTCCACTTTGTCCAATTTTAATCTTTCTATAACGCATGCATGGCTTAAGAGATTTAGGATTTATACTGTCTTAGAAGTGTTGGGTGACTTCCAATTAAATGCTATTGCTGAGCGGACAACGGATAGTAAGTGAAAAGTTATGTCTGTCCTTATATGGGAGGCGTTCTAGCCCTATGTTTAAAAGGGCTAGCTCAGGGCCCAATTCTATTTGTTTTGCTAAGATGTTATTTAACAGGGTATTTATCTCTTCCCAGACTTTCTGTATTGATGGACATGTCCATCAAACATGTAAAAGTGTGCCCTCTTCCTGTAAACATCTCCAACACAATTGTCACGATTCGGCTGGCTGGAGGTGGATCCTCTGTGCCAGAGAGGGATTGGCGTGGACCGTGTCGGTGGATCGGTTCTAAGTTGCTACTGGTATTCACAAGAGCCCGCCGCAAAGCGGGATGGTCTTGCAGCGGCGGTAGCAACCAGGTCGTATCCACTGGCAACGGCTCAACCTCTCTGACTGCTGAGATGAGCGCGGTACAAGGGAGTAGACAAGAGCAAGGTCGGACGTAGCAGAAGGTCAGGGCAGGCAGCAAGGATCGTAGTCAGGGGCAACGGCAGGAGGTCTGGAACACAGGCTAGGAACACACAAGGAAACGTTTTCACTGGCACAATGGCAACAAGATCCGGCGAGGGAGTGAAGGAGAAGTGAGGTATAAGTAGGGAAGTGCACAGGTGAAAGTACTGATTAAAACCTCATGCGCCAATCAGTGGCGCACCGGCCCTTTAAATCGCAAGGACCCGGCGCGCGCGCGCCCTAAGGGGCGGGGCCGCACTCGCCGGGTCAGCAAAGACAGGGAACGGGTCTGGTAAGCGAGTCAGGATGCGCATCGCTAGCGGGCGCGTCCCGCATCGCCAATCGCATCCCGGCTGGGAGCATTATCGCAGCGCACCCGGTCGGCAGGTCTGACCGGGGCGCTGCGAATAAGAGCACGCTGTGAACGCTCCAAGGAGGAGCAGGGACCCGGAGCGCTCAGCGTAACAACAATGACCCAGACTTATCTTTATTATACATTTTGGACATACGTGTCGGTGTAAGGTACCAACGGTACATTAACTTCCGAGAACTTTCCAAATGGGAGACACAATGCGACAGCTTTACAGGAGCTACATACATTTGGGACCAACATTCAGAGAGAATTTGTCTACCTTGATCTTTTTCCCATTTCACTTGAAAGTTTAGGATGGGGTCCTGGGAAATAGCCTGACAAGCTCTGTACGCTTTTTATATACCCCCCTTGGATGTAAAGAAATACTTATCAAAATTTATTTTCGGTGTCTGCGTCTCTTCTCTCTGTGGCCCTAATAAATGCCGTATTTGTAAATATTTTAAAAAGTCGTGCGGCGGTATTTTATATTTATAAGAGATATAATCAAAAGGTTGTATGTGGTTTTTACAGTATATATGTCCTATCTTGGTTATACCATTTTTGTCCCACAGGGAGAAGTCCGTGTCAGGTAGTTGGTCGTTAAGCATTATTAACCCCTTAACGACGCAGGACGTATATTTATGTCCTGCGCCGGCTCCCGCGATATGAAGCGGGATCGTGCCGCGATCCTACATCATATCGCGTCGGTCCCAGCGCTCATCAACGGCCGGGACCCGCGGCTAATACCACACATCTGACCGCCGCTTCTAAAGTGGAACTGAAAGTGACCCGGCTGCTCAGTCGGGCTGTTCGGGACCGCCGCGGTGAAATCGCGGCGTCCCGAACAGCTGACCGGACACCGGGAGGGCCCTTACCTGCCTCCTTGGTGTCCGATCGACGAATGACTGCTCCGTGCCTGAGATCCAGGCAGGAGCAGTCAAGCGCCGATAATGTTGATCACAGGCGTGTTAATACACGCCAGTGACCAGCATAGGAGATCAGTGTGTGCAGTGTTATAGGTCCTTATGGGACCTATAACACTGCAAAAAAAATGTAAAAAAAAAGTGTTAATAAAGGTCATTTAACCCCTTCCCTAATAAAAGTTTGAATCACCCCCCTTTTCCCATAAAAAAAATAAAACAGTGTAAAAAAATAAATAAATAAACATATGTGGTATCGCCGCGTGCGTAAATGTCCGAAATATAAAAATATATCATTAATTAAACCGCACGGTCAATGGCGTATGCGCAAAAAAATTCCAAAGTCCAAAAAGCGTATTTTGGTCACTTTTTATACCATTAAAAAAATGAATAAAAAGTGATCAAAAAGTAAGATCAAAACAAAAATCATACCGATAAAAACTTCAGATCACGGCGCAAAAAATGAGTCCTCACACCGCCCTGTACGTGGAAAAATAAAAAAGTTATAGGGGTCAGAAGATGACATTTTTAAACGTATACATTTTCCTGCATGTAGTTATGATTTTTTCCAGAAGTGCGACAAAATCAAACCTATATAAGTAGGGAATCATTTTAACCATATGGACCTACAGAATAATGATAAGGTGTAATTTTTACCGAAATATGCACTGCGTAGAAACGGAAGCCCCCAAAAGTTACAAAATGGTGTTTTTTTTTCGATTTTGTCGCACAATGATTTTTTTTCCGTTTCTCCGTGCATTTTTGGGTAAAATGACTAATGTCACTGCAAAGTAGAATTGGCGACACAAAAAATAAGCCATAATATGGATTTTTAGGTGGAAAATTGAAAGGGTTATGATTTTTAAGAGGTAAGGAGGAAAAAACGAAAGTGCAAAAACGGAAAAACCCTGAGTCCTTAAGGGGTTAACCCCTTAAGGACTCAGCCCATTTTGGCCTTAAGGACTCAGACAATTTAATTTTTATTTTTTCATTTTTTCCTCCTCGCCTTCTAAAAATCATAACTCTTTTATATTTTCATCCACAGACTAGACTGAGGGCTTGTTTTTTGCGCGACCAGTTGTCCTTTGTAATGACATAACTCATTATATCATAAAATGTATGGCGCAACCAAAAAACACTATTTTTGTGGGGAAATTAAAACGAAAAACGCAATTTTGCTAATTTTGGAAGGTTTCGTTTTCACGCCGTACAATTTATGGTAAAAATGACATGTGTTCTTTATTCTGAGGGTCAATACGATTAAAATGATACCCATTATTATATACTTTTATATTATTGTTGCGCTTAAAAAAAATCACAAACTTTTTAACCAAATTAGTACGTTTATAATCCCTTTATTTTGATGACCTATAACTTTTTTATTTTTCCGTATAAGCTGCGGTATGGGGGCTAATTTTTTGCGCCATGATCTGTACTTTTTTTTGATACCACATTTGCATATAAAAAACTTTTAATAAATTTTTTATAATTTTTTTTTAAATAAAATGTATTAAAAAAGTAGGAATTTTGGACTTTTTTTTTTCCGTTCACGCCGTTAACCGTACGGGATCATTAACATTTTATTTTAATAGTTCGGACATTTACGCACGCGGCGATACCAAATATGTCTATAAAAAAAAATTTACGCTTTTTGGGGGTAAAATAGGAAAAAACGGACGTTTTACTTTTTTATTGGGGGAGGGGATTTTTCACTTTTTTTTTTACTTTTACTTTTACATTTTTTTACATTTTTTTTTACACTTGAATAGTCCCCATAGGGAACTATTTATAGCAATACAATGATTGCTAATACTGATCTGTTCTATGTATAGGACATAGAACAGATCAGTGTTTTCGGTCATCTTCTGCTCTGGTCTGCTCGATCACAGACCAGAGCAGGAGACGCCGGGAGCCGCACGGAGGAAGGAGAGGGGACCTCCGTGCGGCGTTATGAATGATCGGATCCCCGCAGCAGCGCTGCGGGCGATCCGATCATTCATTCAAATCGCGCACTGCCGCAGATGCCGGGATCTGTATTGATCCCGGCACCTGAGGGGTTAATGGCGGACGCCCGCGAGATCGCGGGCGTCGGCCATTGCCGGCGGTCCCTGGCTGCGGTCAGTAGCCGGGATCAGCCGCGCATGACACGGGCATCGCTCCGATGCCCGCGGTTATCCTTAGGACGTAAATGTATGTCCTGGTGCGTTAAGTACCACCGCACCAGGACGTACATTTACGTCCTGCGTCCTTAAGGGGTTAAAGGCATGCTGTCATAATTAATGTCGTTTATAAGATGTTTAGATAAAACGTAGCGCCAAACCTCCATGTTTGCTCTCGCTGTGGGGCTTCTTGTAGGACTTATTGATTTATTTAATTAAATTTGGCAAAGGGCTGTGTCCAGAGAGGCTGAGCTTGTCAGGTAGTCCTCTATTTCTCTCCGTTTTGCAGAGTTGTCGTTGTGCCACCATCTCTGTAGCTGGGTTAAGTGGGCTGCACGATAATCATTTCTCAGATCAGCACACCCAAGTCCTCCCTGTTTAATACTCCTGTAAAGAATTTCTGATTTAACCCTAACTGTACTATTTTTCCATATGTATTTTGTTAAAATGGTTTGCAAATGTTTAATAGTAACAGCGGGGATCTTAAGTGGGAGATTGCGGAATAGGTATAATATCTTGGGGAGTAGAACCATCTTTATTACTCCTATTCGTCCTGTCCAAGAAATTGGGAGTCTAGAGAAGGCTTTAATATGTGAATTTAAACTTAAGCGCAGCTGCTCTATATTAATGCGTACTGTTTGTGTTAGGGAGGGGGTTAACTTTATACCTAGGTAAGTAAGTGAATCTGACCTAGGTAAGTAAGTGAATCGAATGCCTTCTCCGCATCCAAAGATAGAAGCAGAGAAGGCACTCGATCGGATACAGCCTTTGCAATTAGATTAAAAAAAAGTCTAGTCCCATCCAATGACTGTCTTCCTTGAACAAACCCTACTTGGTCTGCGTCTATTAAGGTCGGGAGGACTCTGTTTAACCTATTGGCCAGTAATTTAGAGAATATTTTAATATCACTGTTTAGAAGAGATATTGGCCTATAGGGATTTGGTTCTGTTGGTTGTTTCCCAGGTTTTGGTATTATTATAATGGTTGCTTCTAACATTTCTTTATTTACCGTGCCGGTATTTAGTATGTAGTTAAATAAGTCTGTTAAATGTGGAAGAAGTGTTTTTAGATGTGTTTTATAAAATTAATTAATTATACCATCCGGACCTGGGGCTTTGGAGGTTTTCAATTCCTTAATGCAGGATTCAACTTCTGCTACACTAAATGGGGAAGTTAGTGCCGTGCCCTCTGCCTTGGACAAGGCGGGCAAGGATATCTTATTCAAGAAGGAGTTTATTTAATTTATCGACGGCTGGACTAACTCTTTATTTTCTATTAAATTATATGATCCCTTATAATAGGTTGCGAAGCCCTCCGCTATTCTATGGGGGTCCTGCGCCCTCTCCCCTGATGGTAATATCAAATATGGCACTTTATTTTCATTTTTATTAACAACCTTTTATAACAAACAAAAAGTTTTTTTAATAATTTTATATATTTTAGTTATTTCTTTCCTTTTAATCCAATGGGATACAGGATTGCATTAGTTATAGGGATGCGCTCCCTGAGTCAGGAACGCCGATCACACGAGGCGTCCTGTCAATCAGGATTAAGACACATACCAGCGTGCTTTTTTCAGTAGTCTATATAACACAGACTGTACCAATGTTTTGTAAGCCATTTGTATCATTGAAAAAGGGACTAGGTCCCGAAACGCGTATTGGATATTACAATTCACTGAAGTCCTGTCATCGCTGCGGATAGCGCCAGAGGAGTCCCGGGTTCTGTGAAGAAAAGGATACTTCATTAGATGACAATATGAGTATTGTGTGTTCCAGTGACATTAGCTCATCGGAGGAACATGAAAACATGATACATCTTAATTCTGCAACTGAAGAATCACAACAAAGAATGAACGACTTAAAGCGTACTGGAACTGAGGAACTTCAAAATGGTAATTCTACCACCTTGGATAGTCAGTCAATTCCATCAGCCAGTCGTCAGTATCCAGAGTTCCCTGTTTCTGCTAGTCCTTGGCAATATTACTTTTATTACTGGTCTGGTATCAACATGGCAATAATGCTGGGAGAGTAACTCAAGGATAGCCACGTTTCCAACAATACACAGTCAGTATATGGAGACCATATAGTGGCTGAATGACACAGCCTGGAGGTGGCTGAAGCATAAGGAGACCATATAGTGTCTTAATGACACAGCCTGGAGTTGGCAGAAGCATGAGGAGACCATTGAAATTTAAGATTTTTAAATAAAAATTTAACTCTTTGGGGACGGAGGGCGTATGCATACGCCCTCGCGTCCCGTCACTTAAGGACAGAGGGCGTATCCATACGCCCTCGGCATTTCCGATCACTGCCGCTCGCCGGGCGGTGATCGGACCGGGATGACTGCTGATATCTATCAGCAGGCATCCTGTAGCAATTCCTAGGGGGGTCCTGAGACCCCCCCATGTCAGCGATCGCGACAAATCGTTGGTCAATTCAGACCAGCGATTTTCCCGCGATCCGGGCTAATAGGGTCACTGGTGACCCGATCTCCCGGAAAATAAGCAGCTACGACCATCCTAAAGGATAGGAGCGAGGTGACAGTGTTGCCACCCCCTCCTATTCCCTGCCATTGGTCGGTCAGGCTGACCACCAATGGCAGGAGGGGGGCAGGGGGGTTAGAGTTCATTTCCCCCCGCTCTGCCCACCGATCGAAGTCGGGGCAGAGCGTGGGGAACACGTGCGACGAGGGGGGAACATGGCCCGGCTTACCGGACTGATGGAGGCATCCTGGACCAGCGGCAGAGGCGGTGGCAGCGACGGCATCGACAGCAGTTAGAGCGGCCGGAAAGATAGCGGTAAGTGATCTTCTCTGTGGCCTTCTAAAAGCTACAAAACTACAACTCCCAGCATGCCCACACAGCCAAAGGCTGCCTGGGCATGCTGGGAGTTGTAGTTTTGCAACATCTGGAGGGTCACAGTTTGGAGACCACTGTATAGTGGTCTCTAAACTGTGTTCCTCCAGATGTTGCTAAACTACAATTTTCAGCATGCACTGACTGTCTGGGCATGCTGGGAGTTGTAGTTTTGCAACATCTGAAGTGGCACAGTTTTGGAGACCACTATACGGTGGTCTCCAAACTGTTGCCCTCCAGATGTTGCAAAACTACAACTCCCAGCATGGCCAGACAGTCAGGGATGCTGGGTGTGTTGTTCTGCAATATCTGGCCCTTCATATGTTGCAGAACTACAACTCCCAGCATGCCTGGACAGTCTGGGCATGCTTAGATTTGTAGTTTTGCAACATCTGGAGGGCTACAGTTTGGAGACCACTACTTAGCGGTCTCCAAACAGTTTTTCCCCAGTTGTTGCATAACTACAACTCCAAGCATGCCCAGACTGTCCAGGCATGCTGGGAGTTGTAGTTCTGCAACATCTGAAGCACCAGATATTGCAGAACTACTCTCCCAGCTTCCCTGACTGTCTGGCCATGCTGGGAATTGTAGTTTTGCAACAGCTATAGGCACACTGATTGGGACACACTGAGCTAGAGTCTGTTTCCTAACTCAGTGATTCCAACCCATGTGCCTCCAGCTGTTGCAAAACTACAACTCCCAGAACTGCACTAATAGACCGTACATGCTGGGAGTTGTAGTTTTGCAACAGCTGGAGGCACATTGGTTGGAATCACAGAGCTAGAGTCTGTTTTCTAACTCAGTGGTGCCCCACCAGTGTGCCTACAGCTGTTGTAAAACTACAACTCCCAGCATGTACGGTCTGTCCGTGCATTCTGGGAGTTGTTATTTTGCCACAGCTGAAGGTTTGGGGTTCCCACCCCCCCATGTGAATGTACAGGGTACATTCACATGGGCGGGTTTACAGCGGGTTTCCTTCTACAAGTTTGAGCTGCAGCAAATTTTACGCCGCAGCTCAAACTCCCAGCGGAAAACTTACTGTGAACCCCCGCCTGTGTGAATGTACCCTAAAAACACTACACTACACTAACAAATAATAAAAAGTAAAACACTACATATACACCCCCTTACACGTCTCGTCCCCCGTCCCCCAATAAAAATGAAAAACGTCTCATACGGCAGTGTTTCCTAAATGGAGCCTCCAGCTGTTGCAAATCCGCAACTTTCAGTATTACCGGACAGCCATAGACTGTCCTGGCAGGCTGGGAGTCTTGCAACAGCTGTAGGCACCCTGTTTGGGAAACACTGCTGTAGGGTTTTACTGTAGGTAACCGGGTCCGCCCCTATTGCAAATTCCTTATTTAGGCCTCAAATGCGCATGGTGCTCTCTCACTTCAGAGCCCTGTCGTATTTCAAGGCAACAGTTTAGGGCCACCTATGGGGTATTTCCGTACTAGGGAGAAATTGCACAACAAATTTTGGGGGGATTTTTCTCCTTTTACCCCTTATGAAAAGGTAAAGTTGGGGGCTACACCAGCATGTTAGTGTAATAAAAATTAAACATTTTTACACTAACATGCTGGTGTTGTCCCATACTTTTCATTTTCACAAGAGGTAAAAGGAGAAAATGATCCCCAAAATTTGTAACACAATTTCTTATGAGTAGGGAAATACCCCATATGTGTACGTAAAATGCTCTGCGGACGAACTACATGGCTCAGGAGTGAGAGAGTGCCATGTACATTTGAGGCCTAAATTTGTGATTTGCATTGGGGTGGCTGATCATTACAGCGGTTCTGACATGAACGCAAAAAAAAAAAAACACCCACATGTGACCCCAATTTGGAAACTACACCCCTCACGGAACGTAACAAGGGGTATAGTGAGCCTTAACACCTTTCAGGTTTTTGACAAAATTTCGGTAAAGTTGGACATGAAAATTAAAAATTAGTTTTATTTCCCTGAAATGCTGGCGTTACCCCTAATTTTTCATTTTCACAAGGGGTAATAGTAAAAAAGCCACCCAAAATTTGTAACCCCATTTCTTCTGAGTATATAGATACACCATATGTGGAAGTAAAGTGCTCTGCGGCGGACTACAATGCTCAGAAGAGAAGGAGCGCCATTGGGCTTTTTGAGAGAATTAGGCTGGAATTGATGGCTATGTGTGTTTACAAAGCCCCATGGTGCCAGAACAGTGGACCCCCTTCACATGTGACCCCATTTTGGAAACTACACCCCTCATGGAATGTAACAAGGGGTTCAGTGAGCATCGACACCCCACAGGTGTCTGACAGATTTTTTGAACAGTCATCCGTAAAAATGAAAAATGTAATTTTTCATTTGCACAGCCCACTGTTCCAAAGATCTGTCAAATGCCAGTGGGGTATAAATGCTCACTGCACCCCTTATTAAGTTCTGTGAGGGGTGTAGTTTCCAAAATAGTATGCCATGTGTTTTTTTTTTACTGTTCTGGCATCATGGGGGCTTCCTAAATGCGACATGCCCCCAATAACCATTTCAGCAAAATTCGCTCTCCAAAAACCCAATGTTGCTCCCTCCCTTCTGAGCCCTCTAGTGCACCCACAGAACACTTTACATACACATATGAGGTATTTCCTTACTTGAGAGAAATTGGGTTACAAATTTTGTGGGGCATTTTCTCCTATTACTCCTTGTGAAAATGAAAAGTTTGGGGTAACACCAGCATTTCAGTGTTAAAAATCAAATTTTTCATTTTCACGTCCCACTTTAACGAAAGTTCGTCAATCACCTGTGGGGTGTTAAGCTCACTGTACCCCTTGTTACGTGCCTTGAGGGGTGTAGTTTCCAAAATAGTATGCTATGTGGGTGTTTTTGTGCTGTTCTGGCACCATAGGGGCTTCCTAAATGTGACACGCCCCCAAAAACCATTTCAGCAAAATTTGCTTTCCTAAAGCCAAATGTGACTCCTTCTCTTCTGAGCATTGTAGTTTGCCCGCAGAGCATTTTACGCCCTAACATGGGGTATTTCCATACTCAGAAAAGATGGGGTTACAAATTTTGGGGGGCATTTTCTCCCATTACCCTTTGTAAAAATGGTAAATTTGGGGAAAAAAACTGCACTAGTGAAAATAATTTTTTTCATTTACACATCCGACTTTAATGAAAAGTCGTCAAACACCTGTGGGGTGTTAAGGCTCACTGGACCCCTTGTTACGTGCCTTGAGGGGTGTAGTTTCCAAAATAGTATGCCATGTGGTGTTTTTTTTCTTATTTTTGCTGTTTGTGCACCATACGGGCTTCCTAAATGTGACATGCCCCCCAAAAAACATTTCAGTAAAATTCACTCTCCAAAATCCCACTGTCGCTCCTTCCCTTCTGAGCCCTCTACTGCGCCCGCCGAACACTTGACATACATATATGAGGTATTTCCTTACTCGAGAGAAATTGGGTTACAAATTTTGGGGGGCTTTTTCTCCTATTACCACTTTTACCAAAAAATAAAAAAAAAACTGGGTCTACAAGAACATGCCAGTGTAAAAAATGAAGATTTTGAATTTTCTCCTTCAATTTGCTGCTATTCCTGTGAAACACCTAAAGGGTTAGCAAACCTTTTGAATGTCATTTTGAATAATTTGAGGGGTGCAGTTTTTATATTGGGGTCATTTATGGGGTATTTCGAAAAAGAAGGCTCTTCAAATCCACTTCAAAACTGAACTGGTCCCTGAAAAATTTTGATTTTGAAAATTTTGTGAAAAATTTGAAAATTGCTGCTGTACTTTGAAGCCCTCTGGTGTCCTCCAAAAGTAAAAACATGTCAACTTTGTGATGCAAATATGAAGTAGACATATTGTATATGTGAATCAATATATAATTTATTTGGAATATCCATTTTCATTATAAGCAGAGAGCTTCAAAGTAAAAAAAAAATGCAACATTTTAAATTTTTTCGTCACATTTTGGAATTTTTCACCAAGAAATGATACAAGTATCAACAAAATTTTACCACTAATATAAAGTAGAATATGTCACGAAAAAACAATCTCGGAATCAGAATGAAAGGTAAAAGCATCCCAGAGTTATTAATGCTTAAAGTGACAGTGGTCAGATGTGCAAAAAATGGCCGGGTCCTACAGTGAAAATTGGCTGGGTCCTTAAGGGGTTAAAATATTCTAGCCAACGTTTTATAAAGAGGCTTAAGTTATTACTGTCCAGTGGATCTTGTAGCAGCTCTAGTTAAATTCATTCAATAGGTTAATTTAGTTTAAATGTATCCTGGTCTGCTGTGACTTATTGTCCTTGTCCTTTTAAATTAGATGCAGATGGTTAATCCCGTAGATGCAGGAATTGCAAACAGAGCCTATTTCCATATATAATAGTGTAGGGTATATACAGTTAAAGGGGTACTCCGGTGCTCCAGCATTCTGAACAGTTTGTTTAGAACGCTCAGAGCTGTAGGCAGTGATCTTGGCGTCACGGCCACGCCCCCTCATGATGTCACGTCACACCACCCTCCATTCATGTCTATGGTAGGGGGCATGTTGGCCAACACACCCCCTCCCTTAGACATGAATGGAAAAGGCTTGGCATGACGTCACGACCACTGCCTCAGGACACCGGCGTCTGTTTAGAATGTTGGGTGCTGCGGGAGATCATGGGGGCCTCAGCAGCGGGACCTCCCACAATCAGACATCTTATCCTTTGCATAGGGGATAAGATGTCTAGCTGTGGAGTACCCCTTTAGTCAGTTATCATCACTTCTTACCCCCTCTACCGATCTGAGTTGTATCACGCTGACAAGGCTGTGTTGTGGGCGCTCCGGTTATGAAGAATGGGACCGGTCTGTTTATGCTGTATTTTTTTTACAGACTAAACGGGGCATTTACTAAGATGTGTGTGATTTAGTTAATTTTTTTGTTCTTTTTTTATTTCGTGTTTTTTTGTGTGACTCTGCCAAATTTATTTTATGGTCGCAGGGCATGTGATACATTTTGTGGAGGATACACATTTTCTGAAATTTCAGTCTTCACATACACCAAAAAGCTATACTAGGTCTGGGCTGGTGTAGAATTGAGCCTTATTGGGGGGTTTTGTGACTTTTTTTGCGAAAGTCACAGTTGATAAATTCATTACCATTGCACAAGACTAACCCTTAACATCTGGCCTGTACGCTCTTTTTTTTTTAAAAAGGTGTAAATCAAAAAGGCGCAAAAAATAGCCTGAGGTGCAGGTCTAGTGGTAGTCGTTAGCAGCTAGTGGTAATGATCTCCGGTACTGTTTGCGGTATCTTGTTCTGAACACCGAGCCTCGTGGTTCTCCGATGGGAGTGTGAGCTGTCAATCACTGTCAGTATACATCTAGAGTCTAAAAAATTGGTGTCCTATATCATATCTCGTAAGAGGCATTTCAGGATAGCAGTCCTTTCTTTTGCAGCTTATCAATTGGTTTATTTGGTTTGTCGTTTCAAAACTCCTGGGGTGTTGGGGAAACTTATAGTAACCTCGGTTATATGAGCGTTTAGTGAGCTGCACCCAAAAAAATCTTTTTTTCATAGTGTTGCAACCTACAAGTTGACACAACCATCAGACAAGAGAAAACTAGTCAGGATCGACCACATTCAGTTTCATTATTTGCAATGAATCTATGTTGCAATGTGTCCTTTGGCCCCAATCTGCTTTGTGTCCGAAGCCACTAGGTATAAACCGCACAGTAAATTTCCCCCGAGGTGGGATAAGGTGCCACTAGACAACGAAGCAACAAAATTGTACCCAATGGAGATCTTTTATTGAACACGCGTATCTTCCCAACGAACTAGCTGACTTATTGGGTAGTTTTATGGTATTGCAAGGTGAGTCTTAGGGTCTATTCACATGGCAGAGTTTCCGCTTGCGGAATTCCGCCTCAAATTGAAGCCTATAGACTTCTATGGGATTCCGCACTCCCATTCACACTTCTGAATTTCCGCTTGCGGAATTCCGCTAGCAGAAATTCAGAAGTATGAAGGGGAGTGTGGAATACCATAGAAGTCTATGGGCTTTAATTTGAGGCGGAATTCGGCAAGTGGAAATTCTGCCATGTGAATAGACCCTTAGTGGTATGTTGGGGAGATTGAAAGTAATTTAAATCTGTATGAACCAGCGAACAATGCGGTCTCTCTGTCACTATCTCTTTTTTCCTTTTTCTATCTATTGCAATATGCTGACATCTTTGTCTTCCCTTTCTTCTCTTTCTTTGTTTTCTATTTTCTCTCGAGTCTGTCCCATCTTCTCTCTCTGAAGTCTATGGACATTTGTAACCCTACAATTTTATTCCTTTTCTTTATATCTCACTTATGTTCATGCTACTTTTTGGTATATTCTTCAATTTAGTTTATGATTGTTACGCCGAGCGCTCCGGGTCCCCGCTCCTCCCCGGAGCGCTCGCTTCACTCCCTCCGCTGCAGCGCTCCGGTCACGTCCTCTGACCCGGGGCGCTGCGATCCTGCTGCCAGCCGGGATGCGATTCGCGATGCGGGTAGCGCCCGCTCGCGATGCGCACCCCGGCTTCCCTACCTGACTCGCTCCCCGTCTGTTCTGTCCCGGCGCGCGCGGCCCCGCTCCCTAGGGCGCGCGCGCGCCGGGTCTCTGCGATTTAAAGGGCCACTGCGCCGCTGATTGGCGCAGTGGTTCCAATTAGGGTTTTTCACCTGTGCACTTCCCTATATTACCTCACTTCCCTTGCACTCCCTTGCCGGATCTTGTTGCCTTAGTGCCAGTGAAAGCGTTCCTTGTGTGTTCCTTGCCTGTGTTTCCAGACCTTCTGCCGTTGCCCCTGACTACGATCCTTGCTGCCTGCCCCGACCTTCTGCTACGTCCGACCTCGCTTCTGCCTACTCCCTTGTACCGCGCCTATCTTCAGCAGCCAGAGAGGTGAGCCGTTGCTAGTGGATACGACCTGGTCACTACCGCCGCAGCAAGACCATCCCGCTTTGCGGCGGGCTCTGGTGAAAACCAGTAGTGGCTTAGAACCGGTCCACTAGCACGGTCCACGCCAATCCCTCTCTGGCACAGAGGGTCCACTACCTGCCAGCCGGCATCGTGACAGTAGATCCGGCCATGGATCCCGCTGAAGTTCCTCTGCCAGTTGTCGCTGACCTCACCACGGTGGTCGCCCAGCAGTCACAACAGATAGCGCAACAAGGCCAACAGCTGTCTCAACTGACCGTTATGCTACAACAGTTGCTACCACAGCTTCAGCAGTCATCTCCTCCGCCAGCTCCTGCACCTCCTCCGCAGCGAGTGGCCGCTCCTGGGATACGCTTATCCTTGCCAGATAAATTTGATGGGGACTCTAAGTTTTGCCGTGGCTTTCTCTCCCAATGTTCCCTGCATCTGGAGATGATGTCGGACCTGTTTCCCACTGAAAGGTCTAAGGTGGCTTTCGTAGTCAGTCTTCTGTCCGGAAAAGCCCTGTCATGGGCCACACCGCTCTGGGACCGCAATGACCCCGTCACTGCCTCAGTACACTCCTTCTTCTCGGAAATCCGAAGTGTCTTTGAGGAACCTGCCCGAGCCTCTTCTGCTGAGACTGCCCTGTTGAACCTGGTCCAGGGTAATTCTTCCGTTGGCGAGTACGCCGTACAATTCCGTACACTTGCTTCAGAATTGTCCTGGAATAATGAGGCCCTCTGCGCGACCTTCAAAAAAGGCCTATCCAGCAACATTAAAGATGTTCTGGCCGCACGAGAAATTCCTGCTAATCTACATGAACTTATTCACCTAGCCACTCGCATTGACATGCGTTTTTCTGAAAGGCGTCAGGAACTCCGCCAAGATATGGACTCTGTTCGCACAAGGCGTTTCGTCTCCTCGGCTCCTCTCTCCTCTGGTCCCCTGCAATCTGTTCCTGTGCCCCCCGCCGTGGAGGCTATGCAGGTCGACCGGTCTCGCCTGACACCCCAAGAGAGGACACGACGCCGTATGGAGAACCTCTGCCTGTACTGTGCTAGTACCGAACACTTCCTGAGGGATTGTCCTATCCGTCCTCCCCGCCTGGAAAGACGTACGCTGACTCCGCACAAAGGTGAGACAGTCCTTGATGTCTACTCTGCTTCTCCACGTCTCACTGTGCCTGTGCGGTTGTCTGCCTCTGCCTTCTCCTTCTCTACAGTGGCTTTCTTGGACTCTGGATCTGCAGGAAATTTTATTTTGGCCTCTCTCGTCAACAGGTTCAACATCCCAGTGACCGGTCTCGCCAGACCCCTCTACATCAATTGTGTAAATAATGAAAGATTGGACTGTACCATACGTTTCCGCACGGAGCCCCTTCTTATGAGCATCGGATCTCATCATGAGAGGATTGAACTTTTGGTCCTCCCCAATTGCACCTCGGAGATTCTCCTTGGACTTCCCTGGCTTCAACTTCATTCCCCAACCCTGGATTGGTCCACTGGGGAGATCAAGAGTTGGGGGTCCTCTTGTTCCAAGAACTGTCTAAAACCGGTTCCCAGTAACCCTTGCCGTAACTCTGTGGTTCCTCCAGTAACCGGTCTCCCTAAGGCCTATATGGACTTCGCGGATGTTTTCTGCAAAAAACAAGCTGAGACTCTACCTCCTCACAGGCCTTATGATTGCCCTATCGACCTCCTCCCGGGTACTACTCCACCCCGGGGCAGAATTTATCCTCTCTCTGCCCCAGAGACTCTTGCCATGTCCGAATACGTCCAGGAGAATCTAAAAAAGGGCTTTATCCGTAAATCCTCCTCTCCTGCCGGAGCCGGATTTTTCTTTGTGTCCAAAAAAGATGGCTCCCTACGTCCTTGCATTGACTACCGCGGTCTTAATAAAATCACGGTTAAGAACCGCTACCCCTTACCCCTCATCTCTGAACTCTTTGATCGCCTCCAAGGTGCCCACATCTTCACTAAATTGGACTTAAGAGGCGCCTATAACCTCATCCGCATCAGAGAGGGGGACGAGTGGAAAACGGCATTTAACACCAGAGATGGACACTTTGAGTATCTGGTCATGCCCTTTGGACTGTGTAATGCCCCTGCCGTCTTCCAAGACTTTGTCAATGAAATTTTTCGTGATCTATTATACTCCTGTGTTGTGGTATATCTGGACGATATCCTAATTTTTTCTGCCAATCTAGAAGAACACCGCCAGCATGTCCGTATGGTTCTTCAGAGACTTCGTGACAACCAACTCTATGCCAAAATTGAGAAATGTCTGTTTGAATGCCAATCTCTTCCTTTTCTAGGATATTTGGTCTCTGGCCAGGGACTACAGATGGATCCAGACAAACTCTCTGCCGTCTTAAATTGGCCACGCCCCTCCGGACTCCGTGCTATCCAACGCTTTTTGGGGTTCGCCAATTATTACAGGCAATTTATTCCACATTTTTCTACCATTGTGGCTCCTATCGTGGCTTTAACCAAGAAAAATGCTGATCCCAAGTCCTGGCCTCCTCAAGCAGAAGACTCCTTTAAACGACTCAAGTCTGCCTTTTCTTCGGCTCCCGTGCTCTCCAGACCTGACCCTTCCAAACCCTTCCTATTGGAGGTTGATGCCTCCTCAGTAGGAGCTGGAGCTGTTCTTCTACAAAAAAATCCTTCCGGGCATGCTGTCACTTGTGGTTTTTTCTCTAGGACCTTCTCTCCAGCGGAGAGGAACTACTCCATCGGGGATCGAGAGCTTCTAGCCATTAAATTAGCACTTGAGGAATGGAGGCATCTGCTGGAGGGATCAAGATTTCCTGTTATTATCTACACCGACCACAAGAACCTCTCCTACCTCCAGTCGGCCCAACGGCTGAATCCTCGCCAGGCCCGGTGGTCTCTGTTCTTTGCCCGATTTAATTTTGAGATTCACTTTCGTCCTGCCGATAAGAACATTAGGGCCGATGCTCTCTCTCGTTCCTCGGATGCCTCAGAAGTTGATCTCCCTCCGCAACACATCATTCCACCTGACTGCCTGATCTCCACTTCTCCTGCCTCCATCAGGCAGACTCCTCCAGGAAAGACCTTTGTTTCTCCACGCCAACGCCTCGGAATCCTCAAATGGGGTCACTCCTCCCATCTCGCAGGTCATGCGGGCATCAAGAAATCTGTGCAACTCATCTCCCGCTTCTATTGGTGGCCGACTCTGGAGACGGATGTTGGGGACTTTGTGCGAGCCTGCACTATCTGTGCCCGGGATAAGACTCCTCGCCAGAAGCCCGCTGGTTTTCTTCATCCTCTGCCTGTCCCCGAACAGCCTTGGTCTCTGATTGGTATGGATTTTATTACTGATTTACCCCCTTCCCGTGGCAACACCGTTATTTGGGTGGTCGTTGATCGATTCTCCAAAATGGCACATTTCATCCCTCTTCCTGGTCTTCCTTCTGCGCCTCAGTTGGCTAAACAATTTTTTGTACACATTTTTCGTCTTCACGGGTTGCCTACGCAGATTGTCTCGGATAGAGGGGTCCAATTCGTGTCTAAATTCTGGAGGGCTCTCTGTAAACAACTCAAGATTAAATTAAATTTTTCCTCTGCATATCATCCCCAGTCCAATGGACAAGTAGAAAGAATTAACCAGATCCTGGGTGATTATTTGCGACATTTTGTTTCCTCCCGCCAGGATGACTGGGCAGATCTCCTTCCATGGGCCGAATTTTCGTATAACTTCAGGGTCTCTGAATCTTCCTCCAAATCCCCATTTTTCGTGGTGTACGGCCGTCACCCTCTTCCCCCCCTCCCTACCCCCTTGCCCTCTGGTCTGCCCGCTGTGGATGAAATTTCTCGTGACCTTTCCATTATATGGAGAGAGACCCAAAATTCTCTTTTACAGGCTTCTTCACGCATGAAGAGGTTCGCGGATAAGAAGAGAAGAGCTCCCCCC
This sequence comes from Hyla sarda, assembly GCF_029499605.1. NCBI lineage: Eukaryota > Metazoa > Chordata > Amphibia > Anura > Hylidae > Hyla > Hyla sarda. The sequence continues at coordinate 29,283,621 of NC_079198.1, read as the reverse complement.
GTTTTTTCCCCTGGAGACAAGGTATGGCTCTCCGCTAAATATGTCCGCTTCCGTGTCCCTAGCTACAAGTTGGGACCACGCTATCTTGGTCCTTTCAAGGTTTTGTGTCAAATTAATCCTGTCTCTTATAAACTTCTTCTTCCTCCTTCTCTTCGTATCCCTAATGCCTTTCACGTCTCTCTTCTCAAACCACTCATCCTCAACCGTTTTTCTCCCAAATCTGTTCCTCCCACTCCTGTTTCCGGCTCCTCGGACGTCTTCTCGGTCAAGGAAATTTTGGCTGCCAAAAAGGTCAGAGGGAAAAATTTTTTTTTAGTTGACTGGGAGGGTTGTGGTCCTGAAGAGAGATCCTGGGAACCTGAGGACAACATCCTTGACAAAAGTCTGCTCCTCAGGTTCTCAGGCTCCAAGAAGAGGGGGAGACCCAAGGGGGGGGGTACTGTTACGCCGAGCGCTCCGGGTCCCCGCTCCTCCCCGGAGCGCTCGCTTCACTCCCTCCGCTGCAGCGCTCCGGTCACGTCCTCTGACCCGGGGCGCTGCGATCCTGCTGCCAGCCGGGATGCGATTCGCGATGCGGGTAGCGCCCGCTCGCGATGCGCACCCCGGCTTCCCTACCTGACTCGCTCCCCGTCTGTTCTGTCCCGGCGCGCGCGGCCCCGCTCCCTAGGGCGCGCGCGCGCCGGGTCTCTGCGATTTAAAGGGCCACTGCGCCGCTGATTGGCGCAGTGGTTCCAATTAGGGTTTTTCACCTGTGCACTTCCCTATATTACCTCACTTCCCTTGCACTCCCTTGCCGGATCTTGTTGCCTTAGTGCCAGTGAAAGCGTTCCTTGTGTGTTCCTTGCCTGTGTTTCCAGACCTTCTGCCGTTGCCCCTGACTACGATCCTTGCTGCCTGCCCCGACCTTCTGCTACGTCCGACCTCGCTTCTGCCTACTCCCTTGTACCGCGCCTATCTTCAGCAGCCAGAGAGGTGAGCCGTTGCTAGTGGATACGACCTGGTCACTACCGCCGCAGCAAGACCATCCCGCTTTGCGGCGGGCTCTGGTGAAAACCAGTAGTGGCTTAGAACCGGTCCACTAGCACGGTCCACGCCAATCCCTCTCTGGCACAGAGGGTCCACTACCTGCCAGCCGGCATCGTGACAATGATCTTCCCAGTCCTCCTTGTAGGTTAATTTGGGATGGTTTAGTTGGGAGGGTTAACAGGAAATACGAGGACAGTTATAGACCGTCGTCACCTCCGAAAGTTACCCCTGCATATTCTCACAAGCTCGGAACATCGTCACTAGCTGGATAAAGACCTAAGTGACTTTGGAGGCTAATTTGGGCCATCAATGTTCACCATTACTATTGTTTCTGATTGACCTTACCAGGTCCACTGCTGTTTCTAAATTAGCCAGCCTTCAGCTATGTGTATTCCATTAAGCAGTGCTTAAACCCTTAAGAACAACAGTTTTTTTCATTTTTGCATCAGTTTTTTCCTCTTCACCTTCTAAAAATTAAAACACTTTCAGTTTTTACCTATAGACCCATATATCGGCTTGTTTTTTGCGCCTATTTAATTAGTAATGACATCAATAATTTCACCACAATATCTATGGCGAAACTAGTAAAAAATATTTTGGGGGCAAAATTGAAAAAAAAAAAAAAAACACGCCATTTTGTAACTTTTGGGGTCTTCTGATTCTATGCAGTGCACTTTTCAGTAAAATGACACCTTATCATTACTATGTAAGTCTATACGATTAAAATAATACCCAACTTATTTAGGTTTGATTTTGTTTTACTTGTTTTAAAAAATTATAACTTTTTGTACGAAAATTTGAATGTTTAAAATTGTCCTCTTCTAATCTCTGTAACATTTTTATTTTTCCACATATGAGGCTATATGAGGGCAAATTTTTTGTGCCGTGATCTGTTTCGATACCATTTTTGTTTTGATGTGACTCTTTGATTGCTTTTTATACATTGTTTTAGGGTATACAAAGTGACCATAAATACGCAATTTTGGACTTTGGTAGTTTTTTATGCATATGCCATTGTCCGTGCAGTTTAATTAACGTCATATGTTTATAGTTTTATAGTTCAGACATTTATGTATGCAGCGATAGCACATATACCACGGGTTAAACCCCGTGGGTCCCGGTTGCTACGGGCAGCCAGGACCCATGGCTAATGCCAGGCACCACCGTTCGGGCGAAGTTTGGCATTAACCCTTTAGACACTGCGATCAAAGTTGATTGCGGCATCTAAACTGAAAGTAAAACTATCCCGGCAGCTCAACGGAGCTGATGGGGAGTATCACAACAGAATTGCAATGTCCCGATCAGCTTACTTGATGACGGGAGGGTCCTCACCTGCCTCCTCATTGTCTGATTGGCGATCTACTGCTCCATGCCTGCGCAGCAGGCTAGAGCAGCAGAGCACCGGTAACACTGATCAATGCTATGCTATGGCATAGCATTGAACAGTATATGCGCTCAAAAGATTGCATGGAAAAGCCTCCTAAGGGGGCTAAAAAAAAAGTATAAAGTGGTAAAAAAAAAATTAATAAATGTGAATAAGCCCCCACCCCTAGTAAAAGTTTGAATCACCCCTCACCCCCCTTTTCTTATTTTTTAAATAAAATAATGTAATTTAAAAAAAATCATGTGGTACCGCCGCATGTGTAAATGTCCCAACTATTAAAATATAAGGTTAGCTAAATTGCATCGATGGGGTACACGTAAAAAAACTACCAAAGTCCAAAATTGTGAATTTTTGGTCACTTCATATACCATAAAAATATTAATAAAAAGCGATCAAAACAAAAATGGTACCGATAAAAACTACAGACCACTGCGCTAAAAATAAGCCCTCATATAGCTCCATAAGCGGAAAAAGATAAATGTTGTAAGGGTCAGAATATGACAATTTTTAACATACAGTCATGGCGGTAAATGTTGGTAACCCTGAAATTTTTTAAGAAAATGAAGTATTTCTCACATAAAAGGATTGCAGTAACACATGTTTTGCTATACACATGTTTTTTTTTCCCTTTGTGTGTATTCAAACTAAACCTATAAAGGGAGGAAAAAAAGCTAATTGGACATAATGCACACCAAACTCCAAAAATGGGCTGGACAAAATGATTGGCACCCTTTCAAAATTGTGTAAAAATAAGATTGTTTCAAGCGTGTGATGGTCCTTTTAACTCACCTGGGACAAGTGACAGGTGTGGGCAATATAAAAATCACAGCTGAAAGCAGATACAAAGGAGAGAAGTTCACTTAGTCTTTGTATTGTGTGTCTATGTGTGTCGCACTAAGCATGGACAACAGAAAGAGGAGAAGAGAACTGTCTAAGAACTTGAGAACCAAAATTGTGGGAAAATATCAACAATCTCAAGGTTACAACTCCAGAGATCTAGATTTGCCTTTTTCCACAGTGCGCAACATTATCAAGAACTTTGCAACCCATGGCACTGTAGGTAATCTCCCTGTGCGTGGACAGAAGAGAAAAATTGATAAAATGCGTCAACGCAGGATAGTCCGGATGGTGGATAAGCAGTCCCAAACAAGTTCCAAAGATATTCAAGTTGTCCTGCAGGCTCTGGGAGCATTAGTGTCAGCGCCAACTATCTGTCGACATTTGAATGAATTAAACGCTATGGCAGGGGACCCAGGAGGACCCCACTGCTGACACAGAGACATAAAAAAACAAGACTACATTTTGCCAAAATGAACTTGAGTAAGCCAAAATCCTTCTGGAAATGTCTTGTGGACAGATGAGACCAAGATAGAGCTTTTTGGTAAAGCACATCATTCTACTGTTTACTGAAAACAAAATGAGGCCTACAAAGAAAAGAACACAGTACCTACAGTGAAATATGGTGGAGGTTCAATGATGTTTTGGGGTTGTTTTGCTGCCTCTGGCACTGGGTGCCTTTAATGTGTGCAAGACATCATGAAATCTGAGCATTACCAATGGATTTTGGGTCGCACTGTACAGCCCAGTGTCAGAAAGCTGGGTTTGCGTCCGAGATCTTGGGTCTTCCAGCAGGACAATGACCCCAAATATACATCAAAAAGCCCCCAGAAATGGATGACAACAAAGTGCTGGAGATTTCTGAAGTGGCAGCAATGAGTTCAGATCTAAATCCAGCACTAAATCTCACAATCTCAGCGGGTCTTAATGACATGTCAAAAGTTGTTTTTAATGACAGTAATGCTTTAAATGTGCCCACATCGCAACTGATTGACCGATTGTGCTCGTCTCCTGACTGGTCCATTTAATGTGACTAATATTTCTATGCTGAGCAGAGATGGTCACCATAGCAGCATTAAGACGTTCCCAGCGCTGCCTCAAAGGAATGAACTCTGGGAGCAAGAACAGTTAAAGGGGTTGTCTAGGAATCAAAAAACAGAGATAATTTCTTTCAAAGACCGCTCCCTGTCTGTCTACTGGTTGGGTGTGGTTCTGCAGCTCAGTTTCATTGAAGTGAATGGAGCCAAGTTGTGATACCACTCCCAAAGTGGAGATAGACAGGGAGAGTTCTTTAAAAGAAAATAGGTCTTTTTTTCGATTCCTGAATAACCCATTAAAGGGGTTATCCAGGAAAAAAACTTTATATATATATATATATATCAACTGGCTCCAGAAAGTTAAACAGATTTGTAAATATGTACTTCTATTAAAAAATCTTAATCCTTTCAGTAGTTATGAGCTTCTGAAGTTAAGGTTGTTCTTTTCTGTCTAAGTGCTCTCTGATGACACGTGTCTCGGGAACCGCCCAGTTCAGAAGCAAATTTCCATAGCAAACCTCTTCTAAACTGGTCAGTTCCCGAGACACGTGTCATCAGAGAGCACTTAGACAGAAAAGAACAACCTTAACTTCAGAAGCTCATAAGTACTGAAAGGATTAAGATTTTTACAAATCTGTTTAACTTTCTGGAGCCAGTTGATATATATATAAAAAAGTTTTTTCCTGGATAACCCATTAAGTTCCTGACAGTCATATAGTACACAGATAAAGAAGGGGTACCAGGATCTGTAGGCATGCTCCAAAGGGCCGTACAAGGTCTGTTAAGCCACCAGTTGCCCATCATTGGTCTAGTGATCATATTGGAGGACATTTATCATTGTTGGCTTTGGAAAATGAGTTCTGAAGTCATTTTTCTTTTTTTCTTTCTTTTTGCTTAAATTTTGCTTATGTGCTACATATTTTTCATACTAACACAGGGGTTTGATAAATTTAGAGCACATACACAAAACACAAAAGTCACAGTTGGGACTTTTTTGAGACTTTTTTTGCCACCTTTTAAAAGTTCTTACTAAAGGCAGTTTTGTAAGACAGGTCACACCTGGAGTTGACTTTTGGAGGGGTGTGCAACGGAAAGTTGCTTAGGTATGGCTGGTTGCGATTTCATGCATACCCACAAAAGTCGCAAAGGAAAGTGCTTAGGCGCACGTACGACTTTCTGTGAACCCAGAAAAAGCAAAAACAAAGGCTCTAAACATCATGATAAATGTCCCCCATAGTGTTTGCTAATGTTGTGTATTCTATTTATGCTTTTTCCTTATGTTTAGTTACTTATTGGTTCTGGAATATTAAAGTGAATACATTTTACTTGTTGTACAATTAAAAGCTGGTTAAAGCAAGTAGTAATGCATTAATCACAATGAAAAGTGTGGAGCTAGATCCTTTAAACCCAATTGGCCTCAATCAGATTTCAATGATCAAATAATATTCTAATAATAAATATTATTTTGTACAATCTTAATGACAAGATTGATTATCATTGGGATTTATTACTTCCTTTTTGTCAGAACACCATGTGTACCTCCCTGGGATTATAATTTATAATTGTGTAACAATGGCATATATTAATTTTATAGTCATCACTCACCAAAAGTTCCCCTATGTCTTCATTGTGATCATGTTGTCATCTTTCATGACCTGCCCTAATAAAACAACCATTCTAGAGCACCTTTCCTTTGACCTTCACTTTGTACAGTTTTTTTTTTTTATTATTCCTCCTGGAAATATATGAATATATTAACAATTGGGCGTTACCATCCCATTTGCCAATATTGTGTAAACAGTATTCGGTAGTCTGTAGGAACCAGCTATTATTTTTCTTTTCACAAGACTAATTGTAAATTTATTTATACTGTACATTTCCAAGGGAAATACCAGAGGGACGGCACCACACAGAGTTGTATGAAAATGTTTCAAGAGTTATCTGTTTACTAAAACTAAGGGTTCGTTCACACTGTGTTTTTGTCTCCATTTCACAGTTTCCACTAGAGTAAATTTAATTTTGTTGTATGCAAAAACTAGTCAACTATACAAAAAAAAAGTATGATACAGCAGTGTTTGTCTTGCGTCTATTAACGTATACAGTTTTTTCTTAAAAATCAAACGGAAACAAAAACTTGGTGTGAACGCACCCTAATATGTGAAGAGAGGTGATAGAAAACATTGTCAAAGCTTTTTTTCCCAATGAATTTAAAGGACATCTCTGTGTATTTGTATTAGTACTCGGTACAGTGGAGAGAGTCTACAAAGAACATCCCTGTATTACACAGTCTATTGATTTTAGTGAGAAATGGGTAACTGGCACTAAAGGCTGTTTGGACTCAAAAAGGGACATGTATCAAAGATTTTACCCCTGTTTTGTGTGTATATTTTTTGCGCAAAATTTTGCGCAAGCCCTTTTTTTTGCGCATTTTTTTGCGCACGTTTTTGCGTAGAGCATGTTCTCCAGATGTGGCCGAATCAGGGTACCCTGGAGTGACATCTATAGTACACATGGATTTATTAACTGCGTACTTTTCCTTTACACCAAAAATTTTGCCGCAAGAGCTGATTTTTTTGCGCAAATATAAGCCATCTTGGACTTAACGTAGCAAGATGCTCTAAATCATCGATTCTATTTTCCAAAGAGTGGATTGAGGAAATTACTATATTTACCCGCAATTTATGAAGCTCATTGCGCTTGATTGTTAAATTTAGTGCTTCTGTGCATAATTTAGAATTCGGGAAAAGGGGTAAATTGCTTCTACCATACACAAATAATGATACATGTCCCCCATTGAGTCAACATTGCACAGTATTATGTAGTAGACGAGAGAAAAGAAAACACATGTGCAAACTTACTAAACTATTGTTGGAGAAACATTCATGTCCTGCACAGTTTACAATGATACCAGCATTATGCGAATAGATGTACACGAGAACAAATCTATTGCAGCAAGGCAAAATAATGTCAAAAATACAACAATCCATAAATGCCCAATGCCCAATGTTTCTTAAAGCTATCTTTGGTTTGCAGCAAGGGATAACTAACTCCATAATATAAACAATGCAACTAGTTTACTAATATTATAGTAAAGTTTAGTAAAGGTAATATGGGTTCTAGCACATAGACAGTCCTACATTTGGAGCCCTAACACTCAACACTAACCTACTATAAATATAATACTTAAATGGGCACACTCATTAAAACTAATTTTTGTTATTGCACTTCTTATGGTAAATAAAAAAATCTTTCTAAGGTACTTTGTTTAAAAAAATGACGTTTTCTATGTTTTATTTGTGTTATAAAAAGATGCCACTGCCTCCCTACTTGTCCTGAGCACATTTCCCCCCATCTCTTGCACAGACTTTGGACTCCTTTTGGCCTGGCAGAAGTTCAAAATCAGGAAATGCAGTCTGGAGTGCTGAGAGGAGTGTATGTAGCATTATCCAATCAGAGCTCATCTCACACTGTACTGCTCTGGGCTGTGTGTGGCAGAGTGAGGGAGGAAGTTCTCCCCTGTATGGCTTCAGATGATGTCACGCCTGCTGGGTAACGCCTCTTCCTAGTCTGCGAATCTGTGTGAGACTGAGCAGAAAATACAGAGCAATGTCAAGGTATAAAACTACAAAATAATAAAAGTAAAGGCAGGGGGTAGTTTATCATGATGGGGCAGTGAAGTGGGAGGGTTATAAAATGTAATCAAGAGAGGTACTCTTTAAAGCATTAGTGTTATGTAAAACAATGTTTGACATGCTGCCTATATATATATATATATATATATATATATATATGTATATATATATATATATATATATGTATATATATATATATATATATATATATATATATATGTATATATATATATATATATATATATATATAAAGGAGGTAGTCCAGCATTTTATTCAATACTTCTCACTATGTCCATCCTTGGCCATAGTGATGTGGTTCTGCCTGTGAATCTGTTTTGATGTTTCCCAGATATGTCAAAAGTTAAGATCATGCCAGGTCTCCCCCTCAGACCTGCTCCAATGACAAGTTACAGCGGATTAAGCACCCGGCAGCACGCTCCACTCCCTGGTCGGCAGATCTATAAACACACTAAAGAGAGCTCCATAGCGTAATGGGGCAATGCTGGGGGAATTGTTGAATGTAACTGACGCTTACCCAAAGCTGTTGTGCACACCATACACAACAATGGAGAAGAACAAAAGATATGTGAGGTCCTCCTGCAGCCTTCCTGCCCGGGTGCAGATAATTGATCAAGGGAATGCTTCAGAAAAGAAACGCAAGATCATACCACGCTGGAGGGACGACAATCAGATTCAAAGCAAGGAAGTTTATTTGGACCAGCATGCATCGTATGTTTCACAGCATGAATTGCTTCATCAGGCATCTGAAGAATCACCTGATGAAGCAGCAGTTCATGTTGTGAAGCGTAAGTTGCATGCTGGTCCAAATAAACTTTCAGCAGAAGTTCTGGTCCAAATAAGTGGGAGGTAAATCTGACCTTTTCACTTGTGCAGAAAAAATGTCGGGTTTGATTGACAGCCGGGGAGAGAGGCTTGCACTGCCGCACACTTTACCCCGCAGCAGGTCTCAGGAGGGAAATTCTTGTCTGGGTGACATGTCAACGCGTTTTAGGGTGCTGGGAACAGCAGTCCTCCAACCCCTTCCAAATGTGTACATTTCTACTGAGGAAGGGGTCGGAGGACTGCTGTTCCCAGTGCCCCGAAACACGTTTAGGAGTCTGGCACTGTTCACACAGTTTGTATCTAGTGTCCGTTTGCTAACTTATAGGTCCTGGCAACAGAAGAGTTAATTTAAGCCATATTCCGCCCTGCCTGGCCACAACCATACCTTGAACCATCTTCCGCAGCCTACACCTCCCGCAGCATAAGCCTCCACGTGGGACGCCATTCTTGGACCATCTACCGCTCCCGAAGGCATCTCTGCAGCCAGATCCACCACCGCTCCTGTGCAGACTGACACTCTTGCCGGAGTGTCAGAACAGTTCCATCTTCAGTGAGCCGGGAAGCCGGTGTGAACATCGCTTCACACTCCCCTGCCGTGGGAGCCAGCGGTACGGAACATCATACTGTGCCTCCCTGCCATAGGGGCTGCTAGGGAGACGGACGAATTTAGCGTTCTCCCACCATCGGGGCACGAGAGGAGTGTAAGGCTGCGAACCACGTCAAAGATCCATCAAGCCGGCAGAAGCAGTGGTGAGAGATACTCTAACTACATTTGTATCATACATCTGGACATTGATTCTATGTTACAAGCATAAACTGAACTTTCATTGATTTTATTACTCTATTTTTGCTAGTGAATCAATGGACCTTTCTCCATATATATCGGAACACTAGTACACAGGACATTATCATTCTATTAATTTTTACTTTTTTACATCAATATTTTTTATTTGATATCCCACTAGGGCCCAGTGGGATTATCACTAGATAGTGCCAGTCTAATGTGTTAATCTGTTATTCATTTTAATATTTATAATCAATTAAAAATTATTTTAGGATCAACGCTGTTCAATTTATTTCCACCCTCATCATTATGCACCATTTGGTGAGGCCCTAGAGGTATAAGCTATTTTTTTTGCAATTTATTGTTATTTTGGTTGCTGGTGGGGTCCGGCTATAGCTTACAATTACCTCGGTCCTTCTGTTGTGAGCTGCACCTAATTTTAAGATTTGTAAATTGCTTCTATTAAAAAATCTTAATCCTTTCAGTACTTATGAGCTTCTGAAGTTAAGGTTGTTCTTTTCTGTCTAAGTGCTCTCTGATGACACGTGTCTCGGGAACCGCCCAGTTTAGAAGCAAATCCCCATAGCAAAACTGTTCTAAACTGGGCTATTTTTTAATAGAAGTAATTTACAAATCTGTTTAACTTTCTGGAGCCAGTTGATATATAAAAATTTTTTTTTTCCTGGATAACCCCTTTAATTGCAATTATTGAATACAAAGCCGGGAATGGATCTAAATAGAGGAGGGCAGATAACGGAATATCCACCTGGAGTAATTCCAGGAAGACATTCAGTGCACAGATGGTGCTGGCTAAATTAGTCAGCGCTAGTACTGTTTGAACATGCGCCATCTCCATAGACGGCAATGCATTTCTGAGCAGATTTCGACTAAAAGAATGAACATGTTTATTCTTTCAGCAGAGTCTGGATTTTAAATTAATTTCTCTGTGGAAATTCAACACTGTGCAGGGTGCAGCAGAATCCAATTAACCTCTTCAGGACACAGGGCGTATGGATACGCCCTGCATTCCGAGTCCTTAAGGACCGAGGGCGTATCCATACGCCCGTGGGAAATCCGATCCCACCGCTAGCCGGTTGGGGACCAGAGCTGGATGCCTGCTGAAATCACCCTGGCACATCGCCCAGGGGGGTCCTGAGACCCCCCATGTCGGCGATCGGAGAAAATCGCATGTCAATTCAGACATGCGATTTTCTCCAATTCCGGGCTGATCGGGTCTCTGGTGACCTGATCAACCAGAAAATAGGGCTGATTGGAGCTGTCAGCAACAGCCCCGATCAGCCTAAAGGATAGGAGTGAGGTCGCAAAGCTGCAATCTCCTCCTATCCTCTGGCATTAGTCAGAACGGAGTTCTGACCAGAAGCAGCGCAGGACAGGGGGTTGCCATGGCAACCCCCCGTTCTGCCCACCCCTGGATGTCGAGGGGATCTGGGAAGAAGATGGAGGCTGTACCTGCAGGAGAAGATGCCTGGGGACCTGGGATCTTCGCAGGAGCCTGCTGGATCTTTGCTCAGGTAGGGAATCGACAGTGGGGGGGGGGGGGGGGGATTGAAAGTGAAAAGAAAACGATCTTTACTGTGGCAACCACTAGGGGGGCCAAACTGCAACTCCCAGCATGCCCAGACAGCCAAAGGCTGTCTGGGCATGCTGGGAGTTGTAGTTCTGCAACATCTGGAGGGTCACAGTTTGGAGACCACTGTTACAGTGGTGCCCAAACAGTAGCCCTCCAGATGTTGCCAAACTACAACTCTCAGCATGCCTCGACTGCCCAGGCATGCTGGGAGTTGTAGTTCTGTAACATCTGTCCCTTCAGATTTAGCAATTTTCATGAAATTTTTGAAAATTGCTGCTCTACTTTGAAGCTGTCTAATTTAAAAAAAAAGCAAAAGTATGTCCATTTTATGATGCCAACATAAAGTGGACATATTGTATTTGTGAAGAAAAATAAAATTTATTTGGAATCTCCATTTTCCTTACAATTAGAGAGCTTCAAAGTTAGAAAAATGCTAAATTTTCAAACTTTTCATGAAATTTTGGGATTTTTCACCAAAAAAGGATGCAATTAACGCCAAAAATTTACCACCAAAATAAAGTAGAATATGTCACGAAAAAACAATCTCAGAATCAGAATATTCGGTAAAAGCGTTTTCGCGTTATTAATTCGTAAAGTGATGGTGGTCATAATTGTGAAAAAGGGCTCAGTCCTTAAGGTGAAAAAGGGCTGCGTCCTTAAGGGGTTAAAGGTAATGTGAGGCTGCTGCACCAAAATTTCCAAGTGGAATGTCTCTACCTAGAAATTCCATAGTGTGAATGCAGCCTTAGTCTCACTATGATGTCAATAAGCAATGGTGTATCAGACATCCCAATAGCAACACGTAACCAGTAATTCTTAACATAGTAATACAGTCTAGGGAATCACACAGATGAGAATTGGCCATCTCTAAGGGTAGCCAATCCATAACTGAAGGACTATGGGGACATAAAGCTAAGATGTGGGACAAGAGGGGGGTATAAGGGTGGGGGAGAGGAGGAAGATGGGAAGGGAGGAGAAGGGGAGAGTGGGGGAGCCTCAATATTTTATGTTGCAGGCTACATACTGCCTGCAGTTCTCCTATTATGCAGTAAACATTACCTCATTGTTCCATTAATGACCCAATAAATATATGTGAGTATGTGACAGATGAGAGATGATGATGTAGACTGTAAGGGCTGGTTGTGACATCACTCAGGGGGTGGGGCTTAAGCTCAGAGACAAGATTTAGCCACACCTGTGACGATGGTGCATCATCTCAGGAGAGAGGGAGGAGCCAGGGAGCTGCTGAGACAACATCAGACTGAAAATGAAAGGATTACACAACTTCCTGTCAGGGGGGAATTAAAGCATGATGAAGCCCTTACAATTTTTGATAATACTATATTAGTAAGTTATGTTAAATGATAGCTTTATTTAAATACAATTTTATGATAACAGAATACCCCTTTAAGAAGCGTGAAGTATTTCCTGGTAATGTTGGTGAGGATATGCCAGGGATTAATATTTCTTGCAAAGATTATTTAATGTCTGAAACAAATTGAAAATGTGACTATTTTATGGATTAAATGTTATCCAGCTGTAGCCAGATGCTGTGTTCAGGCTATAAATTGATATTTAAAGAACAGATTATTGCTTATTTGTAATCTCTTGAATAGTCTTACTCGAATAATCAAAGACAGACTGGAACTTTGTTCCTGAGGATTCAGCAGCGAGATTTCCCTGCAAACATTATTCCAGGGTTATCTGCAACTTTCATCCTCCCTGTGTCCTGCTTTGCATGCCAGCTGTCCTGGTCCTGTGCATAGTATTCAGTAATTTATGGGCAGGATTGTTGCGGCATGAGAGGGACTGTCAATGCATAGCTCAGGCCAAACTCTATAGGTAATATCAGTAGGTATGTGCTCAACATTGGTGTTAAGAAATTGACATTAGAGTAAGTGGCTTTAAAGGGGTACTCCTGTGGAAAACCTTGTTTATTTTAACCCCTTAACGACGCAGGACGTATATTTACGTCCTGTGCCGGCTCCCGCGATATGAAGCGGGATCGCGCCGCGATCCCGCATCATATCGCGTGGGTCCCGGGGCTAATCAACGGCCGGGACCCGCGGCTAATACCACACATCGCCGATCGCGGCGATGTGCGGTATTAACCCTTTAGAAGCGGCGGTCAAAGCTGACCGCCGCTTCTAAAGTGAAAGTGAAAGTGACCCGGCTGCTCAGTCGGGCTGTTCGGGACCGCCGCGGTGAAATCGCGGCGTCCCGAACAGCTGATCGGACACCGGGAGGGCTCTTACCTGCCTCCCCGGTGTCCGATCGACGAATGACTGCTCCGTGCCTGAGATCCAGGCAGGAGCAGTCAAGCGCCGATAATGCTGATCACAGGCGTGTTAATGCACGACAGTGATCAGCATTAGAGATCAGTGTGTGCAGTGTTATAGGTCCCTATGGGACCTATAACACTGCAAAAAAAATGTAAAAAAAAAGTGTTAATAAAGGTCATTTAACCCCTTCCCTAATAAAAGTTTGAATCACCCCCCTTTTCCCATAAAAAAAATAAAACAGTGTAAAAAAAATAAAAAATAAACATATGTGGTATCGCCGCGTGCGTAAATGTCCGAACTATAAAAATATATCATTAATTAAGCCGTACGGTCAATGGCGTACGCGCAAAAAAATTCCAAAGTCCAAAAAAGCGTATTTTGGTCACTTTTTATATAATTAAAAAATGAATAAAAAGTGATCAAAAAGTCCGATCAAAACAAAAATCATACCGATAAAAACTTCAGATCACGGCGCAAAAAATGAGTCCTCATACCACCCCATACATGGAAAAATAAAAAAGTTATAGGGGTCAGAAGATGACATTTTTAAACGTATAAATTTTCCTGCATGTGGTTATGATTTTTTCCAGAAGTGCGACAAAATCAAACCTATATAAGTAGGGTATCATTTTAACCGTATGGACCTACAGAATAATGATAAGGTGTAATTTTTACCGAAATATGCACTGCGTAGAAACGAAAGCCCCCAAAAGTTACAAAATGGCGTTTTTTTTTCGATTTTGTCGCACAATGATTTTTTTTACCGTTTCGCCGTGCATTTTTGGGTAAAATGACTAATGTCACTGCAAAGTAGAATTAGCAACGCAAAAAATAAGCCATAATATGGATTTTTAGGTGGAAAATTGAAAGGGTTATGATTTTTAAAAGGTAAGGAGGAAAAAACGAAAGTGCAAAAACGGAAAAACCCTGAGTCCTTAAGGGGTTAATCAACTGTTGCCAGAAAGTTAAACAGATTTGTAAATTACTTCTATTAAAAAATCGTAATGGTTTTCTTTTTGGAACACAGAGCTCTCTGCTGACATCACGAGCACAGTGCTCTCTGCTGACATCTCTGTCCATTTTAGGAACTGTCCGGAGCAGCATATGTTTGCTATGGGGATTTTATCCTACTCTGGACAGTTCTTAAAATGGACAGGGATGTCAGCAGAGAGCACTGTGGTCATGATGTCAGCAGAGAGCTCTGTGTTCCAAAAAGAAAACCATTTCCTCTGTAGTATACAGACCCTAAAAAGTACTGGAAAGATTAAGATTTTTTAATAGAAGCAATTTACAAATCTGTTTCACTTTCTGGCACCAGTTGATTTAAAAAAAAATAGTTTTGCATGGGAGTACTCCTTTAAAAACATTAATGAAAAAAAAATCAAGTCTCCAACCTTTTGCCCTTCGGCTGCTGCAAAACTATAACTCCCAGCATGTCCCGACAGCCTCCAGTTGAAAAGATTTTTTTTCTGTTAAATAAATGAAAATAATTGAGCAACATCTGTAATATCTTAATAAAAGCTTATTTGCATTGTCCCGGGGGCCCCTAAATGCCACCCATTATTTAGTATTGCTTACATAACACTAATAAATTATACAGTGCTGTACAGGAACCCATCCATTATATCAATGTTCACAACCTAGTTTTCCTATCTCAAATGTATATTTAGCCAAGAGAGCCTGTTACAGAGAGGCTACTTGATGAATCAAAGGAAGAAATGGAGCTTTGGTATACATAGCCTATGGACATGAGTGGAAACATAGTAACATAGTTCATAAGGTTGAAAAAAAGACCAGAGTCCATCAAGTTCAATCCATATCACTACTGAGTTGATTCAGAGAAAGGCAAAAAAAAAACTCATACTAGAGGGAAAAATTCCTTCCCGACTCCAAATATGACATCAGAATAAATCCCTGGATCCACGTTCTGTCCCCATAAATCTATTATCCATAGCCTGTAATGTTATTACTCTCCAGAAATGCATCCACACCCCTTTTGAACTCTTACTGTTGTGGTACTTGAGTGGTACTGTTACTAGTATAAAACATATAATCAATTAGTGCAATTTTTTTTATTAGAATTTCAAGCAGAGTTGTATGGACAATCCAAGGCAAGTACTTAAAGCCGCAGATATTGTGTGTGTATATATTTGTACAATCATCCTTACAGTGATCTTATAGGGATGGTTGGAAGGCAAACTTCCTCCATGTGCAATGTTTAATCCACACCTAAGCTCTCAGCCAAGACAGCTGCTCTATTAGTGTATGTGCGCAGTCAATGTACAATTATGCAATTGAAATATTTGCAATGTTATGTTTTACATGTGGATTTCATTGTTGATTTTGGTGCAGATTTTCATTATAATTTCAATAATTCACAGACTACCTCGAACCTGTAATACTTTGTTTATTTTCCAGATATGAGTGAATAGAGCTGGCAATATCCCCATTCTTTGTGGTGTTTGTTAACTTTTTTGTAGCATTTTGGTGCAGATTTGTGAGAGCTAATAAGCATCCATGTTGTTGGAATGTGCATTGATGCCACCAAGCCTCCTGGACTTGTGCAAATAGGGAAAGTAATCAATCCATCTTTACCAGTTTTTTATGTAAAAAAAGTGGCACATGTCACATTCGTGTCATAACTTTGACTTTTTCCTCCTCTCAACACTTTTAAAAAAAGGGGCAAAAAAAGTGGGTGAGGTTTAGTAGAGTTTTTGTGTGACGGATTTTCTGTCTACACACACACACACACACACACACACACACACATTGTGCATAGAGAAGACCATGCCCATAGAAGACCACTTTTTTTTAATGCAACTTTGGGTGGTCTTTTAAAAAAAAGTTAAAGCGGTGTGCAGGGATAAAACAGTTCTCTTTTGGCATTGGGCACAACAACATCCACAAAGCCACTGGATTTACTAAGAGGTGATCATCTTTTAGTAAATCCAACCAACGGAAAATGGGGAGAGCTTTATTCATGTGGCGTAGGAAAACGCTTCACATAGTAAATCTCCCCCTTCGTTTTTTGGCATAAGGATAGTGCAAGATGCATAAGGATCTTTCAAAAATCGGGTAAATTTTACTCTAATATACATTAGTTCAAAACTAAGATAAGAAGAAAGTAAATCACAGCACTCACCCTTTTTGCTGTGAATAAGGAAATATTTTTATTTTATGGCACGACAGGAGACTTCCATTATGCTATTCTTCTTTACTGTCAGAATTAGCAGCAGGTACAAGAAAGCTTTTTTAAAGAAATAAAAAACAGGTAATATGCAAAACAGGTATACCATAACAACCAATAAGTGATAGGCATAGGTAATATAAGGTGGAGACAGGTAACATACATCCTCTTCTTTGCTGCTCTGCATCAAGATAAGTTATATATATTTTTTCTCTGACTAATATATATACTATATACTATGTCATAACGCTATATATATATATTTTTTTTCTTCCTCTGATAGTTATCTGCCATATACTTTGTGTACCTCATTACTTCCTTACATTCATTACTCGTTGTTCCTATCTTTCATTTCTGTCACAGCTCGTTATTCACCTCCGTTCGCGTCTGCAATACATTCCTGTACTCTCGCGATAATACGCGCCCGGCTGGCGATCAGCAGTGTGGCGCGAAGTTTGCTCATAAATCACCTCACACATAGGAATCCTGTCAGTGCGGGATTCCTGTCAGAGCAAACGCTTCAGATGGAGACCACAGCGAGCATAAAATAACAATACTATATATCTACAGTTCTTTGCTCACAAGGTGAAGTATCTCTATTTGTTATCCTACAGCACCATCTTATGGTCTGTAGTGGTAATATATATCTTTTTCTAATAAAAACTTTTTTTTTCTCTCCCTTACAGTTTAATACCTATTTCCCCCTCCATTATATCTAATTACATATTAGTCACCTTAATCTATATATTGCTCTGCATATATATATTTAATTTGAGCAAAATGGCTAATGAGGACAAAATTACCCCTACTGAGCCACAACATTTTGATTATGTGGAAGATTCATTATTACAAAATATGGTAGACCAGTCGGTTAATAAATCCATTCACTCTGCTGTACGTTCAGCAATGTCCTCTTTTCCTGAATTAATTGCAAATTCAGTAGCCTCAGCTATTAAGCAGGTCACTGTTGATACCTCAAAACAAATTCCCTCTACACCCTCCGACCAATATTGGTCCCCAGAGGAGTCCGTTTCCAAACTTCAGGTTGGCTGGAAGAAATCAGGGAAAGCCTCCCAAAAAAGGCGCCATCTTACTGGTCCTTCATATGCCACAAATAAAAATAAAAATCTAAGGACCAGGACACTAATGATGCTTCTGTGAAAAGCAAACATACAGATGCCTCTCAGGTGCATCCCATCCCCTCTACCTGTGAGGAGACAAAACATAAACGGGCTCATAAAGTCTCGCATAGATCAAAGCCAACTCATATAATGAACATCCCAGCCATTCCTCCTCAGATCATTCAGAATCAGCTGCATCGGATAACGATTCTGACTATATAGACATTTCTGAGGAAGAAATGATTACCGATCCTGAGGATCAGAGACCCACGATTCTAGATAGTGCAGGAAACCCATTTTTTGATCCGATAGATATTCAACATCCCATATCGGGGGAATGGGTTCCTCACCCTAAAAACAAAAATTTTTAAGTCTCTGGCTACAAAAGCCATTAGACAAATCTACTAGAAGTAAATTAAAGGCTGAATGCCCCAGGCCCACTTTGCCTCATAAATTAACAGACACGCCTGAGGTTGACCCCTCTATAGTAAAGTTTCTAAACAAATCGGGAAAGAACCCGAAAAAAGGAGTGGATAGATCTTTCAAGACTATCCAGGACAGATTCCTTGATTTATTGGGTCCTCTTACAAAAATTTTGGACCTGTCTGAGGAAGCTTTAGCTTCAAATGTCCCCATGAATTTATTGACCCTACGGGGTTGGGCCCAGAGGGCCATCTGTATATATGGAGGTATTCATTCTACCATTAGTACAGAAAGAAAGAGATCTATTTTATTAAAATTAGATCCACAACTTATTCACTTAGCTAATACTGAACCGGACTCTCCCACTGAAGGACTCCTTTTTGGAGACTCTTTCATTAAAGAAATTAACAAATATGTTAATCTTTTTTCATCCCTCGACAAGGCGCAATCCTCGTTGAGGAAAGTGTTCCAACCTTGGGTTTTTGCCAGGGCTGGGAAGAGAAGGGGCAGACTTCTCAGCCAAACATCCCAAGAGGGACATTATTCCCGTGCCCCACCCACCCATGTGGACAGATTCCCAAACCCCTCCATTCCCTTCCAACCATCCCCTTTCTTTCCTTCAAGAGCAAGACCATGGAGAGCGAGAGGACACCGTGGTTATCCAAGGTCAAGACCTCCAACAGGTAAGCCCACATCTTCCCCCTTCTTCCCACTTAAAGTTAGGAGGAAGGATTTCTCATTTTTCCCCGTCTGGGCTATGATTACCGCAGATGCCTGGGTTTTAAACACAGTATTGGGATTTCAAATAGATTTCATTCACCCACCAATACAACAACAACTACCCCATCCAATAATCTTTTCGAAACCAGATCAAAATCTCATAGACAAAGAAGTCAAAGACTTATTGTCCAAAGGAGCAATAATACAAGTTCCTTCAAGCGCTCCAGGGTATGTGAGCAATTTATTTCTGGTAAAAAAGAAAGATGGAAAATTTCGCCCAGTCATAAACCTGAAAACATTGAACAATTTTGTCTACTACCGCCATTTCAAAATGGAAGGTATTCATCTCCTGAGAGATCTACTTTTACACAGCGACTGGTTGGCAAAGATAGATCTCAAGGATGCTTACCTCACGGTACCCATGCATGCAGAATCTCAACCTTATCTCCAATTCATTTGGAAGGATCAGAAATGGCAGTTCATCAGCCTCCCTTTCTGCCTTTCTTCAGCACCATGGTGCTTTACAAAACTGCTGAAACCAGTAATAGCGATCTTGAGGGCGAGAGGTGTCTGGTTAATCATTTATCTGGATGATATCCTTATCATGGCCCAAACTCTGCCACTAATACATTTACACATCCAATGGACACTTACACTGCTTTCCAATCTGGGTTTCATCATCAACTCAGAAAAATCCATTCTATCCCCCTCTCAGGAAATAGAACTCCTAGGATTCCTAATAAACTCCCAGGATGCAATTTTAAGCCTTCCTTCCAGAAGGCTGAAAACAATTCGCAGGGAGATTCGGATTGTCTTGAACAAACAGTTGATATCCCTCCGAGCGATTGCTCGAATTGTGGGTCTTCTATCTTCCTCTATACAAGCAATATTCCCAGCACCTCTTCACTACAGGGCTTTACAACGTCTGAAAATCCAACATCTGAAAGACGGATTAGGATATTCAGACGAGGTTACTTTAACCCCAGACACCAAGGAAGAACTCCTATGGTGGTTAAACCACAATCAATGCTGGAACGGGAAGACCATCTTTAACTCTATCCCGGATCTAATCATCGAATCTGACGCCAGCCGCATTGGCTGGGGAGCGAGATGCGGTGTTTCCTCTACAGGAGGCAAATGGTCCGCGGAGGAATCTCTCCTCCATATAAATTGTTTAGAACTCCAAGCTGGATTTTTTGCCATCAAGAGTTTTGTAGGTCACAGATCCCATCGTTGTATTCTCTTAAGAATAGACAACATCTCGGCGGTTCAATACATCAACCGTCTGGGTGGGACAAGATCAGAATCTTTGGCCAGTATTGCCAAAGAATTTTGGCATTTTTGTCTATCCAAGAATATAGTAGTGAAAGCAGAATATATGCCCGGTCTCTCCAACACAGTTGCGGATTGGTACTCCCGCTACTTAATAGATTCCAGCAATTGGAAACTAGATTCCAATCTTTTTCAACTTCTCAATATTCTTTGGGGTCCAATAAATTTGGACCTGTTCGCATCCAGATTGAATCGTCAGACCACGCGGTTTTTCAGTTGGCGTCCAGATCCGGAAGCAGAGGGCATAGATGCCCTTCTTCAAATATGGCCTCTGGAAACCCTATATGTTTTCCCACCATTCAATCTAATTCCAAGAGTATTACAACAAGTACGATCCCAGAAATCGACACTGATACTCATTACCCCATGGTGGACCACCCAGTCCTGGTTTCCCCAAATTTTGGGAATGATTATAGATTATCCCAGAATCCTTCCATCTCACCAAATGATCCTACAAGATCCATCGGGGAATCCTCATCCTCTTGTCTCATCGGGACTGTTGACACTAATAGCCTGGTTCATTTCGGATTGTCAGACCAGAATTCTGAATTTTCAACATCAACTAGAAGTATCCTCGAAGACGCGTGGGCTCCAGGTACCCGATCTGCTTACAGATCAGCCTGGAAAGTTTGGTCTGATTGGTGCTCTCAACGGGATCTGGATCCCGTTCATGCACCTATAACTCAAGTTCTAAATTTCCTATCCTTTTCATTCGATTCAGGGAAAGCTTATCGTACGATTAATGTTTATCGTTCGGCGATTTCTTTCTATCACGCTCCCATTCACTCTATTTCCATTGGGAAACACTCATTAATTTGCAAACTATTAAAGGGAATAAAATTTAGACGACCTTCTATTCCTAAATATCATTCCACTTGGGATGTTTCAAAGATCCTTAAAGGAAATCTGTCATCAGAATCACCCGCACTAAACCTGTTACACAGGCTTGTAGTGCGGGTGATCCTGATTAAAACGCTCCTTACCTGGTTAAAAATGGTTCAGCGATTCTTAAGCTATCTTTATTTTTAGTTTTCTGTTATTCCCTGGCTTGGGACTCAGTGGGAGGTGTTATCATCTGGGACTCGGCCACACGTCATTCTAGCTGGGCGGAGCTGCCGCCCGGCTCATGAATATTCATGAACTTAGACCGAGAAAGAAGAATTAGACCAGGAGGATAAGTTCATGAATATTCATGAGCCAGGCGGCAGCTCCGCCCAGCTAGAATGACGTGTGGCCGAGTCCCAGATGATAAGACCTCCCACTGAGTCCCAAGCCAGGGAATAACAGAAAACTAAAAATATAGATATCTTAAGAAGCGCTGAACCATTTTTAACCAGGTAAGGAGCGTTTTAATCAGGATCACCCGCACTACAAGCCTGTGTAACAGGTTTAGTGCAGGTGATTCTGATGACAGATTTCCTTTAATCTTATTGAATCTTGGGGCGACAATGATTCTCTTTCTTTAAAATTTTTATCTTTTAAACTTACTACTCTTCTATGCCTTATTTCAATTAAAAGGGTATCTGATGTCTGAGCCCTTGATATCTCTCATAAACAATTCTCTCCTAACGGAATATCTTTTTATATTTCCAGAAGAACCAAAACCAATCTTCAATCTGTTTTTTACCCGGCCTTTCCTCTTAATCCTAACCTATGTGTTGTTCGTTGCATCAAATCTTATGAAAGTAGGACTGAATCCTAAAGAAATTCTAATTCAAATCAATTATTCATTTCTTTTCAAAAAGCTTTTCGCCCTGTTACTTCTCCCACTTTAGCCAGATGGATAAAACAAACAATGGCTTTAGGAGGAATTGACATATCCAAATTTGGAGCTCACTCAACTAGATGAGCTATGTCCACTAAATTACACCAATCTGGAGGATCTTTATCTGATATCCTAAAAGCTGAGGATTGGTCTTCCGAATCTATTTTTAAGACTTTTTATTTCAGACCTGAACCTCATGTCTCTATGTCTATCCTTTAATCTTAATTTTCATAATCTAATTTTTTATACCAGATTATTTTCTATGTACATATATAATGCATAATATGTTGTAAGCTTTAAACTAGCATAATGGAAGTCTCCTGTCGTGCCATAAAATTGGAGATTTTCCTAGTCTAGATGACGGAAAATATGGATTTTATTAACGACATGAGCCGAACATTATCCCTCCCTATTATCTCTACCCGATATTATCCGAATGTATTTTTCTTTTCTTTCAGTTTAAACCTCCTATTCAAAAGGAACTTCGGCTAGAAAGAATTATTTCTTCTCGAGTTCAGAAATTCGGATCCTTCTGGAATCTCCTCCAGTTCAAGTTCACCTTCCATAAGAAGAGTTGTATTGTTACCATATTATTGATGGACTCTTATTCTCTTAGTTAATATAACTTTTTTGAAATTGTTGCCAACATTTTTTTTTCCTTTTATGTATACCTTCTAATTGTATGGTAACTTTTTTCTTGATTTTATTTCTTGTTATTATACTTTTACATCAAAGAAGAAGATGTATGCTACCTGTCTCCACCTTACATTACCTATGCCTATCACTGATTGGTTGTTATGGTATACCTGTTTTGCATATTACTTGTTTTTTATTTCTTTAAAAAAGCTTTATTGTACCTGCTGCTAATTCTGACAGTAAAAAAGAATAGCATAATGTTCATCTCCTGTCGTTAATAAAATCCATATTTTCCGTCATCTAGACTAGGAAAATCTCCAATTCTGAACAAATGGCCAAGTAAATAATACAGACCAGGAGGCGCTGGCTAATGCTCAGAGTTTTTAATTAGCAGCCACTAACAACTCCCTTAAAAACAGTTCATCATATCCAAAGATGATGATCACTGTACAATTATTCTGTTATTAATTGCAGTCACTACTATAATATTACAAGGGGAGCTGATCTGAGGCTGTGATTTTAAATAATCAGTGGTGTAGATTACACCATACGGAAAATTACACATTACTATTTAGTTTAATATTTTAATAGGACAAATAAAAGTTACATTTTAGGAGGTACTTAGTTTAAGGGTTCCCCTTAGGGGGTTTCCCCTAAAATAGTTGTGAGTATATTATGACCCTGGTACCCCCTGTGGGGCATTTGTTGTGATATAATCTGGCAGAATGACACAGCCTGGAATTGGAATTTAAGGTAATGTCCCATGCCCAGCAGCATCACTAAACCATATAGTTGCTGAATGACACAGCCTGGAGCAGGCGACAGCATGAGTAGACACTAGGGCTTCACAATCCCTAAGATTTAAATTGAAATTGAAGAATTGTGTTAGCTGGTGCTACCATAAGATATTTGTAGATAATGTCCCAGGCCCAGCAGCATCGGTAAACCATATATTGTCTGAATGACACAGCCTGGAATTGGCTGAAGCATGAAGAGACCATATAGTGTCTGATTGGCACAGCCTGGAGGAGGCTGAAGCATGAGGAGACCATATAGTGTCTGAATGGCACAGCCTGGAGTTGGCAGAAGCATGAAGAGACCATTGAAATGTAAGATTTTGAAATTGAAATTTTAGCTAACACTCCTAAGTTTTAGTGTCCCAGGCCCTGGCATGTGGGTACAGAGGACCAAATTTAACAAGGAGTCACATGTCACATGGCGGTACAATGACAGAGCCTGGAGGTGGCATCAGTATGAGGAGACCATATAGTGTCTGAATGGCACAGCCTGGAGGTGGCTGAAGCATGAGGAGACTATAGGACAGTGGTTCTTAACCTTGTTGGAGGTACTGAACCCCACCAGTTTCATATGCGCATTCACCGAACCCCTCTTAATTGGAAAAATAAAATATGATTTTTTCAAATTCAAAACATAGGAGGTATATATATAAGTATATATTTATACATAGGTGCACAAAATGAACAAAACCATTAAAGAACAAAACCATTAAGACACATAAGGCGCAGGCAGTGTTCCCCCCACACATTAGGCGCAGGCAGTGTTTCCCCACACATTAGGCGCAGGCAGTGTTCCCCCACACATTAGGCGCAGGCAGTGTTCCCACACATTACGCAGGCAGTATTTCCCCACATTAGGCAGGCAGTGTTCCCCCACATTAGGCAGGCAGTGTTCCCCCACATTAGGCAGGCAGTGTTCCCCCACATTAGGCAGACAGAGTTCCCCCATATTAGTCAGACAGAGTTCCCCCACATTAGGCAGGCAGGGTTCCCCCACATTAGGCAGGCAGTATTCCCCCACATTAGGCAGACAGAGTTCCCCCACATTAGGCAGGCAGTGTTCCCCACATTAGGCAGGCAGTGTTCCCCCACATTAGGCAGGCAGTGTTCCCCCACATTAGGCAGGCAGTGCAGGCAGTGTTCCCCCACATTATGTAGGCCTGTAGTATGTAGGCCAACGGCTGTCCGGGCATGCTGGGAGTTGTAGTTTTGCAACATCTGGAGGTCCGCAGGTTGAAGACCACTGATGTAGGCAGTGTTTCCCCACAGACATACAGCCTCCAGCCATATATAGCTGTACTGCCCAATTCAGTGCTCCGACCACCGCTCCGGCTATAGCAGTAGGTCTCGGGACCGGTGGTTGGAGCACTGAAGATGACGTGCCGCTGGTCACTTACCAAGCTGGCCAGCGCACGTCTTCCTCCTTCTCTATCCTCCGGTCCTCGGCGCCTTCATTTCCATGGGCGCACGCACAGGATGTCAGTCACTTCCCAGCTTGTGCTATGTCCCGGCGGCCCTGCGTTTATAAACTTAACGCGGGGCATCAGGGAGTTAATAGTGATGGGGGGAATTGCCCATTCGCTACAGGATGGACAAACACTGGCTCGGTTCGGGGCCCCGCGCCACCTTGGGGCCCCAAGCAATTGCTTGGTTTGCCTGTCCTGTTGCGACCTCCCCCACCGAACCCCCAGGACTGACTCACCGAACCCCTGGGGTTCGATCGAACCCAGGTTAAGAACCACTGCCATAGGAGGAGGTGGCTGAAGCATGAGGAGAGACCATATAGTGGCTGAATGGCACAGCCTGGAGTTTGTGGCAGCATGAGGAGACCATTGAAATGTAAAATTTTGAAATTTTACTTTAAGATTTGGAAATTTAACCCCTTAAGGACTCAGGGTTTTTCCGTTTTTGCACTTTAGTTTTTTCCTCCTTACCTTTTAAAAATCATAACCCTTTCAATTTTCCACCTAAAAATCCATATTATGGCTTATTTTTTGCGTCGCCAATTCTACTTTGCAGTGACATTAGTCATTTTACCCAAAAATGCACGGCGAAACGGAAAAAAAATCATTGTGCAACAAAATCGAAGAAAAAACGCCATTTTGTAACTTTTGGGGGCTTCCGTTTCTACGCAGTGCATATTTCGGTAAAAATTACACCTTATCATTATTCTGTAGGTCCATACGTTTAAAATGATACCCTACTTATATAGGTTTGATTTTGTCGCACTTCTGGAAAAAATCATAGCATCATGCAGGAAAATTTATGCGTTTAAAAATGTCATTTTCTGACCACTATAACTTTTTTATTTTTCCACGTACAGGGCAGTATGAGGACTAATTTTTTGCGCTGTGATCTGAAGTTTTTATCGGTAGGATTTTTGTTTTGATCGGACTTTTTGATCACTTTTTATTCATTTTTTAATGGTATAAAAAGTGACCAAAATACGCTTTTTTGGACTTTTGAATTTTTTTGCGCGTACGCCATTGACCGTGCGGTTTAATTAATGATATATTTTTATAGTTCGAACATTTACGCACGCGGCGATACCACATATGTTTATTTATTTATTTTTTTACACTGTTTTAATTTTTTATGGGAAAAGGGGGGTGATTCAAACTTTTATTAGGGAAGGGGTTAAATGACCTTTATTAACACTTTTTTTTAAACTTTTTTTTGCAGTGTTATAGGTCCCATAGGGACCTATAACACTGCACACACTGATCTTCTACACAGATCACAGGCGTGTATTAACATGCCTGTGATCAGTGTTATCGGCGCTTGACTGCTCCTGCCTGGATCTCAGGCCCTCCCGGAGTCCTGCAAGCTGTTCGGGACGCCGCGATTTCACTGCGGCGGTCCCGAACAGCCCGACTGAGCAGCCGGGTCACTTTCACTTTAGAAGCGGCGGTCGCTTCTAAAGGGTTAATACCGCACATCGCCGCGATCGGCGATGTGTGGTATTAGCCGCGGGTCCCGGCTGTTGATGAGCGCCGGGACCGACGCGATTTGATGTGGGATCGCGGCGCAGTCCCGCTTCATATTGCGGGAGCCGGCGCAGGACGTAAATATACGTCCTGCGTCGTTAAGGGGTTATATATTAAGATTTTGAAATTTACATTTTAGCTAATACTCCCAAGATTTAGTGTCCCGGGCCCTGGCATGTGGTTACAAAGGACCAAATCTAACAAGGAGTCACATGTCACATGGCGGCACAATTACAGAGCCTGGAGATGGCATCAGTATGAGGAGACCATATAGTGGCTGAATGACCGCCTGGAGTTTGTGGCAGCATGAGGAGACCATATAGTCTTTGGATGGCACAGCCTGGAGGTAGCTGAAGCATGAGGAGACCCTATAGTGGCTGAATGCACAGCCTAAAGTTTGCGGCAGCATGAGGAGACCAAATAGTGGCTGAATGGCACAGCCTGGAGGTGGCAACAGCAGCATCAGGAGTCCTGAAAGTGACCCGGTGATAGAGTGTAGAGTGGTGGGGTGGGTGCCAATACAATTACCCAGTGATGAAGGTAGGTGTAAAAAGGTCTGATGCGGAGGAATGTTTGTAACTGGGGAGCAGCGCCTTAAATCTGTTTGGCACTATCCATATTTGTGAAGTGTTGGTGTGGCACTATGGTCAATCTACTCTGATGCATCAGGCATTGGTGGGTGGAAATGCCTGATTCATCTTCACAAAGGTCAGTCTCTCCACATTTTTCATGGACAGACAAGTTCTCCTTGGGAAGACTAAGGCCTCTGTGGCACTAAACACATGCTCTGATGGAACACTACTGGCCAGGCAGGACAGCTTTTCCAGGGCAAACTCTGCTAGTTGCAGCCACAAATCCCATTTGGCTGTCCAGAAGTCCAGCGGATCTTCAAGGTGTGTTGGCATGGGCATGTCAAGGTATGCCACCACCTGCTGGATCAGGTCCTGCTCCAGGTGTACCTGCTTTTGATGAGTTGCTTCACTATGCTGGTGAAGAAAGGTACTCATCAGCAACTGTAGACTCAGGCTGCTGCTGATGGAACTGGTACTGTTCCTGCCACCCCCCCCCCCCAATAAGCCATGGCAGTGGAAGGTGAGTGCAGGGGGCTCCTGCGAGTCCGACTTGCGAGAGGATGACGATAGACATCGGCCAACTGACTACATAGGATGCCTCTGTAGTAGGTCAGTTAGTCCTCCCTCTCAGTAGATGTAAAAAAGGCCCCTATTTTGTGGCAGTAGTGTGGGTCCAATAAGGGGGAGAGCCAGAAGTCATCCCGCTGCCGAATGGTGACAATTCGGCTGTCACTATGCAAGCAAGTGAGCATGCATCGTGCCATTTGTGCAAGTGGCTCGGAGGGACTCCCTGCCTCCATCTCCACTGCATACTGCCACGGTGTGTCTGGGTCCTCTGTCTTGCCTTCCTCATAACCTTCTAGCTCCTCTGGCTGCACCTGCTCCTCCTCGCCTGTCAGATTACTAGAAAAACCGCCCATTTGGTGAAACCTAAACTGTACTCCATTGTGCCCCTCCCCCTCCTCCTCCAGTTCAGCCCCCACAGGGCTCATGTGGCCATGAGATGTAGGCGCCACGTCTCCAGTGCCCTGAACAGCCATATTTTCCAACACGTGTTGTAAGAAATGAAGCAGTGGAAGGACGTTGTTCATCCCATAATCCTGGCGATTTACTAATAATGTGGCTTCCTCAAAGGGCCTGAGCAAATGGCAGGTGTCACATATGAGCTGCCACTGGTTCACATTGAAGTTACACAGGAGAGTACCCCTATCAGCTTGGATCATCAAGAATCATCAGTGATGGCTTTTCTCTGTTCGTACAGTCGGTCCAACATATGGAGGGTGAAATTACAATGTGTGGCAATGTTACAAATCAGACTTTGTTGGGGGATACCGTTTTGATGCTGCAGCTCAAGGAGCGTGTGCTTTGCGGTGTATGAGTGGCTGAAGTGCATGCAAAGTTTCCTTCCCATTGTTAGGATGTCTTGCAAATGGGGGGAACACTTTAGGAACTGCTTGACAACCAGATTGAACATGCAATTTTCGTGGAGTAAGCCATGCTCCGATTTCTTTATAAATGACTTTTAGCAGTTTCTCCCCTGTGTGACTCTCCAAGGCAAACCATGTTAAGAACAGTGTAACACCGCTGTGCCCTGCACACATGGTATGCTGAAGGGACACTGAGACTTGTCGGGGCAGTGGAGGCTGAGGACAAGGTGGAGGAGGCAGAGTCGCACACTGTCACAGGACCAATGGCATGAGAGCGTGGTGGAGGAAGTGGCGTGACCTGTCTCAGCTGGTGTTGTGGCTGTGCAGGAACCACTTTCACCCAATGAGCCATAAGGAGATGTATCGTCCCTGACCATAGTTACAGCTCCAGACGTCGGCACTGCCGTGCACTTTGGTACACACCGACAGGCTCAAGGACTGGCCCACCCTCTCTTCCACAAAATTCTGCAGGGCTGGTACTGCCTTCTTCACAAAGAAATGATGGCCTGACACTCTCCACCTCGGCTGGGCACAAGCCATCAATTCTCTGAAAGGTACAGAGTGCACCACTTGAAAAGGAAGGGACTGCAGCACCAGCAACTTAGACAGGAGCACATTCAGCTTCTGCACCGTCGGATGAGTGGGTGCATACTGTTGTCTCTTAGACATGGCTTCGCTGATGGATTGTTGGCGGAATAACTGACTAAAAGTAGGAGGGGCAGGAGTATCTGGAGCGACAGAAGGATGGTATGGCACACAGCTCCCTTCGGCTGAGGTGGTGGCATGCCACTGGGTGATGCAGCAGGCTTGACCACTACATCGGAGCCACGGTTCTCCCAGGCCGCTTTATGGTGGCGAAGCATATGTTGACAGAGGGCAGTGGTGCCAACATTGGGACCTTGGCCACACTTCACCTTCTGCCAACATTTCTTGCATGTGGCTATGTTAACCTCCTCCGGATGCTTGATGAAAAACTGCCACACCGCCGAGTAGCTGATTTTCCCACCAATAGCCCGCACTAATTTACTACTACTGCCGCCGTCTCCAGGAACCCCTGTTCCACTACCTCTCAGGAAGGTAGGCTGCCACGAAGCAGGTGGCCTCCCCCCGGACATGTTTGGCTCCAGAATTTCCACTTCTGCCACCACGCTGACTGCCAACCATACTACCACCTTGCTTTCTCAGCTGCTGCCTCACGGGCAACCTGCAACCCTCTTCTCCTGATAATGATGAAGCCCCTTCTGCACACGGCTCCCAAGTGCAATTGGCTTCATCATTGAGTTGTGTCTGCATGTCACTGATGTCCTCCTCAGGTTCCCCAACAGTGTCTGCTTCAGGACCCTGAATGCTGGCAACACCACCTCCCACATCACTCTCTTCATCACTACTTGCCCGCCTAGAGGAGGAAGCGGCGGATGTCTTCTCCACTTCTTGGCTGGGCAGTAGCTGTTGACTCTCCTCTACTAGATCGTCCTCACTGAATAGTGAAGCTGAACCCACAGTGGACTGCTCCCGGGCCATGCCAACTGAGGGTTGTGTCTGAGGAACCCAGTGACTGTTGACTGGGGGTATCAGATGTCACTTGTGATGAAGTGGATGACCGTGTTAACCAATCGATGACTGAAGATGGGTTGCTGGTCGAGACACGACCACTAGCTGATACCGGGAGCTCAGGCCTCTCGCTGAAACTCCTGCTGCCACTAACCTCTAGTCTGCTGTGACCTCTGCCTGGTGAATTTAGGCCTCTGCTACTCCTCTGTGCATGTCCTGACACTTCTCTGCCTGACATGCTTAGTGCGTATATGAGGGGAGTATAATATGCCTCACTACCCTTAAAACAGTATTTGTCTAGAACAGACACCAGCCGGTGAGTACTTTTGTCTTGACTTTTACAGTATCTAGGCCCTTGAGAGATTAACAGGTACAAAATAGTACACTACTTAGATGTAGGTATGTGGAATGCACTTATGAGGGCAGAAAAATGTTCTACAGTATGCTTACAAATACGTATTTTGCACACTAGCAGTACACAGTCCCTGTGTACTAAACCCAAAATTGCACTCTCTCACAGACTATTAGGAATGAACTGCTTGATCCATATTATACCGTCTACAGACTAGTATAACCAGCAGATCATTTATTTTGGAACAAAGAGGGCAGAAAAATGCGCCACAGTATGCTTATAAAAAAAAAATATTTGGAGTAAAACACCAGCCGGTGATTAGTTTTGCCTTGACTTTTACAGTATCTAGGCCCTTGACAGATTAACAGCTACAAAATAGTACACTACTTAAATGTAGGTATGTGGTATGCACTTATGAGAGCAGAAAAATGCGTTACAGTACGCATAAAAAATTTATTGTCATGTCTGTCTTGGTCTGTGTTCACACACAGCTATTGGATCTGGTTGTGTTTGAACATGTTTTATGTTCCCCGGTTAGGGAATAGTTAAAGCCTTTGGCTTGCTATCCAATAGCTATTAGGGTATATCTAGATAAGGATCAGCTCAACCTAGCTTCTGGGCTAGTGATACATTTGACATTTGACTTCCTGAGATGCTGACATGTTGCTATGCAGCTCTTGGTGAAACACTCTTTATTTGAGCTTTTAATCTACGATCTCTGTCTTAGGCTGGGTTTTCTCCTATACGGGAGCGCATACGGCAGGGGGGGAGCTGAAACCTCACGCTCCCGTATGCCTTTCTATGCGCTTCCGTATGTAATTAATTTCAATGAGCCGGCCGGAGTGAAACGGTTCATTTTTAGTTCTGTATGCGCTTTTACAACCGTACCTAAAACCGTGGTTGACCACAGTTTTAGATCTGGGGAAAAAGTGCATACAGCACAAAAATGAGCCGACCGGACTCAACGTTTCACTCCGGCTGGCACATTGAAATGAATTACATACGGGAGCGTATAGAAAGGCATATGGGAGCGCGAGGTTTCAGCTCCCCCATGCCGTATGTTCTCCAACATGGGAGAAAACGTGATGTGAACCCAGCCTTAGCATGCACCTTGCATGTTCTGGTTTTAGCCATGGTTATGTGGCATGCTCTTAGTAGATTTTAAGCCGTGTTTGTTTAGTCGGTTGTAGGATTTGTATATCATTTCTGCTATGTATCTGTTCACACTGTGTTTTCTCTTGTATCCATTTTCTGTGTTTCTATAACTAGATATCCCTGTTACCTGTCCATGGGGACTCTGCGAGATTGATCCTATGTCTACTGGAGGTTTTCTGAGGGATTACAATTATTTCTGTCTTTTGTTCAGGGTGAACAGTGTTCTAAAATTATATCCTGTGGATGTAGGCATCCATTTGTTTATTAGTTCATTATTCAGATCTGCACTGATCATAGAGTACATTATCATTTAGCTAGTGTTTTCCTCTGTGCTTTACCATTGGTCTATAGTGTCCCCTGTGCTGCTCACTGATCTGTGTCCTCTGAACTTAATACTATAGAGTCTATGTTCCTGTTATGTTTCTGGTTTGTGACCATATTAGTATGCGTTTTTAAGGCCACTGCACTTTAGCTCAGGGAGGGACCGGTGCCAAGTTGTCGATCCCCCGTTTAGGGTGGATGGGCAAGTAGGCAGGGAGAGCGGTTTTAGGGTCAGTTTAGGGCTCACTCTCCCAGTCCCCTGGTCGGTCCCTGACACGTATTTTAGTAAAACACCAGCTGGTGATTGCTTTTGCTTGGCCTTTCACAGTATCTAGGCCCTTGACAGATTAACAGGTACAAAATAGTACACCACTTAGATGTAGTTATGTGGTATGCGCTTATGTGGCAGAAAAATGTGCTACAGTACGCTAAATTTTTTTTTATCTTTGCACAACACCAGTACAGTGCACAACAGTGCTGCAGCACACAGTCGCTGTGTACTAAAACACAAAATTGCACTCTTTCACAGACTATTAGGAATGGACTGCTGGGTATGTATGTATACAGACTAGTATAACCAGCAGACCATTTGTAGTGGAACAAAGAGGGCAGAAAAATGCACTACAGTACATGTTAAAAAACGTATTGGAGTAAAACACCAGCTGGTGATTACTTTTGCCTGGACTTTCACAGTATGTAGGCCCTTGATAGATTAACAGGTACAAAATAGTGCACTACTTAAATGTAGGTATGTGGTATGCACTTATGAGGGCAGAAAAATGCATTACTGTATGCTTCAAAAATTATTTGAGTAAAACACCAGCTGATGATTACTCTTGGCTGTCGTTTCACAGTATGTAGGCCCTTGACATATTCAAAGGTACAAAATAGTACACCACTTAGATGTAATTATGTGGTATGCACTTATGAGGGCAGAAAAATGCACTACAGTACGCTAAAAAAATAAAATATTTGCCCACAACACCAGCAATACACAACAGTGCTGCAGCACACAGTCACTGTGTACTAAACCCAAAATTGCAAAAAGGCTCTCTCTCTCAAGTACTATTTGATTGCTCAGTATGGATTATACCATTTACAGACTAGTATAACCAGCAGACCAGTTGTTGTGGAACAGACACAGATTTGCCCTAAAAAAAATGTTCTTCCTCCTCTGAAAAAGTTTCTGCAGCTGAGGCAACACACAGCTCTGCCCCTCTCTGTAATACAATGCTGTTCCCAGCTTTTCTGTGTAACACACACACACACCGATGTCCGTCCTATCTCTCTTCACTGTAATGAATGAAATGACAAGCCGGAATATGGCTGCCGAATATATAGGGCTGTAACATCACAGGGGTGACTGCCGCTGACAGGCTTCATCCTGCATGTGATTCAGGGTCATCCCGCCCACCCACCTTCCCGCCTTGCCTTCCCGCCTTCCCAGCATTCCTTGCCCTGTGTCCTGACATGTGGATGTGCCATTTTGGATGCCCTGAATCCTGGACCGCACTAAATGGAGTTTAATGAAGCGATTTGCGCAATAGAATCGTGGCGATATTCGTATTTGTTGCAAATCAAATTTTTCCTGAAATTCGTAACGAATTTGGGTTCGTCAGCTTCAATTCGCTTATCTCTAATCAGAATGAATCCCTGGTTCAAAGTTCTATCCACATGAATCTAATATTCATAAACTGTAATATTATATTTTTCCAGAAAAGCATCCATACCCTTTGAACTTGTTCCATAGTCTCACTGCTCTAACAGTAAATAATCCCTGTCTGTGATGATGGTGAAACCTTCTTTCCTCTAGATGTAGAGGATGCCCCCTTGTCATGGTTACCGGCCTAGGTATAAAAAGATCACTAGAAAGATTTCCATTCATATATTTGTACATTGTGATCTGATCGACCCTAAAATGTATTTTTTCCAAACTAAATAATATTGTGAAAAAGCTTTAGTTACCTATCCCCTTAACATCCAGGAATGCCCTAAAACAGCATAGAAAAACCTATTTTTATGCAAGCTGGTATGCACCTGATCCCTCTGAAGCCTAGAAAATAGATCAGTCCTGTGAAATTTTTTAATGATGGTGGTTAGGGTAAATAGGCATGCTAATGAGGGAATTGTGGGTTGGTGGTGATTCTAAGTGTAGAGTTACATACAGTAGTTTCTAGGGTAAGTTTACATTTTAAGTTTTTGTTAGTTGTTAAGTCTTTATACAGTTATAAGGTGCATATTGAGTGCATTCTCTCTTATTGTAAAGTACTAACCATGTTTGAACTGTGCAACAAGTAGAATGTCAGAATACTGGCAAAAAGGTGCATAATACATATTGCAGTATTTAAGCCGCAGGTCCATTCACTGTCATAGACCAAATATAGTCTACCAGAGACTATGTATAAATAGAATATAGCCTATTTCCTGAATGTATCAATTTATTTTGTGGCACCCAAAAGTGTGATCTATTGTGCATTTGAATCCTGCAAGATAAAAATCTATGGCCCAGATTTATGAAAGAATGTCTATGGTAGAGCTATTTTCCCACGTTTATTTGAGTGGTGGGTTTGACTAGCGTGCATCTTATTTATCATGAAGGTGCAGCAGGATGATGAATTTTGCGCAGCTCTGCTGTGGTGGGAAAAGCTCTACCACATACACTTTTTTTAGACGCTTGTGAGGAAGGGAAGTAGACACTTTCCTGGGTCCTGAATTTGGCAGGTTAAGTGAATTTACTTTCACAGAGCTGCCGGGACATTTTTACTTGCATTTTAGATGCTACAATCAAATTTGATTGCGGTGTCTAAGGGGTTAAAACCGGGCATCACCGTGATCGGTGTCTGGCATTAGAGATGGTCCTGGTGGCAGATGGCCACCGGGACCACCCAGCTATGCTCTGTGCTCAGCTCCTGAGAGCGTGTCATAGAAGGGGAGTGGGACACTGTCATCCACAAGAGGTTAAAGGTTGAATTGTGGAAGGTAGAAGTGATTCCTAGGCTTACTGGTAGGTGGTGTAGCTTTGCGCACAGAATAGTGACATCTGACAAAAGTTACATAGTTACATAGTTAGTACGGTTGAAAAAAGACATACGTCCATCAAGTCCAACCAGGAAATTGAAGGGAAGGGTGTAAGGGGATAAGGGAAAGGGATGTAGTTTTATAATTTTGCATAAGCATTAATGTTTTTTTGTTCCAGGAATGTATCTAACCCTGTTTTAAAGCTGTTAATTGTTCCTGCTGTGACCAGTTCCTGAGGTAGACCGTTCCATAAATTCACAGTCCTCACGGTAAAGAAGGCGTGTCGCCCCTTTAGACTAAACTTTTTCTTCTCCAGACGGAGGGAGTGCCCCCTCGTCCTTTGGGGGGGTTTAACCTGGAACAGTTTTTCTTCATATTTTTTGTATGGGCCATTTATATACTTATATACGTTTATCATATCCCCCCTTAAACATCTCTTCTCAAGACTAAACAATTGTAACTCCTTTAATCGCTCCTCATAGCTAAGATGTTCCATGCCCCATATTAGTTTAGTCGCGCGTCTGTTACGCCGAGCGCTCCGGGTCCCCGCTCCTCCCCGGAGCGCTCGCTACACTCTCCTCACTGCAGCGCTCCGGTCAGATCCACTGACCCGGGGCGCTGCGATACCGCCTCCAGCCGGGATGCGATTCGCGATGCGGGTAGCG
Source organism: Hyla sarda (assembly GCF_029499605.1). Classification (NCBI taxonomy): domain Eukaryota; kingdom Metazoa; phylum Chordata; class Amphibia; order Anura; family Hylidae; genus Hyla; species Hyla sarda. The sequence continues at coordinate 29,248,176 of NC_079198.1, read as the reverse complement.
CCCGCTCGCGATGCGCACCCCGGCTCCCGTACCTGACTCGCTCCCCGTCAGTCCTGTCCCGGCGCGCGCGGCCCCGCTCCCTAGGGCGCGCGCGCGCCGGGTCTTTGCGATTTAAAGGGCCACTGCGCCGCTGATTGGCGCAGTGGTTCCAATTAGTGTTTTCACCTGTGCACTTCCCTATATCACCTCACTTCCCCTGCACTCCCTTGCCGGATCTTGTTGCCATCGTGCCAGTGAAAGCGTTTCCTTGTGTGTTCCTAGCCTGTGTTCCAGACCTCCTGCCGTTGCCCCTGACTACGATCCTTGCTGCCTGCCCCGACCTTCTGCTACGTCCGACCTTGCTTCTGTCTACTCCCTTGTACCGCGCCTATCTTCAGCAGCCAGAGAGGTTGAGCCGTTGCTAGTGGATACGACCTGGTCACTACCGCCGCAGCAAGACCATCCCGCTTTGCGGCGGGCTCTGGTGAAAACCAGTAGTGACTTAGAACCGATCCACTAGCACGGTCCACGCCAATCCCTCTCTGGCACAGAGGATCCACTACCTGCCAGCCGGCATCGTGACAGTAGATCCGGCCATGGATCCCGCTGAAGTTCCTCTGCCAGTTGTCGCTGACCTCACCACGGTGGTCGCCCAGCAGTCACAACAGATAGCGCAACAAGGCCAACAGCTGTCTCAACTGACCGTTATGCTACAGCAGTTACTACCACAGCTTCAGCAATCATCTCCTCCGCCAGCTCCTGCACCTCCTCCGCAGCGAGTGGCCGCTTCTGGACTACGACTATCCTTGCCGGATAAATTTGATGGGGACTCTAAGTTTTGCCGTGGCTTTCTTTCCCAATGTTCATTGCACTTGGAGATGATGTCGGACCAGTTCCCCACTGAAAGGTCTAAGGTGGCTTTCGTAGTCAGCCTTCTGTCTGGAAAAGCCCTGTCTTGGGCCACACCGCTCTGGGACCGCAATGACCCCGTCACTGCCTCTGTACACTCCTTCTTCTCGGAAATTCGAAGTGTCTTTGAGGAACCTGCCCGAGCCTCTTCTGCTGAGACTGCCCTGTTGAACCTGGTCCAGGGTAATTCTTCCGTTGGCGAGTATGCCGTACAATTCCGTACTCTTGCTTCAGAATTATCCTGGAATAATGAGGCCCTCTGCGCGACCTTTAAAAAAGGCCTATCCAGCAACATTAAAGATGTTCTGGCCGCACGAGAAATCCCTGCTAATCTACATGAACTCATTCACCTAGCCACTCGCATTGACATGCGTTTTTCCGAAAGGCGTCAGGAGCTCCGCCAGGATATGGACTCTGTTCGCACGAGGCGTTTCTTCTCCCCGGCTCCTCTCTCCTCTGGTCCCCTGCAATCTGTTCCTGTGCCTCCCGCCGTGGAGGCTATGCAGGTCGACCGGTCTCGCCTGACACCTCAAGAGAGGACACGACGCCGCATGGAGAATCTCTGCCTGTACTGTGCTAGTACCGAACACTTCCTGAAGGATTGTCCTATCCGTCCTCCCCGCCTGGAAAGACGTACGCTGACTCCGCACAAAGGTGAGACAGTCCTTGATGTCTACTCTGCTTCTCCACGTCTTACTGTGCCTGTGCGGATATCTGCCTCTGCCTTCTCCTTCTCTACTATGGCCTTCTTGGACTCCGGATCTGCAGGAAATTTTATTTTGGCCTCTCTCGTCAACAGGTTCAACATCCCGGTGACCAGTCTCGCCAGACCCCTCTACATCAATTGTGTAAACAATGAAAGATTGGACTGTACCATACGTTTCCGCACGGAGCCCCTTCTAATGTGCATCGGATCTCATCACGAGAGGATTGAACTTTTGGTCCTCCCCAATTGCACTTCTGAAATTCTCCTTGGACTTCCCTGGCTTCAACTTCATTCCCCAACCCTGGATTGGTCCACTGGGGAGATCAAGAGTTGGGGGCCCTCTTGTTCCAAGGACTGCCTAAAACCGGTTTCCAGTAACCCTTGCCGTGACTCTGTGGTTCCTCCTGTAACCGGTCTCCCTAAGGCCTATATGGACTTTGCGGATGTTTTTTGCAAAAAACAAGCTGAGACTCTACCTCCTCACAGGCCTTATGATTGTCCTATCGACCTCCTCCCAGGCACTACTCCACCCCGGGGCAGAATCTATCCTCTCTCCGTCCCAGAGACTCTTGCCATGTCTGAATACGTCCAGGAAAATTTAAAAAAGGGCTTTATCCGTAAATCCTCCTCTCCTGCCGGAGCCGGATTTTTCTTTGTGTCCAAAAAAGATGGCTCTCTACGTCCTTGCATTGACTACCGCGGTCTTAATAAAATCACGGTTAAGAACCGCTACCCCCTACCCCTCATCTCTGAACTCTTTGATCGCCTCCAAGGTGCCCACATTTTTACCAAACTGGACTTAAGAGGTGCTTATAATCTCATCCGCATCAGAGAGGGGGATGAATGGAAAACGGCATTTAACACCAGAGATGGACACTTTGAGTATCTGGTCATGCCCTTTGGCCTGTGCAACGCCCCTGCCGTCTTCCAAGACTTTGTTAATGAAATTTTTCGTGATCTCCTATACTCCTGTGTTGTTGTATATCTGGACGATATCCTGATTTTTTCTGCCAATCTAGAAGAACACCGCCAGCATGTCCGTATGGTTCTTCAGAGACTTCGTGACAATCAACTCTATGCCAAAATAGAGAAATGTCTGTTTGAATGCCAATCTCTTCCTTTCCTAGGATACTTGGTCTCTGGCCAGGGACTACAAATGGATCCAGACAAACTCTCTGCTGTCCTAGATTGGCCACGCCCCTCCGGACTCCGTGCCATCCAACGTTTTTTGGGGTTCGCCAATTATTACAGGCAATTTATTCCACATTTTTCTACCGTTGTGGCTCCTATCGTGGCTTTAACCAAAAAAGATGCCGATCCCAAGTCTTGGCCTCCTCAAGCGGAAGACGCCTTTAAACAGCTCAAATCTGCCTTTTCTTCGGCTCCCGTGCTCTCCAGACCTGACCCATCTAAACCCTTCCTATTGGAGGTTGATGCCTCCTCAGTGGGAGCTGGAGCTGTCCTTCTACAAAAAAATTCTTCCGGGCATGCTGTTACTTGTGGGTTTTTTTCTAGGACCTTCTCTCCAGCGGAGAGGAACTACTCCATCGGGGATCGAGAGCTTCTAGCCATTAAATTAGCACTTGAGGAATGGAGGCATCTGCTGGAGGGATCAAGATTTCCAGTTATTATTTACACCGATCACAAGAACCTCTCCTACCTCCAGTCTGCCCAACGGCTGAATCCTCGCCAGGCCAGGTGGTCTCTGTTCTTTGCCCGATTTAATTTTGAAATTCACTTTCGGCCTGCCGACAAGAACATTAGGGCCGATGCTCTCTCTCGTTCCTCGGATGCCTCGGAAGTAGAGCTCTCTCCGCAACACATCATTCCTCCTGACTGCCTGATTTCCACTTCTCCAGCCTCCATCAGGCAAACTCCTCCAGGAAAGACCTTTGTTTCTCCTCGCCAACGCCTCGGAATCCTCAAATGGGGTCACTCCTCCCATCTCGCAGGTCATGCGGGCATCAAGAAATCTGTGCAACTCATCTCTCGCTTCTATTGGTGGCCAACCCTAGAGACAGATGTGGTGGACTTTGTGCGAGCCTGCACTATCTGTGCCCGGGATAAGACTCCTCGCCAGAAGCCCGCTGGTTTTCTTCATCCTCTGCCTGTCCCCGAACAGCCTTGGTCTCTGATTGGTATGGATTTTATTACTGACTTACCCCCATCCCGTGGCAACACTGTTGTTTGGGTGGTCGTTGATCGATTCTCCAAAATGGCACATTTCATCCCTCTTCCTGGTCTTCCTTCAGCGCCTCAGTTGGCTAAACAATTTTTTGTACACATTTTTCGTCTTCACGGGTTGCCTGCGCAGATTGTCTCGGATAGAGGCGTCCAATTCGTGTCTAAATTCTGGAGGGCTCTCTGTAAACAACTCAAGATTAAATTAAATTTTTCTTCTGCATATCATCCTCAATCCAATGGACAAGTAGAAAGAATTAACCAGGTCTTGGGTGATTATTTACGACATTTTGTTTCCTCCCGCCAGGATGACTGGGCAGATCTTCTACCTTGGGCCGAATTCTCGTATAATTTCAGAGTCTCTGAATCTTCCTCCAAATCCCCATTTTTCGTGGTGTACGGCCGTCACCCTCTTCCCCCCCTCCCTACCCCCTTGCCCTCTGGTCTGCCCGCTGTGGATGAAATTTCTCGTGATCTCTCCATCATATGGAGAGAGACCCAAAATTCTCTCTTACAGGCTTCATCACGCATGAAGAAATTTGCGGATAAGAAAAGAAGAGCCCCTCCCATTTTTTCCCCTGGAGACAAGGTATGGCTCTCCGCTAAATATGTCCGCTTCCGTGTCCCTAGCTATAAGTTGGGACCACGCTACCTTGGTCCTTTCAAAATTCTGTGCCAGATTAATCCTGTCTCTTACAAACTTCTTCTTCCTCCTTCTCTTCGTATTCCTAATGCCTTTCACGTTTCTCTCCTTAAACCACTTGTCATTAACCGTTTCTCTCCCAAATCTGTTCCTCCCACTCCTGTTTCCGGCTCCTCGGACATCTTCTCCGTCAAAGAGATTTTAGCATCCAAAAAGGTCAGAGGGAAAACCTTTTTTTTGGTGGATTGGGAGGGTTGTGGTCCAGAAGAGAGATCCTGGGAACCTGAGGACAACATCCTAGACAAAAGTCTGCTCCTCAGGTTCTCAGGCTCTAAGAAGAGGGGGAGACCCAAGGGGGGGGGGTACTGTTACGCCGAGCGCTCCGGGTCCCCGCTCCTCCCCGGAGCGCTCGCTACACTCTCCTCACTGCAGCGCTCCGGTCAGATCCACTGACCCGGGGCGCTGCGATACCGCCTCCAGCCGGGATGCGATTCGCGATGCGGGTAGCGCCCGCTCGCGATGCGCACCCCGGCTCCCGTACCTGACTCGCTCCCCGTCAGTCCTGTCCCGGCGCGCGCGGCCCCGCTCCCTAGGGCGCGCGCGCGCCGGGTCTTTGCGATTTAAAGGGCCACTGCGCCGCTGATTGGCGCAGTGGTTCCAATTAGTGTTTTCACCTGTGCACTTCCCTATATCACCTCACTTCCCCTGCACTCCCTTGCCGGATCTTGTTGCCATCGTGCCAGTGAAAGCGTTTTCTTGTGTGTTCCTAGCCTGTGTTCCAGACCTCCTGCCGTTGCCCCTGACTACGATCCTTGCTGCCTGCCTCGACCTTCTGCTACGTCCGACCTTGCTTCTGTCTACTCCCTTGTACCGCGCCTATCTTCAGCAACCAGAGAGGTTGAGCCGTTGCTAGTGGATACGACCTGGTCACTACCGCCGCAGCAAGACCATCCCGCTTTGCGGCGGGCTCTGGTGAAAACCAGTAGTGACTTAGAACCGATCCACTAGCACGGTCCACGCCAATCCCTCTCTGGCACAGAGGATCCACTACCTGCCAGCCGGCATCGTGACAGCGTCTCTGCACCCTTTCCAACTCCGCAGTGTCCCTTTTATGAACAGGCGACCAAAACTGAACAGCATATTCCAGGTGAGGCCGTACCAATGCTTTATAAAGGGGGAGTATTATGTCCCTGTCCCTTGAGTCCATGCCTCTTTTGATACATGACAATATCCTGCCGGCTTTGGAAGCAGCAGCCTGACATTGCATGCTATTCTGTAGTCTGTGATCTACAAGTACACCCAGATCCTTCTCTACCAGTGACTCTGCCAGTTTAATCCCCCCTAAGACATACGACGCATGCAGGTTATTAGTACCCAGATGCATAAATTTACATTTGTCCACATTGAACCTCATTTGCCAAGTGGATGCCCAGACACTAAGTCTATCCAAGTCATCTTGTAACTTATGCACATCCTCTATAGACTGTACCGTGCTACAAAGCTTGGTGTCATCTGCAAAGATAGAAACAGAGCTGTTAATACCATCCTCTATATCATTGATAAATAAATTAAACAGCAGCGGGCCCAGTACTGAACCTTGGGGTACACCACTAATAACCGGGGACCAATCAGAGTACGAATCATTGACCACCACTCTCTGGGTACGATCCATGAGCCAGTGTTCAATCCAGTTACAAACTAAAGTTTCCAAGCCCAAGGACCAAGTTGCAAATGATAAATACGTGACCACTGCATGGTCAAAAAGAAAAAGTTCTATGGGTAGGCAAAAAGAGTGAAACTGTCTATATCAAAAGACACATAAAAGTAAATATGCTGCATGCGCCTGAACTGCGTCAAAATGTAGACCAAAAAATGCTCTAAAAGCAATGATAAATCTCCCCCTATAGGTTTGGGAAATAGACCGAACATAGTAGCTAGCAGACACATGTTAAGTCCAGTGAAGTGTATTGGTCCACAGCGGGTATATTGCAGTACACAATGGCCTACATTAATGCTGATATCCCAACATAGACCTACAGTCCGAACATGGTGTGAATCCAGCCAAAAAAATCAGTTCTGTAAAGGTGTATTTTTGAACACTGTATTATATAAGTTGTAATAGCCCTTAAAGGGGTTCTCCCTTGTATATACTGTTTTTTGTTATTATGTTTGTGTGTTATGTGTGTATAAGTATGTGTTTTTTTATGTGTGTTGTGATTATGTATATATGTATTTTCTTACCTTTTGTGAAGATCCGGAAGCTGGCCCCTTTTTCTTCCAGTGGCTTGCTGTGTACCTCGGCCTCCGCCATGTTGTGTTCGGTAAGTGGGATGTCGGGGGGTGTGTTCTTGCTTCTGTCCTTCCTATCTTCTGACGTCCGAGGAAAATCTTTTCTTCCTGTTTTTTCCGTGGCTCAGCGACGAATCTGCGGCCTCTTCCTGCGCATGCGCAGGTAGGTTTTTTTTTTACCAATAAAGTTTTTTTTGTCTAATTGACAAACTGTCTGCGCATGCGCGAGTACGCAAGTGCTACGCTAACAGTGTAGTGTACGTTAGGTCTACGCTAATAGCGTAGCAAGCGCAGACAGTTTGTCAATTAGACAAAAAAAACTTTATTGGTAAAAAAAAAAATTTGCGCATGTGCCGGAAGAGGCCGCAGATTCGTCGCTGAGCCACGGAAGAAACAGGAAGAAAAGATTTGCCTTGGACGTCAGAAGATAGGAAGGACAGAAGCAAGAACACCCAACACCCCCCCCCCCCCCCCGACATCCCACTTACTGAACACAACATGGCGGAGGCCGAGGTGCACAGCAAGCCGCTGGAAGAAAAAGGGGCCAGCTTCCGGATCTTCACAAAAGGTAAGAAAATACATATATACATAATGACAACACACATAAAAAAACACATACTTATACACACATAACACACAAACATAATAACAAAAAAACAGTATAAACAAGGGAGAACCCCTTTAACATAAATTTTACAAAAGTTCTAAGAAATACCTATTCTTTTTTTTTTTTTTTTTTTAGAAACTTCTAACATGCCATAGAGAAATGTCAAAGGTTTTGATCAGTGGAGATCAGGTTGCTAATACAAATAGATGGATGTGTCCATTTGTTGATGCCGAAAGTACATAAAAGCCACACGATTAACCTGTATGTTCTATAAAACCATGTCAATTTTGTGGCAAAACCATGTCAATTTTTGGTCAGGCAGCAGAGGTACAGTTGATAACACAAATGACTTCTATTGCAGATAGAATTACATAGTCTGACACATGTCAACCTTTCTCAGACATTACTTTGCATTGGGTCAGTTAGAGAAGGTTGTTAGAATAATATGCATCCTTATAAGCCAAATTTATTATAACCTGAATGTTTCTTGAAGTTGAACATTCCATAACTGACTACTCTAAGTGTAAAGAACCCTTTCCTACACTGATTTCTGAATCACCTTTCCTCCACATGTAGAGTTGACTGCTGCTCTGTTCTTGCATAAACAGTAGTAAATACATTATAGTCTTACAGTGATCAGTAAATCTAAAAGTTTGGTTAATATTATCCCCCAAGCACCTATCTGCCAATCTGCCAGCATCTGTAGCTCTATACTTGGTACAGCTCATTGAGCGTAGGGCTGAATCCAAAACACATTTAAAGGGGTATTCCGGGCAAAAACATCTTATCACCCTATCGAAAGGATAGGGGATAAGATGTCTGACCGCGAGGGTCCTGCCACGGGGGATGTCACGATACTCCAGCCCTGTGGTGGGCACCCAGCACTTTGTGAGCTGGCAGCGTGGCGTGCAGCTCAATGGGGTGGGTACTGAATGCAAGACCGACGCGGTCAGACATCTTATCCCTTATCCTTTGGATAGGGGATAAGATGTCTTAGGGCCGGAGTACCCCTTTAATGACCAAGGCAATTTTTTTACAATCTGACATGTGTCCCCTCATTTGGTAATAACTTTGGAACACTTTTACTTATGAAAGCGATTCTAAGATAGTTTTTTCGTGACATAAAAAGAGTTTTTTAGAAACACTCCGAAATTTGTTGAAAAAAATAGCATTTTTCTAGATTTTACATTTTCTGCTTGTACGACAAATAATCATGCAGCACCAAATTAAAGATGAATTCACATCTACAATATGTCTACTCTGTGTTCCCATCATTTGATAAACATTTTTCTTTCTTTTTTGGAATGTTAGAAGGTTTATATGTTTAGCTGCTATTTTCCAGATTTTCAAGAAAATTTCAAAATCAGATTTTTCAGGGACCAGTTCAGTTCTGAAGTGGATTTGAGGGGCTTGGGTGTTAGATACCCCCATAAATCACCCCACTGCACCCCTTAAAGTAGTCAGAATGACATTAAAGAAGTTTATTAACCCTTTAGGGTTTTACAGAAATTAAAGCAAAGTGGAGGTGGAATTTTAAAATGTCATTTTTTTTGCAGATTTTCAATTTTAATCCATTTTTTTCTGTAACACAGCAGGTTTTGACAGAGAAATGCAACTCAAGATTTATTCCCTGAATCCTGACGTATTTAGAAATATCCCATATGTGGCCTTTGTGCGCTACGTGTCTCACACATAGGCCTCAGACATGAAGGCATGGCGTGTGGCTTTTGGGGCCTCCTTTTAGTTTAGGATATTTTGTTGGTATCATAGAAAGTTGCAGAGGCTCTGGGGTGCAAAAATATTTTTGGGAGACAAGTTGACGCTTTCATTGGTACCATTCTGGGGTACATGTGACACCATGAACGTTTTTAATCCTATTTTTTATGAGGTGGTATAAATAAAAAAAATCAATTCTGCAGTTGTTTTATTAAAATTTTTAGGTCGTTTGTCATGCAGTTTAAATGACATCTTAACTTTACTCTGCAGGTTTATACGATTATGGCGATACCAAATTTATATACTTTTTTTTATATTTTAGTACATTTATACCATAAAAATTATTTTTGTTAAAAAAGTTAATCATGTTTGTAAATCACCATATTCTGTGTGTGAGCCATAACTTATGTAATTTTTTTCACCGACACTGACGGTAAGTGGTGGCCCCTTCCTGCTGGGAGGGTACAGCACCCTGCAATAAATGCACATACAAATCCCCAGCAACGGATCCTCTTAGTGCTTAGTCACTCTGAGTCTGTAGCTCCTTTTGTGTTGGCATTTAAAGAACAGATGCAGGACGTGGACTCAAGCCCCCTTTTGAGCCTGTGTGCACGTTCCTGATTGAAGGACCTAAATGTGATATGCTTCTTAAAGTCTTTTATCTCTGAATCTCAAATTCTCCTGTAAACCCTCAGGTTACAAGGCTTCTTTCACACTGCCGTTAGGACACGGCAGTGTGACGGCCGCCGGGGGAGCCTGGGGGAACAGCCGTCTTTTTCTCCCGCTACAAAATAACGGTGCCGAAAGGACCCGATTATAGTTAATGGGATCCATCAGGACCAGTTATTGCCTGTTGTGCCCCGTCCCGATAACGGCCGTTGAAGGCTGAAAGAAAAAAAACAAAAAGCCAAATGCCCGTTTAAGGGTGGAGCACGACGACAGTGTGAAAGTAGCCTTAGAATGAGGGCCCTGGAATATACAGTGATCCCTCAACTTACAATGACCTCAACATACAATAGTTTCAACATACAATGGCCTTTTCTGGACCATACAATGCAACGGACAGTCCAGATCTGCGAAACATGTAAATGCCTGGAAGAACCTATCAATCAGAATGGGCATTTTACTGGTAAAACACCTGTATTACTGAAGCGTATGCATTGAATTCCTGTCTGGTAGCGCCCCCTACAGTACAGGGTGGTATTACATGTTCTGTACTACTCTTTACCTGTAACAGGGATAGCTGCTCTTTTGGACACCTGGTGGTGTGACTCCATTTTACATTTTTGGGACATTGCATGTACTGTACAGGACCCTGGAGAAGCTCCTGTCCTCCACATGGACAGTGATTTACAACTCCCTGCAGATCTTTCTTGCTTTTACATGTAAGGACTTGCTTTATCTGCATTAGGTATCTACTTATTATTCTTTAATCCTCACTTTTTCCTATTTTTGGATGACATTTTGGAGGCTTCAGAACCAATTAACAGGTTTCCATAGAGTTATGGTCTCAACATACAATGGTTTCATCATACCATGGTCATCCTGAAACCAATTAATATTGTAACTTGAGGGACCACTGTATAGTCCTTTATTTGCAAGGGTTCCAGGCACCGAGGTCTATCTAATGGAATCAAGGTGCTTCTCACCTGTCTTCACTCTAAGTTACACTAGAGTGCACTGGGCAAAGAAAATCTGTGCTAGGGAGGCTCCTCCCAGGTCCAGCAAGTTAGTATAATGCATAACAGTACACTGTATCTACACATGATCAATATAGCTCAGAATTATTACATATAAATGGAATTAAACAGTACAAAATCTGTAAAAAACACTAATAACTAGACACACATATCCTACTACCAACAATCGCTCTCATGGGGGCCATGTATGAAGACATTGCACATTCAAATATTTAATTGCAGTTTCCTTTGTTTTGCCAACTTATATAGTAAAGCTTTGGCTAGGTTCACATTAGGAGTAGTGCCTCCGAGGCCCAGACAGGTTGTAGCTATAGAGGTAGCATATGTAGTAGTTACATGGGGCCCTGTTGCAAATTTTGCATTGGACTAAAACACTAATAATATTGATTTACATTATATGGTTTTAAAGGTGATTCAAATTGTTCTTCTGTTAACCCGACATTTCTGGAGATAATAAAATATATTTCTTTTGTTAAAAAGACTTGTGTATTAGCATTTCCATGAATAAACTCACTTAAATCTCACTTATGTTGTATAGTCACGGATTATATACTCACACAATTGTCATTTTGTTTTAATCTCATTTACCAAAAAAGGAATTCCATGTACTCTATCAATGTAATGGCTATGGTTAAAACGATCCTATTGTAAAAATGCGCTAAATAAATATTTGCTCCTTTCTCAGGTTGTACCCTGGCTGTTCTTGCTGGCCTATTAGGATGACGAATCACATTGAAGTTCCCATTTCTGATGGACATCATTTGAGTTTGGAAGAATTTCCCAAATCATGCTGGACAAGACAATGTAGTTGGCTGAGACGGAATCTCCTCTTAATTTTAACAATAGCTGGTAAGTCTTTTTTCATATGTGTATTCATAGATGGTCTGCCACTAATATAGAAGAAATCATGGCTGCTTGGAGCTTCCGTGTTCGTGACATCACGCCATGTCCCCCTTCATTCATGTCTATGACCACAGCAGTCAAGCCCCCCACCATTCATGTCTATGGAAGGAGGCATGACGGCTATCTACTAACTGTCATGCCTCCTCCCTTAGACATGAATGGAGGGGGCATGATGGCTGTGGTCACCCGTCATCCAGCACAAAGTGGAGTTCGCTCCATGCACTGAATGACTGGGGTGCCACACAGGAGATCGTGGGGGGCCCCAATGGTGACCCCCCCATGATTAGACATCTTATCCCCTATCCTTTCAATCAGAGCTATATATCGGGGAATTTTCCAACAAAGAGCATGAATGAAGTCTTAGGGTATGCTCAAATGGTGGAAAATTTGCGTAATGCCACTGATGTGTGATATGCAATTTGAAGTTTTGTGCTCATAAATTCTACATTTTATGTTGGAACATAAGTAAATTTGTTGTTTTATTAGGAAATGTCAGGGATATGTCCCTCTTTTCTGAGACATGTCCCCTTTTCCTGAAGATCTCGCCCATTTTTGGGATTTTTCTGAGTAACGTGAATAGTTAGTAGGGTTTTTTGGATTTTTTTGTTGCAAATTCTTGTGCATGACACATGTGACACAAGAACCCTACAAAATCTACTTGGAAAAGCCCATTGTTTTTTATCCATTTAGGCTGGATTCAAATAATGGAATCTCTGTCCAGAAGTATTCAGGCTGGAGCCAACTGATCAGTTGGTTCTAGGATCGCTTGGAAATACTCTTTCTATATTTTCCATGGCAGAATTGTCCCCCGCCGAAATTCAGCAGTGTGCACAGTGCAGAAGAATCCCATTGAAAACAATAGAAGGCTCCTGCACCAGAATTTCTAAGTAGAATATCTCTGCTCGGAAGTTCTGCAATGTGAACCTAGCCTTTTACATAGGTAATGTCTATGCTGGATGGCAATTTTTTTAGGCCAGTCACATGACACATCACCACTGTCATTATATGTTGAATGAGGTTACAAGTTACAGTTGCCCAGAAATACCACCATAAAGTGAAAATATTGTAATATTAGGTCATTGTAACTTGAGCGATCACTGTATTGGTTTTCAGTATGTGTTTTCTTATTATGTTGTACTCTATCAAATGTATTCCTAATAATAATAGTGTCAAGTCTGGGTTGGGAAGGAGTGCACATTATTCTTGCCCACTCCCCTATCCCTGCCTACTTACATACCTGGCCTAGGCGGCGGGTCTGTAACCACGGTCACAGTCCCTCCCCAGACAAGTGAGGGGAGTAAACTGTCAAAATAATAAAATATAATAATACAGACACAGGTCAAGGTACAGTAGGGAACAGAAAGACCAACAGATGCAAAACTAACAAACACACACAAAGTATAAAGCTGGCTAGGAGTACAAACTGAGCTCTTTGGATATGTTCGCACTGCAGAATTCCTGCAGAATTCCGTGAGCGGAATTCCGCGAGTAGAATTCTTCACTGTGAACATTACCATCAGTGTTAATGGGTCTTCCGCGAGACCCGTTCACACTTCGATAAGGGTGTCAGGAGTGGGATACGTAACAAGCATGTCCTTCAAGGTGTCAGAGAACCCTACTTTGAATTGACAAAACAAGGCTGAAATATTCCAGTGGGAGGCTACGCACCAAATCTGCACCGTACTCCTCTACTGGTCTACGACCTTGCTTTAATGTACACAGTTGACTCTCAGCATACACTACGCGGTTCAGTGTACAAGAGACCTAATCCCGCAAATAAGGCATCCACTGATAACAACTCCGGAGCATCGGGACCAAGGGAAAATACCCATTCCTGGGGACCCCCTTGCAAAAGAGAAATAATGATACCCACTCTTTGGTCCTTAGTACCAGATGTGTAAGGCCCTCAACTGAAGTACAATTTACAGCTCTCACAAATGGATTTGAACATCTTGCTGTTACCAGAAAATCGGTCAGGGAGACTTACTTGTGGCTCCACAGGAGCTGTAGCAGGAACAGATGAGGCCTGAGTTTGGGCAGACTCCAGCTCCTGAATTCTTGCTAGCAGGCTCTGAACTCACGTCTCCTGATCTTGCAACCTCTGAGTCAAGGTCTGGACTAATGCTGACTGAGACTGAGAAGACTCATATTGCTGAAGTCTTTCATCTAAATCATGAACAAACTGAGTCAAGCCCTGCATTTTCTCCACCAAAGCAAACATTGCTTCCATAATGCAGGAACAAGGCAAAGGTAGGTTTATGGCCTGTTAAAATGCCATGTCTGGGCAGGGAAGGAGTGCACACTATTCTCACCCACTCCCCTATCCCTGCCTACTTACATACCCACCCTAGGCGATGAGTCCGTAACCATGGTGACAGTCCCTCCCTAGACAAGTAAGAGCAGTAAACTGTCAAAATAATAAAATACAATAATACAGACACAGGTCAAGGTACAGTAGGGAGCAGATAGACTAACAGATGCAAAACTAACAAACACACACACACAGAGTAAGTCAAAGTCCCCTATCCGTGTCAAAAACCAGGAGTTGTCAAAGTAAAAAAAACGCTAATACCAGAAGAAGAGTCAGAGGCAGAGCCAAAGGGTCACAATGCCAGATATAACAGAAACAGTATTGAGCTAGCTAGGAGTACAAAATGAGCTATTTAGCAGGCAAAGACTAGGAGTAGACTGCCAGGTTAAATAGGTCCAGACCATGTGCTCACATCAAGGTTAGCTGACCAGTCTCAGCAGATAGCCGTAACCAAAGAAACAAGACCAAACAAAAGCTCTCAGTACAAGTTAACCCTCCGGTTCCTTACAAATAGCATTGTAGTAAGGCTAGGTTTCCACACAGGCTTTTTCTGACATTTTTTTTTTTATTGCCACTGCAGTTTTTGAGCCAAAACCAGAAGTACATTCAAAATAAATGGGAAATACTGTATTAAGGAACAACTTGTACTTCTCCTTCCTATTGGATCAACTTCTAATCCAATAATGGAATCCAATAATGGATTTCAATGTATACTGTTAATGGGAGCAGCTGACACCATTGTTTCTATGGCCAACAATTGGCCGGAGTCAGTTAGTGGTGACCCACCTTTGGGACGTATGAGCTATTTCTAAAGCTCAGCCTCCCCCATTATTTATATAACCTACATGGAATCTTTACCCAATAACCAAATAAGTATGTGATAAATGTTTCTACACAAGTGGTGTGAAAAATTTTGACTTTATAATTTACTATTTTTTTTTATTCATATAGACAATAAGACCCCCCCCCCCATAAAAAACATATGACACTCAGACGTGATTAAAAAATATATATCAGTGGGGGAACACTGAATGACTAGAATTTGCTAAATATGAATGCAAATAAGCTCAATGTCAGTGCAAAAAGTAGTACACAAGTAGTAGCAGCTGGTCATGAACAGTGACTGAAAATCAGACACATTAGACACCCCTTCTTTCAAGTATTGCAGTTAATATATATAAATATAATGAATGCAGAAGGTGCACACTAGTATTGCAGAGATAATCCCTCCATGACCAGCATACCTCCGATCACATGATTTCCCTAATGCAATTATATAGACAGAGAGCACTGCACATGGGCAGCATAAGAATAACATACACAATGTATACAAACTTACTCCAGTGTTCCCCCACCTCACACTCCAATGCGTTTCGCCCCGCTTCGTCCGGGAGTGATGAGGAGGGGGGCCATCTGGAGCTATTTAGGTGGGGGAAAGCAGAATCCTTACCAATCAGATGAGGAAGCGGTGGTGCCAAATGGTATGGCGCTTGAAATGCCATCCCCACGGTCCGTACGCTCGCCGGAACTCTGTCATCCTCCCGCGAGATCAGATGTGCGATGTCACCCGAGGGAGGAGGACGGAGCGCAGGGAAGTGACGGGCCCGGGCATGCTCACTCAAGTGCACGACGCACCACGCTCCATTACAGAGAAGGGAAAAATGCCCATAGATGCCGGTCAGTTAAAGATATAGTAACATAGCACTATATGCTCACATAGCCAAGTGAGATGTTGCTAAATGCCAAAATGCCATAAAGGAACCCTAGAAATTAATAAAATAAAAGTGCTGGCACACAAACATATGTAAATAAAGTGCATTATTTAGTCTGCTAATAATTCCCCCATTATTTAGTCTGCTAAAAAATGTGAATATTTCCTGAACAGAGTAACTAGGTGACTCCGTTCAGCCATAGAAAACAATGGTGTCAGCTGATCTTGTTAACAGTATACATCGGCATCCTGCTTTTGTTGGGATGATGATCGATACGGGGAAAGAATGCAGTATGAACCTACCCTAAATTCTTATACAGTGTAAGGCTCAGTTAATATCTGTGGCAGAGGCTCTGTTGTAGGCCTTTGTCATAGATTTCATTTAAAGAATACCTATCATGATCTTGTTAAATTTTATCATCCTCCCAGTTCACTGCCCCCATCATGATGAACCACCTCCTGCCTTTATTCTTATAATTTTTAAGTTTTCTACCTTGATATTGCTCTGTATTTTCTTCACAGACCGGAAAGGGGCGTTACCCAGCAGGCTGTGACATCATCTGAAGCCATAGAGGGGAGAACTTCCTCCCTCACTCTGCCACACACAGCCAAGAGCAGTTCAGTGTGAGTTGAGCTATGATTGGATAAGGCTATACACACCCCTTCAGCATTTCGTGCTTTTGGACTTCTGCCAGGCCAGCAGGAGTCCAAAGTCTGTGCAAAAGATGGGTGAAAATATGCTCTGGACGAGTAGGGAGTCACTTAGTGGCAGTATTTTTAAACACAAATAAAACACAGAAAACGTCATTTGTTTTAAACATAGTACATTAGAAAGAATTTTTATTTACCATAAGGAGTACATTAGAATTTTCTTTTTTATGAGAGTGCCTATTTAAATTATGAAAATAAACCCGGTTAGAATCCTGCAAACAGACACACACCACAGAATCCCAGCAGAGTCCATTAGAGAAACAATGTCTCTGTTGGTGTCCATCATGCAGCAGACCATCCAGCTCTGTTTAATACTCTCGACAGAAATTTAAGACAGAGGCCCCAAACAGTCTCCGATACAGACGTATGCACCCTTTGGCACACTGTTAGTGTGTGGTATATATAGTGTATATATATATATATATATATATATATATACACCCTTTGGCAGTGAGCGCATGGTCCCGTTACCTGTTGCTGCCGGCGGGGCTGGGACTCGCATCGTGGGACGCGCCCGCATGCGAGCCCCAGTCTGTCACTCACCTGGTGCTTCTCCTGCCCCCGCCTCTGCCTCTCTGTTCCAGTGCACGTGTCCCCATCCCCTAGGGCGTGCTCACGCCGGAGCTTTAAGATTAAAAAGGCCAGTGCGCTCATTGGTGTAATTCACCTGTGGCTCATTGATAAATTCCTCCACCCTCCTCACTTTCCTGACAGATCTTTGTTGCCTTGTGCCTGAGAGAAAGCATTCCTGAGTATTGTCTTGCCGTGTATCTGATCCTTTGCCTTGTGACTTGTCCTTGCTCCTCTGCCACCTGCTTACTGACCTTTTTCTACATCCTGACTACGCTACTGTGCTGCCTGCCTTGACCTTCTGCTTTCCTGACTATGAGCTGCCTTATCCCTACTGTATACGACCTACAAAGTAGGACCACTATATATATGGGGGTACAAAAAATTTCCCAAAAGAGCAAACGGTAGAGTACTACTTATTATATAAACCTACAAAAAATCTACCTTTAATAATAAAATAAATGCTAGTGCAAGGTAATGATCAACAATTAATAATCTTTATTAAACAGAGAATAATACAAAAACTGAAAACCCCATTTTCCCATTAGCCCATAAAAAACACATACACATGGTGTATACTGTGTGTCTTCTCTCTTTTTGCGTTATGGCTTACTCTATATTGCTGCTGGTTACTATACCATTGTAAATGCTGCTATGCTGCACATTGCACCTTGCCCTATTTATATGCTGCACTATTGATAATATAATTTACTGATCAGGACTTGTACCTCTAGATACTGCTATTTTGCACAAGAACCCATATATATGCTGCTATATTTATTATTGTTATTATTGGTGCTAGATAATATCTTTTTGCACATATAGTAGTTTTATTATCAATATTACTATATATATATACACTATCACAATTATTGGGGTCTTAGTGCAATAGTCATTTTGCAGATTATAAACATTTATTATTGAGGGTGTGCATTTTTACAATCATTGTGATACAATATTTCCAGGATGTTCCCTCATTCATTGTTTTAACATTGTCTTATGTGTATGTGTTTTTTATGGGCTAATGGGAAAATGGGGTTTTCAGTTTTTGTATCATTATCTGTTTAATAAAGATTATTATTTGTTGATCATTACCTTGCACTAGCATTTATTTTATTATTAAAGGTAGATTTTTTGTAGGTTTATATACTTATCCCTACTGTGCCTCACATCTCCTCAGTCACCTGTGTGGTGGAGCCGTGCCAGAGGTAGCGACCTGGGTGCCACCTGCCGCAGCAAGTCCATCTGAAACATGAGTGTTACAGTACGATCCGGCCATTGATCCTGCTGAGGTACCCCTGCCTGAAGTCGCGGATCTTCCCTCCGTTGTGGTACGTCAGTCTCAGCAACTGGCCAACTGTCTGCTATGATACAACAGCTTTTGGCCTTGCAACAGCAGCACCCACAACCTGTCCAATTCCCTCCTCCAGCTCCTGCAGTGCCTTCAGGCTCCTTGCTCCGTCTACCATTACCTTCTAAATATGACGGTGATTCCAAGTTATGCAGAGGTTTCGTTACACAAAGCTCCATGCATTTGTACGGAATGTACTAAGGTGGCCTTTGTTATTAGCCTACTATCCGGAAAAGCCCTGGCCTGGGCTACACCCCTTTGGCAGCTTCCAACTTGACGGCTTTTCTGGCAGAATTTCGCTGCACGCGCCTCTTCTGCTGAGATGGCTTTGCTGAACCTATGTCAAGGGAATTCTTCCGTTGGTGACTACGCGATTCAATTCCGCACTCTTGAATCAGAACTAGCATGGAATGATGAGGCCTTGTGTGCCACATTCAAAAAAGGACTGTCTAGCAGGATTAAAGATTCCATGGCTGCACGTGATTCTCCTTCTTCTCTGATATCCTCGCCTGGCACCCGTGTTTCAATGTCCTCCTATGCAAGTGGATCGCATAGGAGGACGATCACGACGATGCAGTGAGAATTTGAGTTTGTATTGTGCTACCCCGGAGCACTTCCTCAAAGACTGTTCTGTTCGTCCACAGTGTCCGGGAAAGCATTCACACCTAGGGCACGTAGGAGAGACGTCCCTGGGTGTGAAAACCATCTCTCCTCGCTTGACCATTTCTGTACAAATCTTCGCTTCTGCCAAGTCTTCCTTTAGCGCTACAGCATTTTTGGATTCTGGACCTGCAAGTGACTTTATTGATGCTTCTTTCATCCATAGATATCATCTTCCTGTTACTCGGCTTGGCAAGCCTTTGTTCATCTCCTCTGTTACTGGACAAAATTTGGACTGTAAGGTGCTATTCCATACTGAGCCTTTCGTCATGCAAGTGGGTGTCTTGCATAAAGAAGAGATTGAATTCGATGTACTGCCTCACTGTACTTCTGAGCTTCTTCTTGGCCTTTCTTGGCTCCGATGTCACTCTCCGCAACTAGATTGGAGAACTGGAGAAATTATTCTCTGGAGACAGTTCTGTCCAAATCTTTGTCTCAGTCCAGTCCAGCCTAAAGTTGTTTCTTGTCCTCCTCCTTTGCCTGGTCTGCCTCCACCTTACCAAGATTTCTCTGACATATTCTGCAAGAAACAGGCTGAGTCTCTGTCTCAACATTATCCTTACGACTGCCCTATAGATCTTCTGCCTGGTACCACTCCTGCTGGAAGGATATACCCTCTATTGATCCCTGAGACCAAAGCTATGGCTGAGTATATCCAGGAAAATCTCCAAAAGGGATTTATCCGTAAGTCCTCTTCTCCTGCTGGAGCTGGTTTCTTCTTTGTAGGGAAGAAGGATGGCTTACTCTGTCCATGCCTTGACTGCAGGTGACTTAACTGAATCATGGTCAAGAACTGTTACCCACTACCTCTTATCTCAGAACTTGTTTGACCATCTACATAGTGCCAAGGTCTTCTCCAAGTTGGACTTACGTGGAGCGTATGACCTCATTTGTATCTGCACGGGAGGTGAATGGAAAACGGCCTTCAATACTCATGACGGACATGATCTTCTCTACACCTGTGTTATTGTATACCTAGAAGACATCCTGATCTTATCTTCCAACTTAGAGGAGCATCATACTCATGTTTGTCTGGTTCTTCAGTGACTACGGAAGAATCATCTCTATACCAAACTCGAGAAATGTCTCGTCGAGAAATCTAGTCTTCCGTTTCTTGGCTACATTGTCTCTCATCGGGGCCTGCATATGGATCCAGATACATTTTCTGCAGTGTTGGATTGGCCCCGTCCTTCGGGCCTACATGCTATTCAACGTTTTCTGGGATACGCTAACTATTATCGTCAATTTATCCTACATTTTTCATCCTTGGTTGCTCCAATTGTGGCTCTCACTAAGAAGGCTTCTAATCCTAAGTCTTTGCCTCAAGAGGCTGAAGAGGCCTTCTCCCGTTTAAAGTCTGCTTTTGCCTCTGCTCCTGTGCTTACAAGACCAGATCCGGCGAAGCCCTTTGCTTTGGAGGTTGATGCTTCATCTATTGGAGCTGGTGCCATTCTTACTCAGAAAAATGCCAAGGGCAAGACTGTAACTTGTGGGTTCTTCTCCAAGACATTCTCTCCTGCTGAGAGGAATTACTCCATTGGAGATCGTGAACTCCTCGCTGTCAAGCTAGCTTTGGAGGAATGGCGACATTTATTGGAAGGTTCTTCTCATCCGGTCAGCATTTACTCCGACTATAAGAATCTTCTATAACTTCAGTCTGCTCAGCATTTGAACCCCCGCCAGGCAAGGTAGTCACTGTTCTTTTCTAGGTTCAACTTTTTCATCCACTTCTGTCCAGCAGACAAGAACATCCGAACTGAAGCTCTCTCCAGGTCCTCAGACGTCATTGGTTTTGACTCCACGCCTAAACATATTATTCCTACTGACCGTTTGATTCCTGACGCTCCTGCCAAAATTCAGCAATTTACTCTGGGAAAATCCTTTGTGCCTGCCAGATTGAGATGCAAGGTACTGAAATGGGGTCATTCTTCCATGACAGCAGGACATCCTGGAATATGCAAGACTCTACTTCTAATCTCCAGGCATTACTGGTGGCCCCATCTTGAACGTGATGTTTCTGATTTTGTTTGTTCCTGTGAAACGTGTGCCTGTGACAAAACCCCTCGACAGAGACCTGCAGGACTCTTACCTTTACCAATTTCGGAGACTCCCAGGTCCCATATTGCCATGGATTTCATCAGCGATTTGACACCATCTCATAATAACATTTGGGTCGTTGTAGATTGGTTTTCCAAGATGGCTCATTTCATTCCTCTACCAGGTCTTCCTTCTCTTCCACAGCTGGCAAAGTGCTTCTTGTTGCATGTCTTTCGTTTACATGGTCTTCCTCAGCATATCGTTTCTGATCGTGGTGTGCAGTTTGTCTCTAAATTCTGGTGAGCCCTTTGCAACCGTTTGGACATCAAGCTGGACTTCTCCTCAGCCTACTACCCTCAGTCCAACGGTCAGGTGGAGAGGGTTAATCAAACCGTTGAGACTTATCTTTGGCATTTTGTTTCAGCTCACAAAGACGATTGGGTCGACCTCCCCTGAGCTGAATTCTCTTCAAATCATAAGAATTCCGAGTCCACGAGGTCATCTCCCTTTTTTGTTGTCCATGAACTCCATCTCCGTCCTCCTCTTCCTCTCCCAGTCTCCTCCGGTGTGGCTGCTGTTGATGAGCTGGTCCGTGACTTCTCTACCATCTGGCAACAGACCTGACAGTCTTTATCCCAGGCTTCTTCACGTATGAAGGCGCAAGCTGATAAAAGTAGAGGACCTCCTCTGTCCTTCTCTCCTGGTGACATGGTATGGCTTTCATTAAAATACATCCGCTTCAAGATCCCCTGTTACAAGCTTGGCCCTCACTACCTTGGTCCCTTCCAGATTCTACAATAAATGAACCCTGTCTCCTACAAACTCCATCTACCTGCTACATTACGTATTCCCAATTCCTTCCATGTCTCTCTCCTCAAGCCTCTTGTCATAAACTGGTTTTCTCTGAAGAATCTTGTCCCCATACCTGTCTCCGTTTCTGGTGAAAACCAGCGGCACCTTAGACTCCGCTCCCTGGTATGGCCTGACTCATCTGCCACACAGGTCCAGTGGATCCACATCCACCGGAGTTCCTGTCTTCTGAAATTTGAGTGTTACACACACATTGTTGCCTTTAAAGCTGCCCCCCCTTTTCAGAAATACCCCACCCCCATGCTGAGAATCAAACATTTCTAGAAAGTGTCTAAAACCCTTAATACATTGTGTGCACCTATTATAAGCCAGTTTTTATTGTCAGTTAAACCAGAGTTCTAGTGCATTTGTAATAGTAAATCTGCCCCACCGTGCGTAGTTAGATCCTACAGTTAGTAAAGGAAGTTGATCAGTGCTGGTGTCATTTTCATGCAATGCAACACCGATGTGAGCAATTTTTCAAGCTCTAAACATTCAGACATTCCTGACGTGTGAACATAGCCTAAATGGGCTCAGGAGATGAACTGGCTCCATGTATGGCAGATAGCAGCTGACACATACTAGCAGTGGCCGGAGTCTCAGACAACTCAGATTTCAGCCATTAACCTCTTGATGCCATAAAGGTGGTTGCATCTTAACAATTAGGGGATGGCTTCCCGCATGCTGTTCCAAGCTTGTGGAGATTTCAGCAATAATTTATGCTAGCTCACTAGCATTTATTGTAATGAATTAGAATTGTGGTTAGGCCACACCCCCTTTTAAATCACACCATACCCACTTTTTCAAAACAAGTGGGACAAGTGTATAAGGGCAAAGACTCGCCATTGTATTTGATGGGTGAATAAAGACACATCATTTTTCTTCATCACTTTTACTGGAGTGCAGTATCTCATTTTGCAAAGTTTACAGAAGAGTAAAATCTATGGAGGTCAAAATATTGGCAAAGCAAAAAAAATTTCTTTAAAAAACAAACAAAAAAAAACCATAATAGAACTTTATATGCAGTATTTGATTCCTTCATAATCACGCTGACTTGCAGAATAAAGTAAACATGTTATTTACTCCCCCGTTTTTTTTTTCTATTCCACCCCATTTAAAATATTTTTAACACATGCTATGGCATATAAAATGGTACAGTTAAAAATACAGGTTGTCCTTCATATAGCATGCCCTGACATGGCTATGTTGACAGAAAAATAGAAAAAATAGGGATTCCAGGTTTTTGGGAAATATTTACACAAGGGCTCCATAGACAATGGGGGTATTTAAAAATAATGGATGTGGCATGTGTTTTCTTACTCCTTTTTTTTCATGGGTGGCTTTTTTACTCACTGCACCAAATTTACAAAAAGGCGAAAGTTATTTCAATAATAAGGTGGTCTGCTTATATTAATGAGTAATTTCAACTGATTTTTGTAATGTGTGTTTTCTATGGCACTTTTTTTATGGAAGTGATTTGAGCCTTTTTAAAGGGTTTGCGCCAAATTTTGTGCCATTTCAAAAAGTCACATTTTCATAAATTCCTGACCATTGCAAAAACCTGACTGAAAACACACATACTGCCGCCAAGGAAAGGAATGTGCGTAAAGGAAAAGGCACAACAAAAGGTGCAAAAAACGCACTGCAACAAATTTTTACTTGGCCTTGGCATTTGGTTTAGGTCATACAGTAGTACCAGTAGCAACTGTGTCTACAAAATGCCATGGTAACCTTGTCATAGTATTGGAAGTCAAACTTTTTATTATCTGCAATGATTTGAATGCAGGGATATGGTCTGACAATGTTTCCTTAGTTCCAGTGAATCTGGAACTGCAATAAAAATTCCAACAATTTTGGAAAACAGAACTGTGTTGTATCTCCTTTTAGCTAGCATTGGCTTCAGTTTGCATGCAGACACTTTTTTCTCCCCCGTTTATTTCACATTGGACAAACAGGTCGATCATTATTCCAAGTAAAAGACCCAGATGATGAACATGCAAACATTTGTTCGGCAGTTGATTGCTATTAGATAGAGGATAGCTATTCGAGTATAAAAAGTGAGCTGTATCCTTTTAAAATATAAACTTTAATTTAAAAAAAAAATCACCTTTTTATTACCTGGCAAGTGTCAAGGAGTCGGAGCCAAGCTTCTCAACGCCATAGCCTGGCACGCCTCCTCTCCTGCTTTCACCTCCCAGCCTCTCCTTAATTAATGTACAGGGCTCGGCTTACAGCATCGAGCCTTGTCTGCAAATCTCATGCTGGCCCTGTGGAAACCAATATGGTCAGATGAGCAGCTCGGCCCTGCCTCCTTAACACTTGTCTGATAAATAGAAAGGCAATTGGTAAACACAATTAGCATTTGGGACTTTAGGAACCTTATTGTACTCACGGATGGCAAGCTGCAGTTTGCTGTATCACAATGGAGGTCTGTGCAAAGAAGTAACATACTAGCCACAAGGCTCCAGTCCTGGCTGGAGTGCAGAGAGGCGCTTGTGAAGCTTCTCCTCTCTGACTTGAGCTTTACTTTTTTTTCGGAGGCAAGAAATGTAGCTAGATATTACCTTAGTATAAACTATTTTATTTCCCAGGAGAGATAGGGTGGTGATTTAGCAAAACCTGTGCTGAAGAAAAGTTAACCGATTGCCCATAGCAACCAATCAGATTGCTTCTTTCACTTATTAGGCCTTTTTAAAAAATAAAGAAGGGATCTGATTGGTTGCCATGGGCAACTGGTCAACTTTTCCTCTTCACAAATTTTTATAAACCTCCTCATGTACTCTACCATAGTCTGTGAGTTTCTGCTAATGATACTAGGTAAGGTTAATAATGCTGGACCACGTTGTCTACTGTAGTTTAGTGGTCACAGGATGATGCTAGTGTACCATTTATTGATTAGCCACAAGGAAGGCTGGATACCTAAATACAGAGATAGGCTTCAATGAGAACAGCCAACTTAATGTGGCGCTGACGGAACCCAAGCACACACAGCAAGGATAGATAAAACACAGCTTTAATGACAAAGATGCTATGTGCTTTGCTGCACTTGCGCAGCTTCTTCAGCTTCTGATGGCTGAAGAAGCTGTGCATGTGCAGCAGGAGGGCAGCAGCTGGTCTCATTTCACTACTGTGTGCTAATCATTGTTGTGTATGATGATACACAACCATCCAGGGTGAGCGGCTTTCATGCATTTCCCCTATATTTGATTTTAAGTGTTAATTACACTGTGGAGCACTTTCACCTTCCTTTTTAGATTAAATAAACAGAGGCAGAGCAGAACTATTCCTCAATCCTCTACTCTGTGTCTGATTTCTTCACAGCACAAGTGCTGGCAGGTAACTAGCACATGGCTGGAACTGCATTGATCCAATCCAGACTCCTGCCCTCTACTAAGAGGAAGACTGGGCCTAGGAGACCCCACACACAGGGAATTTAGCTAATTGAAGTCCATACCTACCAACTTTTCATACTGCCAAAGAGGGACACTCTATGTGCCTCAATACTTTTTATTTAAATGTTATTTTAAAGAGTACCTGCCATCACAAAAACTTTTTATATGTTGTTAATTAATGTATTAGAAACAACTTTCTAATACCATGTCATTGACTTTTTTTTTATATTTATATATTTACTAGCTGAGTACACGGCCCAGATTTTCCTTCCTAATCTTTGTTGGGGAGAAAAATCAACAAAGGAGGAAGCTTTTGACTTCACATCCCAACCCCATATCCCATCCTCATACTGTAACTCAACCTCATATCCCAACCTTATATCTCAACCTCATATCCTGTCCTCCTATCCCGACCTCCTATCTCGACCTCCTATCTCGACCTCCTATCCCGACCTCCTATCCCGACCTCCTATCCCGACCTCCTATCCCAACCTCCTATCCCGACCTCCTATCCCGTCCTCCTATCTCGACCTCATATCCCATTCTCATATCCCGTCTTCATATACCGTCCTCATATCCCATCCTCATATCCCGTCCTCATATCCCAACCTCATATCCCGTCTTCATTGCCCGACCCCATACCCTGTCCTCATATCCCATCCTCATAGCCCGTCCCCATATCCCATCCTCATATCCTGTCCTCATATCTCTACCTCATATCCCATTCTCATATCTCAACCTCATATCCCGTCATCCTATCCCAACCTCATGTCCTGACCTCATGTCCCGTCCTCATGTCCCATCCTCATATCCCGACCTCATATGCCGTCCTCATATCCCATCCTCATGTCCCATCCTCATATCCTGTCCTCAGGTGGGACTGATTTGTGATGAAGCTATTGTAAGCTCAAAATAGAAGGGGACGTGGCTTTGTGGGACAGGGCATAATTTGAAAGCCAGACCGATGCACAAAAAGGGTAGATAATAAACGGGATGGGGCTTAAACAGTGGGCGTGTCTTTGTGAGATGGGCTGTGGCTTGCAAGCCGGACTGACACATTCACCAGGAGATGCAGAGCGGAGCTTGTGGAGTAAGGTAACGGAAGTCCCAAATACTTGCATGGGACTTGAAACAAAAACCCATCTTTTATATAAGGGTGTAGGAAAGGGTTAATTTAACTATCATATATTTTTATTTGACATATAAGTAATATGTGTACCAGGTATTATTGAAATATCTCCAGCCGTACAGAAGTTATGTGGGAACATACATTTCCCATTGATTTGCATGGGACTTTAAACAAAAACCTCGACCCTAACAAATGGAGGTAGTTAAGGGTTAAATTAACTATCCTATATTTTAAGTGGACATATAAGTAAAATGTGGCCAAGTATTATCAAAGTATCTCCAGCCGTTTGGAAGTTATGCAGTAGCATATATTTTCCATAGACTTGTATGGTACTTTAAACAAAAACCCTGACCCTGGCAAATGGGGGTGAGTAAGGGTTAAATTACCTATCCTATGTTTGTTGTTGACATATAAGTAACATGTGTGCCAAGTTTCATTTTAATATCTTTAGCCATTTGGACGTGATGCTGGAACACACACACATTAGCCCAGATTTATTAAAGAATTAGCAGAGTACCCGGCGTTGCCCGGTTTTTCCTTCCTAATCCTTGTTGTGGAGGAAAATCAACAGAGGAAGCTTTTGACTTCATATCCCATCCTCATATATTGTTGTCATACCCCAACCCCTATCCCGACCTCCTATCCCGACCTCCTATCCCGTCCTCCTATCTCGACCTCCTATCCCGTCCTCCTATCCCATCCTGTCTCCACCTCCTGTCTCCACCTCCTATCTCGACTTCCTATCTCAACCTCCTATCCTGTCCTCCTATATCGACCTCCTATTAGGGATCGACCGATTATCGGCACGGCCGATATTCACGTTTTTTCCCGTTATCGGTATCGGCTTCTAACCTGCCGATAATGCCGATAATGCGCAAAACAAGGCGTGCGCACGAATCGCGGGACTTCAGTCCTGGCCCTGAACTTGAGGCCGGGACTGAAGTCCCGCGATTCGTGCGCACGCCGTGTTTTGCCGTGCGGAGCAATTGCCTGACAGCTGACAGCACGGTGGAGCAGGAGCTGTCAGCTGTCCCGCTCCTCCACTCCCTCATCTTTCTCACGCTGCTTCATTGTTGCAGTGGGAGTGAGAGCCGAGGGGATGCCATCCACGGCAGGGGCGTCACTAGGTCAAATTATCCGGGGCCTGAGCCCCATATGTCAGCAAAGGAGACCCGAATGTCAGGAGGCGGTAGTGGCATATTTACAGGGGCCGTTCATCTGCCCTTGCACTTTTCTTTTAATAAAGCATATGCGGACCTTGCCATTCTCCTCCCCTTAGGCACTGAAGGGGACCTCGCTCCAAGCCAGTGTTATAAAGGAAACTGTGTCCCTGTGGAGGAGAGTCACATTCTGCTACCGGGACACAGTTTTCTTTATTACAACAGCGGTGAGTTAACAGGCAGGGACGTAGCACCTAACGTCACGGTCCGTACCCTGGCTGGAGGAGGAGGACATCCCGCCGCCACAGAGCTGCTTCAGCTGTCCTCCCCACAAGGTGAGAAGGTGGGTGAAAAGGAGGATGGGGGAGAGAAAGAGCAGTATGGAATGAGGGAGGGGGCTGTAATTGGAGTGTAGAAAATCACAGAGGGGTCGGGGGTGTGGGGTTTAGAAGATAATAAAGCATCAAAGAGGTGTGTGTGGGAGGTTGATGGCAGAGAAGTTTTAATAATTATAGAGGAGTCAGGGAGGAGGGCAGAAAAGTGTGGTGGAGCAGGAGACAAGGGGATCTGGAGGAGGATAACAGAGGGTCTGAGAGTGACTAAGGCAGTGGTGTACAAACTGTGGCCCTCCAGATGTTGCAAAACTACAACTCTCAGCATGCCCGGACAGCCAATGGAATGGGCATGCTGGGAATTGCAACATCTGGAGGTCCACAGTTTGAACACCACTGGACTAAGGGTTCCGAACAAGGGGAAAAGGGGGATCTGGAGGAGAACTAAGAGGTCTAGGGGGACTAAGCGCTCATCCACACTGCGGACA
Organism: Hyla sarda; assembly: GCF_029499605.1. Taxonomy (NCBI): domain Eukaryota; kingdom Metazoa; phylum Chordata; class Amphibia; order Anura; family Hylidae; genus Hyla; species Hyla sarda. Next base: position 29,219,842 of record NC_079198.1, on the reverse strand, counting down.
TTCGGCTGGCATAATTTCACTGTGGAAATCCACTAGCAGCGGAGTCCTATTGTTTAAAATGGGATTCTGTTGCTCTGTGTATACTGTGGAATTGCCACAGTGGAATTATGCTGGCGCAATGGACGTCTTCCCAAAGAATGAACATGTTTATTCTTTGGGTAGTATTCTGCCACACTGCATTGCTGTCAGCGTGGTCCTATGACTGAGGACTTAGGTGGCGCCTGCTGCAGGCAGAATTCTGCTGACTGAATGTCCGCAGTGTGGGCAAGCCCTTAGAGGTCTGAAAGACGAGGACAAAGATGAGTCGGGGGGGGGGGGGGGGGGGTATAAGGGGTCCGGGGGAGGTCACCACAAGGGTGGGATTCTGCCAAACAGATGAAACAGTGTATGGCATGATGTCTGGCAGGGTTATATTTAAGGGCATAGGGGGAGATTTATCAAAACCTGTCCAGAGGAAAAGTTGCTGAGTTGCCCATAGCAACCAATCAGATCGCTTCTTTCATTTTGCAGAGGCCTTGTTAACCTCTTAAGGACCAATGACGTTGTGGAACGTCATGGCACCCTGGGCTTTAAGTACCAATGATGTTCCACAACGTCATGGCCTTTTCCGGTCTCTGCCGCTCGCCGGGCAGAGATCGGAACTGGGTGCCTGCTGAAATCCTTCAGCAGGCATCCAGGGCAAATGGCGAGGGGGGCCATGTAGGCCCCCCATGTCGGCGATCGCCGCAAATCGCAAGGGAAATCGCCCTTGCGATCTGCGGCGATACCGGGCTGATCGGGTCTCTGGGACCAGACCGCCCAGGAATTTTGCATGATCCCGGCTGTCACAGACAGCCAGGACCATGCTGAAGCCTAGGAGCGAGGTGGCAAGCCTGCCACCTCCTCCGATCCCCTGCGATCCGTCGGTTAACTAACCGACCAATCGCAGGAGGGGGGGCGGTTACTTCCTCCCGTCCTGCTCAGCCCCTTGAAGTCCAGACAGGACGGGAGGAAGACCGGAGGACGCGGCGGGGGACGGGGGAGTGCTGGGGACCGGCCCCGGTACTTACCTCGTCCCTGAAGACCCGGATCCCGACGGCGGCAGCGGCGACAGGTGAGTTGAAATTCAGCCACGGTCAGGCCCTTTACAGCAATGCACGTCGCCGTAAAGCGACATGCATTGCTGTAATGGGACCCTGTATACTACAGCTCCCAGCATGCCCAGACAGCCCTTGGCGTCTGGGCATGCTGGGAGTTGTAGTTTTGCAACATCTGGAGGTCCACAGTTTGGAGACCACTGTGCCCTTTCAGATGTTGCAAAACTACACATCCTCAGCATGCCCTTCCTGTCCAGGCATGCTGGGAGTTGTAGTTCTGTAAAATCTGGCCCTTCAGATGTTGCAGAACTACAATTACCAGCATGCCTGGACAGTTTTGGCCTACGGGGAGTTGTAGTTTTGCAACATCAGGAAGGGCACAGATTGGGAACCACTGTATTAGTGGTCTACAAACTGTAGTCCTCCAGATGTTGCAAAACAACAACTCCAAGCATGCTGGGAGTTGTAGTTCGGCAACATCTGGCTCTAAAGATGTTGCCGAACTACTACTCCCAGCATGCCTGAGAATGTTTGGAAGTTGTGGTTTTGCAACATCTGGAGGCACACTGGTTGGGAAACATTGTCTGTTTCCTAACTCAGTGTTTCCCAACCCGTGTGCCTCCAGCTGTTGCAAAACTAGAACTACCAGCATGCACTGATGGACTGTGCATGCTGGGAGTTGTAGATTTGCAACAGCTGGAGGTCCCCCCCCTGTGAATGTACAGGGTACATTCACATGGGCAGGGGGCTTACGGTGAGTATCAGGCTGCAAGTTTGCGATGCAGCAAATTTTGCGCGGCAGCTAAAACTCGCTGTAACCCCTCCTGCCCGTGTGACTGTACCCTAAAAACACTACACTACACTACCACAAAATAAAATAAAAAGTAAAAAAACACTTCATATACACATACCCCTACACAGCCCCCCTCCCTCCCCAATAAAAATGAAAGCGTCTGGTACGCCACTGTTTCCAAAATGGAGCCTCCAGCTGTTGCAAAACAACAACTCCCAGTATTGCCGGACAGCCGTTGACTGTCCAGGCATGCTGGGAGTTTTGCAACAGCTGGAGGCACCCTGTTTGGGAATCACTGGCGTAGAATACCCCTATGTCCACCCCTATGCAAATCCCTAATTCAGGCCTCAAATGCGCATGGCGCTCTCACTTTGGAGCCCTGTCGTATTTCAAGACAACAGTTTAGGGCCACATATGGAGTATCGCCGTACTCGGGAGAAATTGCCTAACAAATTTTGGGGGGGCTTTTTCTCCTTTCACCCCTTATGAAAAGGTGAAGTTGGGGTCTACACCAGCATGTTGGTGTAAAATAAAAAAAAATTTACACTAACATGCTGGTGTTGCCCCATACTTTTCATTTTGACAAGAGGTAAAAGGGAAAAACGCCCCCCAAAATTTGTAATGCAATTTCTCCCGACTACGGAGATACCCCATATGTGGGCGCAAAGTGCTCTGGGGGCGCACAACAAGGCCCAGAAGGGAGAGTGCACCATGTACATTTGAGGTGATTTGCACAGGGGTGGCTGATTGTTACAGCGGTTTTGACAAACGCAAAAAAACAAAACCCCACATGTGACCCCATTTCGGAAACTACACCCCTCACGGAATGTAATGAGGGGGGCAGTGAGAATTTACACCCCACTGGTGTCTGAGAGATCTTTGGAACAGTGGACTGTGCAAATTAAAAATTTTGTACAGCCCACTGTTCCAAAGATCTGACAGACACCAGTGGGGGGTAAATGCTCACTGTACCCCTTGTTACGTTCCTCAAGGGGTCTAGTTTCCAAAATGGTATGCCATGTGGGGGTTATTTTGCTGTCCTGGCACCATAGGGGCTTCCTAAATGCGACATGCCCCCCCGAGCAAAATTTGCTCTCAAAAAGCCAAATATGACTCCTTCTCTTCTGAGCATTGTAGTTCGCCCGTAGTGCGCTTCAGGTCAACTTATGGGGTACCTCCATACTCAGAAGAGATGGGGTTACAAATTTTGGGGGGTTATTTCTGCTATTAACCCTTGTAGAAATGTGAAATTTGGGGGGGAAACACACATTTTAGTGAAAATTATATATTTTTTTTTAAGTATGCAAAAGTCGTGAAACCCCTGTGGGGTATTAAGGCTCACTTTATTCCTTGTTACGTTCCTCAAGGGGTCTAGTTTCCAAAATGGTATGCCATGTGGGTATTTTTTGCTGTCCTGGCACCATAGGGGCTTCCTAAATGCGACATGCCCCCGAGCAAAATTTGCTCTCAAAAAGCCAAATATGACTCCTTCTCTTCTGAGCATTGTAGTTTGCCCGTAGTGCACTTCAGGTAAACTTATGGGGTACCTCCATACTCAGAAGAGATGGGGTTACAAATTTTGGGGGGTATTTTCTGCTATTAACCCTTGCATAAATGTGAAATTTGGGGGGAAACACACATTTTAGTGACATTTTTTAAACATTTTTTTACATATGCAAAAGTTGTGAAACACCTGTGGGGTATTAAGGCTCACTTTATTCCTTGTTACGTTCCTCAAGGGGTCTAGTTTCCAAAATGGTATGCCATGTGGGTATTTTTTCCTGTTTTAACACCATAGGGGCTTCCTAAATGCAACATGCCCCCCAAAAACCATTTCAGAAAAACGTACTCTCCAAAATCCCCTCGTCGCTCCTTCGCTTCTGAGCCCTCTACTGCGCCCGCCGAACAATTTACATAGACATATGAGGTATGTGCTTACTCGAGACACATTGGGCTACAAATATAAGTATACATTTTCTCCTTTTACCCCTTGTAAAAATTCAAAAATTGTGTCTACAAGAACATGAAAGTGTAAAAAATTAAGATTGTGAATTTTCTCCTTCACTTTGCTGCTATTCCTGTGAAACACCTAAAGGGCTAAAACGCTGACTGAATGTCATTTTGAATACTTTGGGGAGTGCAGTTTTTATAATGGGGTCATTTATGGGGTATTTCTAAGATGAAGACCCTTCAAATCCACTTCAAACCTGAACTGGTCCCTGAAAAATTGTGATTTTGGAAATTTTGTGAAAAATTGGAAAATTGCTGCTGAACTTAGAAGCTCTCTGGTGTCTTCCAAAAGTAAAAACTCGTAAATTTTATGATGCAAACATAAAGTGGACATATTGTATATGTGAATAAAAAAAATATTATTTGGAATATCCATTTTCCTTACAAGCAGAGAGCTTCAAAGTTAGAAAAATGCAAAATTTTAAATTTTTTCATAAAATTTTGGAATTTTTCGCCAAGAAATGATGCAAGTATCGACAAAATTTTACCAATAACATAAAGTAGAATATGTCATGAAAAAACAATCTCGGAATCAGAATGATAGGTAAAAGCGTCTTAGAGTTATTAATGCTTAAAGTGACAGTGGTCAGATGTTCAAAAAACGCTCTGGTCCGAAGGTGTAAAATGGCCTGGTCTTTAAGGGGTTAAAAATGAAAGAAGCAATCTGATTGGTTGCTATGAGCAACTCAGCAACTTTTCCTCTGGACAGGTTTTGATGAATCTCCCCCATAGTATCTGGCAGGATTACAATGGTTATTGTCTTCATACAGACAATGAGGATCTGCTGACAAAATGAGGAACCAATGATGTCCAAGCGTCAACTCTGCAGAGAAGATGCGTTAATTTTTAACGTAAATTTGTTTTCCCTTAGTCCTAACAGCAGCACAAGTGGGGTGTTCTGCCCCTGTGAAGCTGGCAGGACGGTGGAATTTTTAATTCCGCCCAAGTAATTAAAGACTTAATTAGACCCCCATATAAGGCCTCCTCCCTTAGGCCACATTGCTTAATAACAAGTAAAACAAAACAATTTGGGCGGGAAAATTTGTGTGCTGCTGTTAGGACTAAGGGAAAACAAATTTACGTTAAAGATTAACGCTTCCCTTACGTCCTAACCAGCAGCACAAGTGGGAACTTAGCAAGTAACAACACAAATAGGGAGGGACTACGGCAGAGTGGCACTTAAGATTGATTGCCCGAAGGCCAACTCTTCCGAACGTTTGGCATTAACCCTGTAATGACTAATAAATGTATTATGCGTGCTCCAGGAGGCAGCAGCGCAGACTTGTTCTAGAGGAACAGCTTTTCTTTCTGCAAAAGAAGTAGAGACTGCCCTAGTGGAATGGGCAGTGACAAAGGCAGGAGGAGCTAACTCCTGGGCTACAAAAGCCTCCCGGATTGCCTCTTTAATCCATCTACTCAGAGAGGGTTTAGAGGCTTTAAGACCTTTGTTCTTCCCAGAAAAGGAAACAAGAAGGTGCTCCGATCTTCTAAATTCTCCAGTTCTTGAGATGTAAATTCTGAGGATTCTTGAAATGTCCAGAGTATGGTCAGCAGCTTCCTCGGGAGAGGATGGATTAGGACACAGAACTGGAAGGGATATAGCTTGATTGATGTTGGAGAACGTCGGGACCTTAGGAACAAAGGTGGGCAAAAATCTCAACAGGACTCTATCCTGGAGAAAAAGCGTATAAGGCTCGAAAGCCGAAAGGGCCTGAAGCTCGCCAATCCTTTTGGCTGAGGTTATGGCCAATAAGAAGGTGACTTTAAGGGACAAATACCTAAAGTCGACTTCTTCCAGAGGTTCAAAGGGGTGTGAGCATAACCCCTTAAGAACAATAGTCAAATCCCATTTGGGAATGGGTCTGAGAACTGTAGGTTTAAGTCTTTCAGCCCCTTTGAGGAATCTTCTAATCAGGGATTCTTGTGATAAAGATCTGCCTAAAAAGGCAGAGAGCGCTGAAACTTGAACCCTCAGAGTGGATGGGCTAAGACCCTTGTCAAGGCCATCCTGAAGGAAACGTAAAATTGCAGAAAGAGGAGGATCTGAGGTTACTACCTCTTTCGTAGCACACCATCGAAGGAAAATCTTCTTTATCCTAGAATAGACTTTGTTTGTAGACTCTGCTCTAGAGTGTGCAATAGTTCTCAAGACCTCCGCAGGAAGCCCACTACTTAGTAGGGTCCTGTCAATCTCCAGGCTGTCAGATTGAGTCTCCTCAGATCTAGGCAGGAGCCTGTGTAGTGAGACACAAGGTTCTGCACGTGGGGAAGCCTCCAATAACACCCCTGACTCATCCTCATGAGTTGGGTGAACCAGGACCTCTTGGGCCAGAATGGTATGATGGCAATCACTGAGGTCTGGTCTTGCCTGACTTTCATCAATACCCTTGGTATCATGGAAAGTGGAGGGAATATGTAGGCCAGCCTGAACCTCCATGGAATGGACAGAGCGTCTATCGCCACTGGATTGTCCTCTTTGTAAAGAGAGCAAAACTTGTTCACCTTGGTGTTCAGACGAGTTGCCATGAGATCTATCTCTGGCATACACCACCTTAGGGTTATCTTCTTGAAGATGTCTTCGTTCAGGGACCATTCCCCTTGGACCGGAAGCCCGCGACTTAGACGATCTGCCACTATGTTGAGATCCCCCTTGATGTGGACTGCAGAAAGGTGGGTTAGATTGAGCTCTGCCCAAGAAAGAATTAGTCCGGTCTCCTTGAGGAGCACTTGGGACTTTGTGCCACCCTGTCTGTTGATGTAAGCCACCACAGTGGTGTTGTCTGACCGAACTCTTATCGCTTTCCCTAGAATAAGGGGTGCGAAATGGAGAAGAGCTAGACGAACTGCTCTCAGTTCTCTCATGTTGGAGGAGAGAAGTCTCTCCTGAGGGTTCCAAGTACCCTGTACTGGATTCTCGTCCAGATGGGCTCCCCAGCCCAGAAGGGAGGCGTCCGTGGTTAAAGTGATCCACTGAGGTTGAATCAAGGACTTCCCATCTGTCAGATTCGTCCACCATCTGAGAGATGCACGGACCTCGGTCGACAGGTTGCACTTTTTGTCCAACCCACTGGGGTTGCGATTCCAGAACTTCAAGACTTGATCTTGGAGCGGCCGTAGGTGCCATAGGGCCCATGGGACTGCCTCTGCAGACGCTGACATATGACCCAACATCTTCATTAGAGTTCTGATGGGAACCTTGCGAGGGACCATCAAAAACTCGGCGGCTCTTATGACTCGATCTTTCCTTTCTGGAGTGAGGGATAGAGTCATCTGAGAGGAGTTCAGGACAAACCCCAGAAACTTCCTTGAGGTGGACGGGTTGATTTCTGATTTCTCCCAATTTATAAGCCAGCCCAAGCGCTGGAGAAAATCTAGAGCCAGATGAAGATGAGACTGTAGAACGTCTAGAGTAGCGGCTTTTAGAAGCCAGTCGTCTAGATAAGGAATGATCTCTAGACCTTTTAGTCTTAGAGCAGAGACCACTGGAGCCACCACCTTTGTAAAGGTGTGGGGGGCTGAAGTGATGCCGAAAGGCAGAACAGCGAACTGGAAATGCTTTACCATACCGTTTATGGTGACAGCAACCCTCAAATATTTCCTGTGAGCAGGAAAAATAGGAACATGCAGGTAAGCATCCTTCAAGTCGATGGTAACCATGAGATCTTGAGGGTCCAGGATACTGACTACTGAGCGAATGGTTTCCATCCTGAACCGCCTTTTCCTTATGAAACGGTTCAAAAAGCGAAGATCTATGATCATACGCCAGTCGCCCGATGGTTTCGGCACCAGAAATATTGGGGAATACACCCCTGACCCTCTTTGGTCGGGGGGGAACTTCTTCTAGTGCATGTTTCCCCACATACTGTAGGACAGAGTCCTCTAGAATAGCCTGTTTTGGCTGAGGAAGTAACTTTGTTAAAAAAATTTCCTTGGAGGAGGGGAAATGAAATCTATTTTGTACCCCGACTGAATGACATCCAGAACCCAAGGATCCTGGATTTCTTGCATCCAGGTTGACAGAAACAAACTTAAACGTCCTCCGACCGGAGGGGGATTGGTAGATAGCTTCTCTACCTGAACTTCCCGAGGGGAAGGGAGAGGGGAAACGTTGGTGGACCTTAGAGGAGAGTCATAGCTCGGCTTTACGGTCTTTACCGCGGCCGCGTCCTCCACCACGCTTTTGAGTAGACTGGCATCTCTGGGATCTGGAAGGGCCCTGGAACTTCCCCCCCTTGGATCTACCCTTGCCCCGAAAGGACTGTACAGGTAGGCATTTACCTTTTTTATCCGCAAAACCCTCCATGATTCGGTCTAACTCAGACCCAAAGAGCCAATTAGGCTCAAAGGGCATCCCACAGAGGTTGAACTTTGAGGTATTATCAGCTACCCAGGGACGCAACCACAGGGGGCGCCTGCTTGCGGATGAGAGCGCCATGGACTTGGCAGCAAGTTTGAGGTGCTGTTGGGATTTGAGGTGCTATTCGCATAAGAAGTCTACCCCAAGGAGTAGCGTTTTGAAGCTGTCCAGAATATCCTCCCTAGCAACATTACTTTCAATCTCAGACTGAATGCGTTGTACGCGTTCTTTGACAAAGTCGGCAACCTCACTTGAAGCGACAGCCACCGAGGCAGATGCTGAGGCCGCCGAATAGTTGCGTCTTAGAAGGGAGTCCACCTTCCTGTCAAGGGGGTCCTGGAGGTTACTGCCATCATCTGCAGGAACTAGAACCCTCTTGGACAGCTTGTTAACAGCCATATCCACTTTTGGCGGTGGCATCCAGGATTCCGACTCAGCTTCTGATAGAGGAAATATCAGCTTGAACCTCCGGGTAACAACAGCAGGCTTGTCTGGGTGCTTCCACTCGGCTTTCATCAGTTTCCTAAGTGTATCATCCACTTTGAAAACCAGAGGTCCTCTAGAGGTGGATGTAGAGGCTTCCCCTTGATCAACATCCTGATCCCTTGATCGGATGGATCTAAGCAATCTCTGCGTCTTTTCCACAGGAAAAAGAGGCGGAGAGATCACTTCCTCTACTAACTGTTCCGACTGATCGCCCACGGACATAACGGAATCCTCCACGACAGATGGAGGACCAGACTCGGTCCTAGGCCTCTTAGGGGCAAAGGAATTCTTGATCTCGTTGATAGAATTTCCCATCAATTCTTTCATCCAGATGAACATGTCCTGGACCCAAGAATAGCAGGAACCACACAAGTGTAGTCAAGCTAGCAAGGCAGCAAGAGGCCAAATGAAGGCCAGTACTGCCTTAAATAGGGGAGAGGGCGGCAATTTTAAAATAAGCCCCGCCCAGGAAGTCAGAGCACCAACCAGATCGAAATCTAAAAAAACGATCTGAAATAAAACATTTTTGCTCTGAGCCCCTTCCTTACCTTGGAAGGGGCAAGTAACTAATATATTAAGTATAATAATAGTTAAAACTAGCGCTCATTGCGCCAGAAGGCTCCGATGCCGGACCGGAAGTCGTCAGATGACGCACTTCCGGTCCGCGGCTCCGCACACAGCAGAGGACCGGAGCGAGACAGCGGCGCTGCCGGAAAGGTAAGGGCGGAATGCCCGAGTAGCAGAGGGATCGGAGGATCCCTGAACCATAGAGGGCAGCGCTCAGCGCCGCCTGAACAAAGAAAATAAACTGTATCTACGAACCCGTACCGAAGTCCCGGGTCATAGATACAGAGTCTGAAAAAACTCAGCTGGGGCAGCGCCAAACAACGCCGCCCAGGCTGACAGAAAAGAAGGGGCAGCAAGCTGCAACCCTGCTAGAAACAAACCCTTCTCCACATAAAAGAGGGGGAAGGGAAAAACTCCATGCAGGCTCTGCTAAAAAACCAGAGCCTGCACCGTCCTGCTGTCCTGCACAGGACAGAAAAAAAGCAATGTGGCCTAAGGGAGGAGGCCTTATATGGGGGTCTAATTAAGTCTTTAATTACTTGGGCGGAATTAAAAATTCCACCGTCCTGCCAGCTTCACAGGGGCAGAACACCCCACTTGTGCTGCTGGTTAGGACGTAAGGGAAGGAAGAAGTTCTAGTGTCTGGATCAGATGAAGAAAAAAGAAAAGACAGCAGAGAAGATGTTTCCTGTGAGTCAAACCATTGTATAGTCCGACTGTTTCTCATCTGAGCTTTAGTCACTTGAAAGTCCTGCAGTGAAACTATACCCCAATGAGTGGTTCTCAAGCTGTGACAAAACTACAACTCCCATCATGCCTGAAGCTTTCCATGGATGATGGGAGTTGTTCCTTTGCAACAGCTGAAAAGCCACTTGAACCAAGGAGATTTCACCATGCTGCCCATTTTATTTTGGTGGGAGTCCAACCGCTGGGTCCCCCACAAAAAAGGGCTGCATAGTCTAATATGCACAGGCCTATTTTAGGTCCCACTCTGGCCCTGGACAGGACGGTGATTATGCAGCAGCTGCTCGCTACCTTTGGAGCTCCAACCACTGCTCCTCTGGTCCGGGTACCTACTGCTATGGCCCATAGGCTGCAGACCAGAGGAGCAGTGGTTGGAGCACAGAAGCACGGAAATACACAGACATATACTGTACACTGTATACTGTGTATATAGTGTATATTGTAAACTGAGTGACCCTGCCGAATGACTCCGCCACCTATGATCCCTCCTTTTGTGGCTCCGCCCTCAGCCATGGCCAGTGCCCTGGATCTTTTATAGACCTAGCAACGCCCCTGATCCACGGCAGGCCAGCGTGATGACATCACATCATTGCGCCGGCGCCCGGAGATCACGTCCCTGCAGCTCTCACAGTACAAGAACGTAGCAGCGTGAGAAGGTTGAGCACTGCTCGGGCGCTGTATGGATGGACGGGCAAATTATAAGTGAGGAGGGCAAATTTAAGTGAGGGGCACATATCAGGGGGGTATTATATGTGAGGAACACAAGACAGGGGGGATTATATGTGGGGGCACATGACAGCCCCCCCTGTCATGTGCCCATATAATGCCCCCCTGACTTATAATACCCCCTGTCCTGTACCCTCACATATAATGCCCCCTGAGGGGGCAGGACATGGGGCATTATATGTGAGGGGCACTGGACAGGGGGCAATATATGTGAGGGGCACAGGACAGGGGGTATTATAAGTCAGGGGGCATTATATGGGCACATGACAGGGGTGGGCTGTCATGTGCCCCTACATATAATCCCCCCCGTCATGTGCCCCTCATACATAATACCCCCTGTCCTGTGACCCCCACATATAATGCCCCATGTCCTGTGTTCCTCACATACAATGCCCCCATCATGTGCCCCCACATATAATGCCCCCTGACATGTGCCCCTCATATATAATGCCCCCTGTTCTGCACCCTCAGGGGGCATTATATGTGAGGTGCACAGGACAGGGGGCATTATATGAGGGGCACAGGACAGGGGGTATTATAAGTCTTTATACAGGCAGGGGGAGAGAAGCAAGTGGTGGCGATGGTCTCTGGCACCGCAAAAGCCGCTACAGTTCATTGATTTAAAGCGCCCTCTTGACCAGGTATTGAAATATCTTCAGCCGTACGGAAGTTATGTGAGAACATACATTTCCCATTGATTTGCATGGGACTTTAAACAAAAACCCTGACCCTCACAAATGGGGGTAGTTAAGGGTTAAATTAACTATCCTATATTTTAAGTGGACATATAAGTAACATGTGACCAAGTATTATTGAAATATCTCCAGCCGTTTGGAAGTTATGCAGTAACATATATTTCCCATAGACTTGTATGGGATTTTAAACAAAAACCCCGCCCCTGACAAATGGGGGTGAGTAAGGGTTAAATCACCTATCCTATGTTTGTTGTTGACATATAAGTAACATGTGTGCCAAGTTTCATGTCAATATCTTTAGCCGTTTGGACATGATTGTGGAACATACATACATACATACATATACACACATACACACATACATACACACACACACACATATTGGGGGAGATTTATCAAAACCTGTGCACAGGAAGAGTGGTGCAGTTGCCCATAGTAACCAATTAGCTCGCTTCTCTCATTTTTAAAGAGGCCTATGAAAAATGAAAGAGGATGTCTCATTGGATGCTATGGGCAACTGGAGAACTTTTCCTCTGGACAGGTTTTGATAATCTTCCCCATTGAATTTTATATCTATAGATGTCTATGGTAGAGCTATTTTGCCACATTTATTTGGGTGGTGGGTTTGACTAGCGGGCAACTTATTTATCAAAAAGGAGCAGCAGGATGAATTTTGCGCAGCTCTGCTGTGGTGGAAAAAGCTCTACCACATACACTTTTTTTAGACGCTTGTGAGGGAGGGAAGTAGACACTTTCCTGGGTCCTGAATTTGGCAGGTTAGGTGTTTTTACTTACTTTTACAGAGCTGCTGGGACATTTTTACTTACATTTTAGACACTACAATCAAATTCAATCACTGTTCGGTGATGTCTGGCATTAGAAATGGGGCCTGGTGGCAGATAGTCGCCTAAAGATGTCTAGGGGCGGAGTACCCCTTTAATACACAGCAAATCTATCCTGCTCTGGACAGTTCCTGACAAGGCCAGAGGTGTCAGCAGAGAGCACTGTCAGACTGGAAAGAGCTTCTTAACTTTCTCTGAAGCATACAGCAGCTGATAAGGAAGGGTTAACTGGAAGAATTAAGATATTTAACCAGAAGTAAATTACATATCTGTATAACTTTCTGGCACCGATTTAAAAACATTTTTTTTCACTGGAGTACCCCTTTAACCCCTTTAACCTCTTAAGAACATAGGACGTTCTCTAACGTCCTCACTACCTGGGCTTTAATGCCCAAGGACGTTAGAGAACGTCCTGTTGTATTTCCGGTCTCTGCCGCTCGCCGGGCAGAGATCGGAACTGGATGCCTGCTGAAATCCTTCAGCAGGCATCCAAGGCAAACGCCGAGGGGGGCCATGTAGGCCCCCCATGTCGGCGATCGCCGCAAATCGCAAGGGAAATCGCCCTTGCGATCTGCGGCGATACCGGGCTGATCGGGTCTCTTGGACCCGACCACCCGGTAATTTCGCATGATCCCGGCTGTCACAGACAGCCAGGACCATGCTGAAGTATAGGAGCGAGGTGGCAAGCCTGCCACCTCCTCCTATCCCCTGCGATTCTTCGGTTAGTTAACCGACCAATCGCAGGAGGGGGGGCGGTTACTTCCTCCCGCCCTGCCCGGCCCCTTGAAGTCCGGAGAGGACGGGAGGAAGACCGGAGGACGCGGCGGGGGACGGGGGAGTGCTGGGGACCGGCCCAGGTACTTACCTCGTCCCTGAAGACCCGGATCCCGGCAAGGAAGATGGCGGCGGCGGCGACAGGTGAGTATATCTTCAGCCGCGGTCGGGCCCTTTACAGCAATGCACGTCGCCGTAAAGCGACATGCATTGCTGTAATGGGACCGTGTATACTACAACTCCCAGCATGCCCAGACAGCCCTTGGCGTCTGGGCATGCTGGGAGTTGCAGTTTTGCAACATCTGGAGGTCCACAGTTTGGAGACCACTGTGCCCTTCCAGATGTTGCAAAACTACACATTTTCAGCATGCCCTTACTGTCCAGGCATGCTGGGAGTTGTAGTTCTGTAACATCTGGCCCTTCAGAAGTTGCAGAACTACAACTCCCAGCATGCCTGGACAGTTTTGGCATACTGGGAGTTCTAGTTTTGCAACATCTGGAAGGGCACAGATTGGGAACCACTGTATTAGTGGTCTGCAAACTGTAGTCCTCCAGATGTTGCAAAACTACAACTCCAGGCATGCTGGGAGTTGTAGTTCGGCAACATCTGGCTCTAAAGATGTTGCCGAACTACTACTCCCAGCATTCCTGAGAATGTTTGGGAGTTGTGGTTTTGCAACAACTGGAGGCACACTGGTTGGGAAACATTGTCTGTTTCCTAACTCAGTGTTTCCCAACCCGTGTGCCTCCAGCTGTTGCAAAACTATAACTACCAGCATGCACTGATAAATTGTGCATGCTGGGAGTTGTAGTTTTGTAACAGCTGGAGGTCCCCCCCTTGTGAATGTACAGGGTACATTCACATGGGCAGGGGGCTTACAGTGAGTATCAGGCTGCAAGTTTGCGATGCAGCTAATTTTGCGCGGCAGCTCAAACTCGCAGCGGGAACTCGCTGTAATCCCCCGCCCATGTGACTGTACCCTAAAAACACTACACTACACTACACTAACACAAAATAAAATAAAAGTAAAAAACACTACATATACACATACCCCTACACAGCCCCCCTCCCCTCCCAATAAAAATGAAAAACGTCCGGTACGCCACTGTTTCCAAAATGGAGCCTCCAGCTGTTGCAAAACAACAACTCCCAGTATTGCTGGACAGCCGTTGACTGTCCAAGCATGCTGGGAGTTTTGCAACAGCTGGAGGCACCCTGTTTGGGAATCACTGGCGTAGAATACCTCTATGTCCACCCCTATGCAAGTCCCTAATTCAGGCCTCAAATGCGCATGGTGATCTCTCACTTTGGAGCCCTGTCGTATTTCAAGGCAACAGTTTAGGGCCACATATGGGGTATCTCCGTACTCGGGAGAAATTGCCTAACAAATTTTGGGGGGATTTTTTTCCTTTAACCCCTTATGAAAAGGTGAAGTTGGGGTCTACAACAGCGTGTTATTGTAAAAAAATAAATTTTTTACACTAACACGCTGGTGTTGCCCTTTACTTTTCATTTTGACAAGAGGTAAAAGGGAAAAACGCCCCCCAAAATTTGTAATGCAATTTCTCCCGAGTACGGAGATAACCCATAAGTGGGCGCAAACTTCTCTGGGGGCGCACAACAAGGCCCAGAAGGGAGAGTGCACCATGTACATTTGAGGTGATTTGCACAGGGGTGGCTGATTGTTACAGCGGTTTTGACAAACGCAAAAAAAAAAAAAACCCCACATGTGACCCCATTTCGGAAACTACACCCCTCACGGAATATAATGATGGGTGCAGTGAGAATTTACCCCCCACTGGTGTCTGACAGATCTTTGGAAGAGTGGGCTGTGCAAATTAAAAATTTTGTACAGCCCACTGTTCCAAAGTTCTGACAGACACCAGTGGGGGGTAAATGCTCACTGTACACCTTGTTACGTTCCTCAAGGGGTCTAGTTTCCAAAATGGTATGCCATGTGGGGGTTATTTTGCTGTCCTGGCACCATAGGGGCTTCCTAAATGCGACATGCCCCCCGAGCAAAATTTGCTCTCCAAAAGCCAAATATGACTCCTTCTCTTCTGAGCATTGTAGTTCGCCCGTAGTGCACTTCAGGTCCACTTATGGGGTACCTTCATACTCAGAAGAGATGGGGTTACAAATTTTGGGGGGTATTTTCTGCTATTAACCCTTGCAAAAATGTGAAATTTGGGGGGAAACACACATTTTAGTGAAAAAAAATATATATTTTTTTACATATGCAAAAGTCGTGAAACCCCTGTGGGGTATTAAGGCTCACTTTATTCCTTGTTACGTTCCTCAAGGGGTCTAGTTTCCAAAATGGTATGCCACGTGAGGGTTTTTTGCTGTTGTGGCACCATAGGGGCTTCCTAAATGCGACATGCCCCCCGACCAAAATTTGCTCTCCAAAAGCCAAATATGACTCCTTCTCTTCTGAGCATTGTAGTTCGCCCGTAGTGCACTTCAGGTCCACTTATGGGGTACCTCCATACTCAGAAGAGATGGGGTTACAAATTTTGGGGGGTATTTTCTGCTTTTAACCCTTGCAAAAATGTGAAATTTGGGGGGAAACACACATATTAGTGAAAAAAAATTTTTTTTTTTTACATATGCAAAAGTCGTGAAACACCTGTGCGGTATTAAGGTTCACTTTACCCCTTGTTACGTTTCCCAAGGGGTCTAGTTTCCAAAATGGTATGCCATGTGGGGATTTTTTGCTGTTCTGGTACCATAGGGGCTTCCTAAATGCAACATGCCCCCCAAAAACCATTTCAGAAAAACGTACTCTCCAAAATTCCCTTGTCGCTCCTTCGCTTCTGAGCCCTCTACTGCGCCCGCCGAACACTTTACATAGACATATGAGGTATGTGCTTACTCGAGAGAAATTGGGCTACAAATATAAGTATAAATTTTCTCTTTTTACCCCTTGTAAAAATTCAAAAATTGGATCTACAAGAACATGCGAGTGTAAAAAATGAAGATGGTGAATTTTCTCCTTCATTTTGCTGCTATTCCTGTGAAACACCTAAAGGGTTAAAATGCTGTCTGAATGTCATTTTGAATACTTTGGGGGGTGCAGTTTTTATAATGGGGTCATTTGTGGGGTATTTCTAATATGAAGACCCTTCAAATCCACTTCAAACCTGAACTGGTCCCTGAAAAATAGTGAGTTTGAAAATTTTGTGAAAAATTGGAAAATTGCTGCTGAACTTTGAAGCCCTCTGGTGTCTTCCAAAAGTAAAAACACGTCAATTTTATGATGCAAACATAAAGTAGACATATTGTATTTGTGAATAAAATTTTTTTTTATTTGGAATATCCATTTTCCTTACAAGCAGAGAGCTTCAAAGTTCGAAAAATGCAAAATTTTCAATTTTTTCAGCAAATTTTGAAATTTTTCACTATGAAACGATGCAAGTATCGACAAAATTTTACCAATAACATAAAGTAGAATATGTCACGAAAAAACAATCTCGGAATCAGAATGATAGGTAAAAGCATTCCAGAGTTATTAATGTTTAAAGTGACAGTGGTCAGATGTTCAAAAAACGCTCCGGTCCTAAGGTGTAAAATGGCCTGGTCCTTAAGGGGTTAAAGGGGTATTCCAGGCAAAACCTTTTTTTATATATATATATATATATATATATCAACTGGCTCCGGAAAGTTAAACAGATATGTAAATTACTTCTATTAAAAAATCTTAATCCTTCCAATAGTTATTAGCTTCTGAAGTTTTCTGTCTAACTGCTCAATGATGATGTCACGTCCCGGGAGCTGTGCATGATGGGAGAATATCCCCATAGGAACTGCACAGCTCCCGGGACGTGAGTCATCAGAGAGCAGTTAGACAGAAAACAACAACTCAACTTCAGAAGCTAATAACTATTGGAAGGATTAAGATTTTTTAATAGAAGTAATTTACAAATCTGTTTAACTTTCCGGAGCCAGTTGATATATATATATATATATATATATATATATATATATATATATATATATATATATATATATAAATAAATAAAATAAAAAAGTTTTGGCCTGGAATACCCCTTTAACCCCTTAAGGACCAGGCCATTTTACACCTTAGGACCAGAGCGTTTTTTGCACATCTGACCACTGTCACTTTAAACATTAATAACTCTGGAATGCTTTTAGTTATCATTCTGATTCCGAGATTGTTTTTTCGTGACATATTCTACTTTAACATAGCGGTAAAATTTTATGGTAACTTGCATCATTTCTTGGTGAAAAATCCCAAAATTTGATGAAAAATTTTCATTTTTCTAACTTTGAAGCTCTCTGCTTGTAAGGAAAATGGATATTCCAAATAATTTTTTTTTGGATTCACATATACAATATGTCTACTTTATGTTTGCATCATAAAATTGATGAGTTGTTACTTTTGGAAGACATCAGAGGGCTTCAAAGTTCAGCAGCAATTTTCCAATTTTTCACAAAATTTTCAAACTCACAATTTTTCAGGGACCAGTTCAGGTTTGAAGTGGATTTGAAGGGTCTTCATATTAGAAATACCCCACAAATGACCCCATTATAAAAACTGCACCCCCCAAAGTATTCAAAATGACATTCAGTCAGCGTTTTAACCCTTTAGGTGTTTCACAGGAATAGCAGCAAAGTGAAGGAGAAAATTCACAATCTTAATTTTTTACACTCGCATGTTCTTGTAGACCCAATTTTTTTATTTTTACAAGGGGTAAAAGGAGAAAATGTATACTTATATTTGTAGCCCAATTTCTCTCGAGTAAGCACATACCTCATATGTCTATGTAAAGTGTTCGGCGGGCGCAGTAGAGGGCTCAGAAGCGAAGGAGCGACAAGGGGATTTTGGAGAGTACGTTTTTCTGAAATGGTTTTTGGGGGGCATGTTGCATTTAGGAAGCCCCTATGGTGCCAGAACAGCAAAAAAAAAAAAACACATGCCATACCATTTTGGAAACTAGACCCCTTGAGGAACGTAACAAGAAATTAAGTGAGCCTTAATACCCCACAGGTGTTTCACGACTTTTGCATATGTAAAAAAAAATTATTATTTTTTCTCTAAAATGTGTGTTTCCCCCCAAATTTCACATTTTTGCAAGGGTTAATTGCAGAAAAGACCCCCCAAAATTTGTAACCCCATCTCTTCTGAGTATGGAGGTACCCCATAAGTTGACCTGAAGTGCACTACGGGTGAACTACAATGCTCAGAAGAGAAAGAGTCATATTTGGCTTTTTGAGAGCAAATTTTGCTCGAGGGGCATGTCGCATTTAGGAAGCCCCTATGGTGCCGGAACAGCATTTTGGAAACTAGACCCCTTGAGGAACGTAACAAGGAATAAAGCGAGCCTTAATACCCCACAGGGGTTTCACGACTTTTGCATATGTAAAAAAATAAATAAAAATTTTCACTAAAATGTGTGTTTCCCCCCAAATTTAACATTTTTGCAAGGGTTAATAGCAGAAAAGACCCCCCAAAATTTGTAACCCCATTTCTTCTGAGTATGGAAATACCCCATGTGTGGACGTCAAGTGCTCTGCTGGCGCACTACAATGCTCAGAAGAGAAGGAGCGCCATTGAGCTTTTGGGGAAAAAATTGTTTGGAATGGAAGTCAGGGGCCATGTGCGTTTACAAAGCCCCCCGTGGTGCCAGAACAGTGGACCCCCCACATGTGACCCTATTTTGGAAACTACACCCCTCACAGAATTTAATAAGGGGTGCAGTGAGTATTTACACCCCACTGGCGTTTGACAGATCTTTGGAACAGTGGGCTGTGCAAAATTTTCACGGACCACTGTTCCAAAAATCTGTCAGACACCTGTGGGGCGTAAATGCTCACTGTACCCCTTATTACATTCCCTGAGGGGTGTAGTTTCCAAAATGGGGTCACATGTGGGTATTTTTTTGGGGGGGTTTATGTCAGAACCGCTGTAAAATCAGCCACCCCTGTGCAAATCACCAATTTAGACCTCAAATGTACATAGTGCCCTCTCACTCCTGAGCCTTGTTATGCGCCCGCAGAGCATTTTACCCCCACATATGGGGTATTTCTGTACTCAGGAGAAATTGCGTTACAAATTTTGGGGGTCTTTTTTTCCTTTTAACGCTTGTGAAAATAAAAAGTAAAGGGCAACACCGGCATGTTAGTGTAAATGTTTTTTTTTTTTTTTACACTAACAAGCTGGTGTAGCCCCAACTTTTCCTTTTCATAAGGGGTAAAAGGAGAAAAAGCCCCCTAAAATTAGTAGTGCAATTTCTCCCGAGTACGGAGATACCCCATATGTGGCCCTAAACTGTTTCCTTGAAATACGACAGGGCTCTGAAGTGAGAGAGCGCCATGCGCATTTGAGGACTAAATTAGGGATTGCACAGGGGTGGACATAGGGGTATTCTATGCCAGTGATTCCCAAACAGGGTGCCTCCAGCTGTTGCTAAATTCCCAGCATGCCTGGACAGTCAGTGGCTGTCCGGAAATGCTGGGAGTTGTTGTTTTGCAACAGCTGGAGGCTCCGTTTTGGAAACACTGCCATACAATACGTTTTTCATTTTTATTGGGGGGACAGTGTAAGGGGGTTTATATGTAGTGTTTTACCCTTTATTATGTGTTAGTGTAGTGTAGTGTTTTCAGGGTACATTCTCACTGGCGGGTTACGGTGAGTTTCTCGCTAGAAGTTTGAGCTGCGGCGAAAAATTTGCCGCAGCCCAAACTTGAAGCAGGAAACTTACTGTAAGCCTGCCCGTGTGAATGTACCCTGTACGTTCACATGGGGGGGGGGGGGGGGGCAAACCTCCAGCTGTTTCAAAACTACAACTCCCAGCATGTACTGACAGACCGTGCATGCTGGAAGTTGTACTTTTGCAACAGCTGGAGGCACACTGGTTGGAAAACCTTCAGTTAGGTTCTGTTACCTAACTCAGTATTTTCTAACCAGTGTGCCTCCAGCTGTTGCAAAACTACAACTCCCAGCATGTACTGATCGCCGAAGGGCATGCTGGGAGATGTAGTTATGCAATAGCTGGAGGTACGCAACTACAACTCCCAGCATGCCGAGACAGCTGATTGCTGTTTGGACATGCTGGGATTTGCAGTTTTGCATCTGGAGGGCTACAGTTTTAGAGACCACTGCAAAGTGATCTCCAAACTGTGGTCCTCCAGCTGTTGCAAAACTACAATTCCCAGCATGCCCTGACAGCAAACAGCTGTTTGGGCATGGTAGGAGTTGTAGTTTTGCAAGATCTGGAGGGCTACAGTTTAGGGACCACTATATAGTGGTCTCAAACTGTAGCCCTCCAGCTGTTGCAAAACTACATATTCCAGCATGCCCAAACAGCTGTCTGGGCATGCTGGGAGTTGTAGTTTTGCAACATCTGGAGGGCTACAGTTAGAGACCACTGTATAATGGTCTCAAACTGTACCCTCCAGATGTTGCTAGGCAACTCACCGACTTCCGTCGGATCCAGCCGCACGTCATCGCCGTCGCCTGCAGCCTCCGACGCCCGCCCGGATGGGTAAGTGGATCTTCGGAGCCGGTCCCCGTCGTTTTCCCCGTCCTGCCCCGCCTATTGTGGGAGGGCAGGACGGGGAAAACGAAAGTAAACCCCCCCGCCCCCGATCTGCTATTGGTGGTCGCGTCTAGACCACCAATAGCAGGGATAGGAGGGGTGGCACCCGTGCCACCTCACTCCTATCGCTTCAGGGGGATCGTGGGTGTCTTAGACACCCGCGATCCCCCTTACATTCCGGGTCACCGGGTCACTATAGACCCGTAATGACCCGGAATCGCGCAAATCGCAAGTGTGAATTCACTTGCGATTTGCCGCGATCGCCGACATGGGGGGGTCTGATGACCCCCCTGGGCATTTGCACGGGATGCCTGCTGAATGATTTCAGCAGGCATCCCGCTCCGATCCCCGCCCGGCGCACGGCGGGGACTAAAACTGCCCATGACGTAAATGTACGCCCCTGGTCCTTAAGACCCAGGGTGTCGGGACGTACCGTTACGTCATGGGTCCTGTAGGGGTTAAGGATGCAGCTCATTTTCACCTTAAGGACAGAGCCATTTTTGCAATTTTGCTTTTACAGATTATTCTGAGATTGTTTTTTCATATTCTACTTTATGTTAGTGGTAAATTTTCATTGTTACTTGCATCCTTTCTTGGCGACAAATCCCAAAATTTCTTAAAAATTTTGAAAATGTTGCATTTTTCTAACTTTGAATCTCTCTGCTTGTGAGGAAAATTGATATTCCAAATACATTTTATATTGATTCACAAATACAATATGTCTACTTTATGTTGGCATCATAAAATGGACATATTTTTACTTTTTGAAAACATTAGAGGGCTTCAAAGTATAGCAGCAATTTTCAAAATTTTCATGAAAATTGCATAATCTGAAGGGACAGATGTTACAGAACTAGAACTCCCAGCATGCCTGGGCAGTCTAGGCATGCTGAGAGTTGTAGTTTTGCAACATCTGAAGAGCTACCGTTTGGGCACCACTGTAATAGTGGTCTCCAAATTGTCATCGCCATCGCCTCCCTACCTGCGCCGCTGATTTCCGCTGATGCCACCAATGATCGCCGGTCCCCACCGCATCTTCTCCACAGGTACCGGCTGCCATCTTCTCCCCCCGTTCTGCCCGACATCCAGGGGTGGGCAGAGCGGGGGGGTTTCCAGGGTAACCCCCGTCTTCAACTGCGATTGGTCAGTACTCATTGCTGACTAATGGCAGGTGATAGGAGGGGGTGGCACAGCAGCAACCTCGCTCCTATCCCTTAGGATGATCGGGGCTGTCATCGACAGTTCCGATCATCCCTATTTTCCGGGCAATTGGGTCACCAGAGACCCAATCAACCCGGAATAGCGAAAAAACGCAGATCTGAATTGATCTGCGATTTGCCCCAATTGCCGACATGGGGGGGGTGTGTGTCTCAGAATCCCTATGGGCGATATGCCGGGATGCCTGCTGAACGATATCAGCAGGCATCCCGGTCCGGTCCCCGCCCGGCGAGCGGCAGGGACTGGAATTCCCACGGGCATATGCATACGCCCTACGTCTTTAAGGATATGCATATGCCCCGCGTCCTGAAGAGGTTAATGATGATATCAGAGATGCATGTAGTATTAGAGACATATCTATAGAGAGATAATGGACAACCAGAAATTAACTCGTTAAAGGGTACCTCTCATCAAAAAAACTTTTGATATATTATAGATTAATGTATGCAGAATAACTTTACAATTGCATGTTATTAAAAAATATGCTTCTTTCTATTTAATTTTCCACTTTGAAGAAATGACCACTAGGGGTCTCCCTACCAGTCCTGGCAGCAAGCATTTCAGACTCATGCTGGAGTCCTAAACACTACGAGCTGCCAGTCTGCTTTGTTCACAAAGGAGAACACTCAGAGCTGCCAGCCTGCTTTGTTCACAGCCTGTTTGGCTGTGAACAAAGCAGGCTGGCAGCTCTGAGTGTTTAGGACTCCAGCATGAGTCAGAAATGCTTGCTGACAGGACTGATCGGGAAAAATACAATAGAAAGAAGCATATTTTTCATTAAAATGCTATTGGAAAGTTATTCAACATTCATTAATCTAAAATATATCAAAAGTTTATTTGATGAGAGGTTCCCTTTAAGAAAGGTTATATGAAATCCTACAGCAAGAAAAATACCTAATATTAGACCTACCTGGGGACCGAAACTTACTCTTATTCTAAATAGAATGAAGTCCTCTGGGGCCCATTATCTAACTAGTTTGGTTATTACCAAAACTATTTTAACTCTGATACATCTAGAGATTCCTATTATTAGGATTGTTTCTACGGCAAATTTGTAGTTTGCACAGTGGGTTGTAACATTTGACCATTTGACAAAGGTTAAACTGTCAGATATATTGTCCAGTTTGGAGAACACAGAGTACTACATTTTGGAATGTCTTGTGTTTTTTGTGCTTTTGCTATTTGTCCCATATCTTGAAATATTTGTCCAGGGCACTTTTATGGGTATATGTGAACTTCAAACCAGGGGCGGATCCAGAGTCTAGTCTCAGGAGGGGCACTATTAGAGTATTTTTTGTTGGCGGACAGAAAACAAGATGTTGCTCACGGAACTTACAATATTATTAAATGTATCATACAGTCCTAACCTTGTTTAAGACTCTTAGGCCGTGCTCATATGTCAGAATAATAATCAAATATACCAATTGCCACAGAATGGGAAAGTGCTAAAGAGGTTTTTACCATTTTAAAACTACAGCTCCCAGTATGACCAAAGTATTGGTAAGGGGATGCTGGGAGTTGTTGTTTCACCCATCATTACTGCAGAACTTACAAGTGACTCCAGCTCTGATGGGACACAGTAAGGAGAATACAGAATTATATCAGTGACTACAGGTGACGTCTTCTCTATAGTGAGGAGAATACAGAATGATGTCAGTGACTACAGGTGACTTCTTCTCTATAGTCTTTCCTTATCTAATTCAGATGGTACATACCGCCAGGACTTGTTCAAGCTAAATTTTCTCTCAGCAGAACTTGACGCCCAGACGTCTCCTCACTATGTCAGCGCATTCTGATCCTCTATATGAAAACAATAATTATTATAATACTGCCAAACACTGTATTGTTCTAATACAATACCGCCACACACCCTCTGAATATAATTCTGACACACGGTACCTCCTGAATATACAACACACTGTACCCTCTGAATATAATACCGCCATACACCATACCCTCTGAATATAATACTACCACACACTGTGCCCTCTAAATATAATGCTATAACACACTGCGCTCTCTGAATATACTACCACACACTGCACTCTCTGAATATAATACTATCACACACTGCACTCTCTGAATATAATACTATCACACACTGCACTCTCTGAATATAATACTACCACACACCGTACCCTCTGTATATAATACTATCACACACTGCACCCTCTGAATAGAATACTACCACACACTGTGCTCTCTAAATTTAATACTACCACACACTGCACTCTCTGAATATAACTTGCTGTGCAGTACACTCTCTGAATAAAATACCCAAATGTTTTGTGGCCCATAAAAAACGTACAACCCAAGAAATTCCTCATAATCTACACTATACTTCTGAAATACAAAACACTCTGTGCCTTCACATATAGTAATAATGCCCCATCGTGTGCCCCTACATATAATAATTATGACCCGTCCTGTTCCACCCACATACTAATAATGCCCTGTGCCCCTAACATATATTGCCCCCTGTGTGTGCCCTTCACATATAATGCCCCCGTTCTTTGCCCCTCACATATAATGCCCCCATCATGCGCCCCTCATATATAATGCCCCCATCATGTGCCCCTCACATATAATGCCACCGTTCTTTGCCCCTCACATATAATGCCCCCATCATGCGCCCCTCATATATAATGCCCCCATCATGTGCCCTTCACATATAATGCCCCCGTTCTTTGCCCCTCACATATAATGCCCCATCATGCGCCCCTCATATATAATGCCCCCATCATGTGCCCCTCATATATAATGCCCCGTGCTGTGCCCTTCACAGATAATGCCCCTGTTTTTTGCCCCTCACATATAATGCCCCCATCATGCGCCCCTCACATATAATGCCCCGTGCTGTGCCCTTCACATATAATGCCCCCGTTTTTTGCCCTTCACATATAATCCCCCCATCATGCGCCCCTCACATATAATGCCCCCTGTGCTGTGCCCCTCACATATAATGCCCCCTGTGCTGTGCCCCTCACATATAATGCCCCCATCCTGTCCCCTCAGGGGGCATTATATGTGAGGGGCACAGCACAGGGGGCATTTTATGTTTGGGGCACATGACAGGAGCATTATTTGTGAGAGGCACAGCACAGGGGGCATTATATGTGAGGGGCGCATGACGTGGGCATTATATGTGAAGGGCGCATGATGGGGGCATTATATATGAGGGGTGCATGATGGGGGCATTATATGTGATGGGCACAGGGGGCATTATATGTGAGGGGCACAGCACAGGGGACATTATATGTGTGGGTCAAAGCACGGGGCATTATATGTGTGGGGCACAGCACAGGTGGCATTATATGTGTGGAGCACAGCACAGGGGGCATTATATGAAATAATGCCTTCTGTGCTGTGCCCATTACATATAATGTCCCCAGTCCAGCCCCATAGGGGGGCATTATACGTAAGGGGCACAATATATGTGAGGGGCACAGCACAGGGGGCATTATATGTGAGAGACACATGACAGGGGTCAGTGCTCTTAACATATAATGCCCCCTGTCATAGGCCGCTCACATTAATTTCTCCTTTCCTGCGCCACATAATTGCCACCTGACCGCAGTGTCATATAGTTGACTCTTTTAAACAGAAAAAAAAAATGTGCACTTAGATTTTGTTCCCCCGCCGAAAATCTTCTTCTTACTTGCAGCGTCACACAGGCAGCTCAGTGTGCACTGCAGACGAGCCGAGCGACGAGCTGCGGGGACGGGATCTTCCGGCGCGATAATGTGATGTCATCGCGCCGGCCTGTCAGCACTTGGTCCCCTCAGCCGCGCCGAGCCGGCAAAAAGGTAAACAAACAGTGTAAGGGAGAAATCTCAGGGGGGGGGGGGCAATTGCCCCGTTGCCCCCCCCCTGGATCCGCCACTGCATGACGTACTCATACGTCATGGGTCTTTAAAGTCCAGGGTGCGGGGACGTATGCATACGTCATGGGTCCTTAAGGGGTTAATGATGATTTCCATTTATCTATATAAAAAAAAAAATCTTCATATCCAACTGTTGCTGAGCTGGTGAGGCACATTCTCCATCTTTCTTATCACCACAATGATTCTCCTCAGCACCTATGGTTGCCTCTGTTGTTATGGCTGTAGCTGTGCTTGTAGATGTAGATGTAAGTTGTAGGCCTCGTAATCAGAATTTTTTGCACTTGCAGAATATGTCATGGAAGACAGGTAATTCATTTGAGGGGATTGAAATAATAATAATAACCCAAACTGCAATGCTATCAAGTGAAAGATTCACAAATATTCAGCTCCAATTCAGTCAACCTGCACAGAGAATGGTTTTGCTTGAACTGCACCTTGATGCTCAGCATCTTGATCCTATGAGGCTATGTGCACACGATGGACTTTCCTTTCCGAATTTACTGCCTATTGGGATTCCACTGTCCCATTCACATGGCTGCCAAGGAAATTCTGCATTCCGTATTCCGACTGGTCTTTAATTTTACGTAATGCCATGGCAGAATCCCATTAAAGGGGTACTCCGGTGGAAAACTTTTTTTTTTGTAAATCAACTGGTGCCAGAAAGTTAAACAGATTTGTGAATTACTTCTATAAAAAAAAATTCTTAATCCTTCCAGTATGCTACAGAGGAAAAATTTTTTCTTTTTGGATTTCTTTTCTGTCACGACCACAGTGCTCTCTGCTGACAACTCTGTCCATTTTAGGAACTGTCCAGAGCAGCATATATTTGCTATGGGGATTTTCTCCTGCTCTGGACAGTTCCTCACATGGACAGAGTTGTCAGCAGAGAGCACTGTGGTCAGACAGAAAATAAATCCAAAAATAAAAGAATTTCCTCTGTAGTATACAGCTGGAAGGATTAAGATTTTTTAATAGAAGTAATTTACAAATACTGAAGTAGTTTACAAACTGTTTAACTTTTTGGCATCAGTTGAATAAAAAAAAAAAAAGCTGGAGTACCCCTTTAAGTCAATGGGGCTTTGAATTTCAGCAGAATCCTGTGTTTTGTGAACACAGAATTCCACATCAATTCTAGCAGAATTCTGCAATTCTGTTCAGCAAACTTTGCTGAATGGAATTTGTGCATGATTGCGTAATTCTGCGGTGTGAAAATAGTTTTAGGCTACACTAGAGGATTTTCAAGCAGAGTAATTCCTCAAAAAATTTCTGGTGCAGCAGCCTCCTATTCATTTTAATGGGATTCTGTTGAACTATGCACATTTCAAATTAAAATTCTGGCTAAAGGAATCTGCTAGGAAATGCAGTGCCATCTGTGGTGACCCGGGGTGTAGCGGTGTAGGTGGATGGGGCAAGATTGTATTAACCCCAGGGGCAAGGTGCTCATGACACCAGAGTGGTTTTTGGGTATTGGAACCAGACGAACGGTATCTCCGCTATTCCAATGGCTAGGCAGCGAAAGGAGAGTCCACAACCAAGTTATGGTTTAATGGAGGCTTTACTTTACAAAATCATAACTCTTTCAATTTGGCACCTAATAATCCATATGATGGCTTATTTCTTGCGCCACCAATTCTACTTTGTAATTACATCAGTCATTTTACCTAAAAATCTACGGTGAAACGGAAAAAAAAATCATTGTGACACAAAATTAAAAAAAAATAATTCAAATTTTCTAACTTTTGGGGGCTTCCGTTTCTACGTAGTACATTTTTCGGTAAAAATTACACTTTATCTTTATTCTGTAGGTCCATACAGTTAAAATGATACCCTACTTATATAGGTTTGATTTTGTCGTACTTCTGAAAAAAATCATACCTACATGCAGGAAAATGTACACGTTTAAAATTGTCATCTTCTGACCCCTATAACTTTTTTATTTTTCCGTATATGGGGCAATATGAGGGCTCATTGCGCTGTGATCTGAAATTTTTAGCGGTAACATTTTTGTATTGATCGGACTTTTCAATTGCTTTTTATTCATTTTTTCATGAAAAAAGTGACCAAAAACACACTATTTTGGACTTTTTGGGCGCGTACGCCATTGACAGTGCGGTTTAATTAACAATGTATTTTTATAATTCGGACATTTCCGCACGCGGCGATACCACATAGGTTTATTTTTATTTACACAGTTTTTTTTTTTTTTTTAAATGGGAAAAGAGAGGTGATTCAAACTTTTATTAGGGGAGGTGTTAAATTATCTTTATTCACTTTTTTTTTTCCAATGTTATAGCTCCCATAGGGACCTATAACACTGCACACACTGATCTTTTACCCTGATCCCTGGTTTCTCATAGGAAACCAGTGATCAATGATTCTGCCGCTTGACTGCTCATGCCTGGATCTCAGGCACTAAGCAGTCATTCGGTGATCGGACACCAGGAGGCAAGTTAGGAGACCCTCCTCGTGTCCTACAGCTGTTCGGGATGCCGCGGCGATCCCGAACAGCCCCCTGAGCTAACCGGCAGTGATTTACTTTCACTTTTGATGTGGGGCATTATATGTAAGCGGTGCATGATGGGGGCATTATATGTAAAGGGCGCATGATGGGGGCATTACATGTAAGGGGCGCATGCGACCCAGCCTCACCCAGCTGCTACCTCCAGTGCCCCCCCCCCCAGATCATTTGAGTTTGAGACCCCTGCTCTATCACCTCCGTGCTGCCAGTGGCAGATCCAGAGGGGGGGGGGCAATTGGGCAATTTCCCCCTGAGATTGTTGCCCCTCCTGTACTATAGCATACTGGAGCAGGAGCTGTCAGCTGTCCCGCTCCCCCATTCCCACACATTTCTCACACGCTGCTGCATTCCTGCAGTGTGAGCCACGGGGACGCCATCCACGGCAGGCCGGCGCAAAGACATCACATCATCGCGCTGGTGTCCGGAGATCACCTCCCCACAGCTCTCACACTGCAAGAACGGAGCAGCATGTGACAAATGTGACAGCTGTAGAGAGGTGCTCGGGCGCCATATTGTACAGGGGAATTATTAAAACTTGGGGGGAGGTGGGCGGTGTGCATGCACAGAAAAGGGCAAATTATAAGTGAGGGGCACAACAGGGGGCATTATATGTGAGGGGCACAGGACAGGGGGGCATTATATGGGAGGGGCACAGGACAGAGGGTATTATGTATGAGGGGTACATGACAGGGGGGGCATTATATGTGATGGGCACAAGACATGGGGTATTATATGTGATGGGCACAGGACAGGGGGCATTATTTGTGAGGGGCACATGTCAGGGGGCATTCAATGTGAGGGGCACATGTCAGGGGGCATAATATGTGAGGGGCATATGACAAGGCCCCCCCTGTCATGTGCCCATCTAATGCACCTATAATGCCCCCCTGACATTTGCCCCTTACTTATGATGCCCCCCTGTCCTGTGCCCCTCACATATAATGCCCCATGTCCTGTGCCCCTCACATATAATGCCCCCTGAGGGGGCAGGACATGGGGCATTATATGTGAGGGGAACATATATATATATATATATATATATATATATATATATATATATAAAAGGCCCATCACAATCTTCAGCACCAGGCCCATGATGCTCTTAATCCGGTCCTGTCCCTCCTTAACCACAAATGTGATGTAACTTTCTCTGTATCCTTTCTCTGTTATGCTAGCAATAAGGCTGTGTATTGCACAGATGTTCTTCCAGGGCTTTCTGGCTTGTACAAAGAGGATGACAGACAAGTCTTGGCATCGAAACGCATTAGAGTCTTATTGTCATTCTTACATAACACGTTGTGGGAACCAAATTGAAGCCAGTCTAATCCCTTCTCTCCGTCACTCGCTTCTTTTTACTACTGGTCACACATTGTCCACATGTTAAATTAATGTTTCTTCCTCATCTAATATATGCTATTGTGTAATTTTCTCAGCTACAAATAAAATGCAAATAAAAAGTTTTTGTTATCACTTCTTTCACTTCTGGAAGCCATTATCATGTTCTTGCCAATAACAGGAGCACAGTTCATTTGCTCCATTAAAGGAGAAGTATCATATAGAAAAAAACTTATCCCCTATCAAAAAGGGGTCTGACTGCTAGGACCCTGTGGGTTCCGTGCAGAAGATCATGGGGTGTCCCAGCAGCCAGATCCCCCATGTAACACCTAGCTTGATGCCGAGAGCACTTGTAGTCCCCTAGTAGCTTCGGCGAAAAGAGACATTGAACCTGGAGGTGCCTTTTGGCCCAGAGGGGAAGGGTGGTTTCGTTGGGGGGACCTCTCTCCTTTCGGAGAAGTGCTTTGTGATGGACTGGATCCTCATGCTCATTTTTTGAGTGTAACACTTTTGCCCTTGTTCTTGCCCTTGGGTGATAGAAAGCATGTTCCTCGGCTCTTAGATAAAGATCTTAAACTTATGCCCTATCCTTTGGATAGGGGGATACATTTTTCTGCATGATAGATTTCTTTTAATTCTCAGTTCAGTCAATTTTGTTGTACAATTTCTGATATTTTTGATATTCTGATATCTTTTCATTGTATAGGAAAGGGCTAAATACATATTATTAAAGGGGTTATCCAGGAAAAAGCTTTTTTTTTAATGTCAACTGGCTCCAGAAAGGTAAACAGATCCCCATAGCAAACCTCTTCTTAACTGGGCAGTTCCCGAGACACTTGTCACCAGAGAGCACTTAGACAGAAAAGAACAACCTTAACTTCAGAAGCTCATAAGTACTGAAAGGATTAAGATTTTTTTAATAGAAGTAATTCACAAATCTGTTTAACTTTCTGGAGCCAGTTGATATATGTAAAAAAGGTTTTTTTTACTGGATAACCCCTTTAAGTGTATTTATTTAGGATTATTGGCATTATCAGTAGACAAGCTACAATATCTAAGATATCATCAAAAACCTGGCTGCAATAACTGGTGGACAGGTGAAGAGTCCCAACATCTGAGATGGGCAGTAGTATTCTGACCTCAATTTCTGAGATAAAGAGTGGTAACCAGCATTATATCAGTAGCCTAGATGCATTAAAGGGGTTATCCAGGATTAGAAAAACAGAACTGATTACTTGAAAAAACATCACCGCCCCTGTCCTCAGGCTGTATCTAGTATTACAGTTCAGTTCCAGTA
Organism: Hyla sarda; assembly: GCF_029499605.1. Classification (NCBI taxonomy): domain Eukaryota; kingdom Metazoa; phylum Chordata; class Amphibia; order Anura; family Hylidae; genus Hyla; species Hyla sarda. The sequence goes on along the minus strand of NC_079198.1, from coordinate 29,188,957 downwards.
AAGTGAAATGGGAGCCAAGTTGTAGTAGCACACACACACAACCGGAGGACATGTGTGGTGCTGTTTTTTTTTTGGGAGAAATTGTTTTTTTTTTTTATTCCTGGAAGAACCTCTTAAACAATTGTAGCCTATCCACAGTAGTTAAGATGAAGAGTAGTAGCCTAGCCTTAATACCTGGGATAAAGAGTAATAGTGTACTCAGTACCTGTGATGGACAATAGTAGCGTACAGGAGTTGGGTATTCATAGCATAGCTGCTATACTGGAGGTGAAGAGTAAGTAAGCAGAAGGCAGAACAAATAGAGTGAAATAACAAATATCAATATTGTGTATAATAACCCTTATCAGCACCCAAAAAATTATGTCTTAAGGTGAACTCCTGGAACAATAAACTAAAACCAAACAACTGGAGTTAAAAGTTAATTAATAACAGTAAAAATACATTATAATAAAAAAGGACACCCCCTCCTCTGTTCTAGTTGTCGCCCAATTTCTCTCATTAATGTGGATGCTAAATTACATGCGAAATTGATTGCAAATTGTTCGACCTATCTTGAATCCTAAGTCCACCCGGATCAAATGGGCTTTGTGCCCCAAAGAGAAGCTAAGAATAATGGGGGAGATTTATCAAAATCTGTCCAAAGGAAAAGTTGCTGTGTTGCCCATAGCAACCAATCAGATCGCTTCTTTCATTTTTGAAAAGGCCTCTGCAAAATTAAAGAAGCGATCTGATTGGTTGCTATGGGCAACTCAGCAACTTTTCCTCTGGACAGGTTTTGATAAATCTCTCCCAACATGCTTAGAGCCTTTACTTGTGTTGATTATGCTCATCGATGCAACATTCTTTTGATGCTCCTTTCGATTGATGCAGAAAAGGCTTTTTATCGGGTGGACTGGGGATTCATGGCGGCTACTTTAGGATTGCAGCCCTGTATACTACTCCTTGGGCACGTGTCAGAATTAATGGCTTTTTGTCTGACCTGGTCTCGATAAGGAATGGCACGAGACAGGGTGGCCTTCTGTCTCCACTGCTCTATGTCCTATGTATGGAGCACCTGTTAACTGCCATACCGATATCAAAGGTTGACTTATGTCTCCACATATTTCTCTGCCAGCAGTTTTCTCCACTATCCGAACCTGTTCCCATTTTGGCAATTTTAAGGTCAGTTTAGATAAGAACGTCGCTATGAATGTTACTCTACCCCAGACTACGGTAGATTTGTTGAGGCGCAATTTTTCTTTTATAACGGGTAAAACTTTGTTCTTGCCAGGTATAAGTTCACCGCATTTCCTTTCTAGGCCACGTAGCTCCACCTTTGTCTTTAGAAATGTCTTAGATGGCTCTTCGCTCCAGCCTCTGGATTCTATCCCTATGCTGTCCCAACCTATCTCCCTGCATGTTTTAGCATATGTTTAGTTAAAGCATTTCTACATACTATCAAGGGTTTCCTCTATATGTCTAGAGATCTCACACCCTTTGAGTTATTATGTAAATCCTATCTTGAAGGCCACCTCACAGATTTATGCTTTTTTAGTTTCTCAGCATGCTGAGGGCCCTCTCCCATATACTACTGTTTGGGAAAGGGAATTGGGATGCACCTTCCTGCCTGCGGACTGGGCTAAATCTATATTTTTATGTCTCAAACTCTCACTGCCTGGTAAGCTATAAGAGACAAATTACAAGCTTCTAACACGCTGGTACCGAGTTCCCTTGGTCCTTCATAAAATGTACCCTTTAGTTTCCAGCTCTTGCTGGTTTTGTGAGGTTGCAGAGGGAACTCTTTCACATGTATGGTGGGATGTCCCTTACTTTAGCCCTTTTGGTTAGGAGTATTAGACCTCATATTTGAAATTAAGGGGGTTCATATTGAGAATGATCCAGCTTCTTTACTTCTTTCCATGCTTCCTGCTTCTACTAAATCTGTTTCTAAATCATTGTATCATTTTCTGTTAGCAGCTAGGCAGTTCATACCTTAGTTATGGAAACAAACATGTCCTCCATCTCTCAGGGAATGGGTTTAGGAGGTTATACACCAGCATCGTATGGAAGTATTGCTTGCAGATTCTCATGGATGCTCTTTAAAACATGAGCTGCTATGGCAACCATGGCCGGACTCTTATAGGACATTGGGGGGGGGGGGGGGGGATTTATCAAGACATTTAGAAAGCTTTTTAAATGGCTTTTTTTCTCTATGTATGTCGCACAAAATGTCGCACAATGGGTCCATGCGACAAAAGTCGCACGTTCGCACAAAATCTGCAACTCTTTTAAAAGCCGTATTAGCAAAATTGATCAAAGTCTGTGTGCCATATCGCCACACTTTTGTGCTCTAAAACAATAAAAAAAAAAGTCACACCACTCTTTGTAAATGTCCCCATTGTTATTCCGAGCGCTCCGGGTCCCCGCTCCTCCCCGGAGCGCTCACAGCGTTCTCCTGTTCGCAGCTAGTGTTGCTCGCGAATATTCGCAATTCGAATATTATTCGCGAATATCGCATATTCGCGAATTCGCGAATTTCGCGAATATAGCGCTATATATTCGTAATTACGAATATTCGTTTTTTTTTTCTTTGTTTTTTTTTCACAGTACACATCACAGTGATCATCCCTCTCTGCTTCCAGCTTGTGTGGTGTAAAGAAGGCTGTAATACTACTGTGTGAGACTGGCGTGCGAAAATTCGCATATGCGAAAATTCGCATATGTAAATTTTCGCATATGCGAATGTTCGCATATACTAATTTTGTATATGCTAATATTCACATATGTTAATTTTCGCATACGCGAATATTCGCATATGCGAAAATAAAACGAGAATATAACGAATATGCGAATATTCGCGAATATATGACGAATATTCGTCCATATATTCGCGAATATTCGCGAATTCGAATATGGCCTATGCCGCTCAACACTATTCGCAGCGCCCCGGTCAGACCCGCTGACCGGGTGCGCTGCGATAATGTCCCCAGCCGGGATGCGATTCGCGATGCGGGACGCGCCCGCTCACGGTGCGCATCCCGACCCGCTTACCAGACTCGTTCCCCATCTGTGCTGTCCCGGTGCGCGCGGCCCCGCTCCCTAGGGCGCATGCGCGCCAGCTCTTTGCGATTTAAAGGGCCAGTGTGCCACTTATTGGCGCATGGTTTTAATTAGTGTATTCACCTGTGCACTTCCCTATATTACCTCACTTCCCCTTCACTTCCTTGCCGGATCTTGTTGCCATTGTGCCAGTGAAAGCGTTCCTTGTGTATCCCAAGCCAGTGTTCCAGACCTCTTGCCGTTGCCCCTGACTACGATCCTTGCTGCCTGCCCTGACCTTCTGCTACATCCGACATTGCTCTTGTCTAATCCCTTGTACCACGCCTATCTCAGCAGTCAGAGAGGTTGAGCTGTTGCCGGTGGATACGACCTGGTTGCTACCGCCGCTGCAAGACCGTCCCGCTTTGCGGCGGGCTCTGGTTTACTTAGAACCGGTCCACCGACACGGTCTACGCCAATCCCTCTCTGACACAGAGGATCCACCTCCAGCCTGCCGAATCCTGACACCCATTCCTCACCTTCCACCTGAGATGTTACCTGGGTGTGCTGTATTCTTTGTTTTCTTTTTGTTTTTCTTTTATTTTTGCAAGGAGATTTTGGATTATAATTTACCTCTGCATCCTGTTGTGTTTTTATTGTGGTAAATGCCTCAGCCTTGTGGTTCTTTATGGCTGACCCTTTTGTTGTTTTGTTGGGTTGTTGGGCCTCTGTGTTTTTGTTCCTCTTCCCTTTCCCCTCTTTTCTGTTTTTGTGTCCCTTCCCTATATTTTTTTTATATGTGATTTATATTGTACATTCTGAAAAATTCAATAAAATTAAAATAAAAAAGAAACAAACCTCCTTAGGGGAGAAAAGAGCAACACCCCCTCCCCCACACACACTCACACAATGTATATAGAGAAATCACATCCTAATCAATGTTACAAATTTGTGCCTCTATAGAAATGTTTCCTTATCAGTGTGCCTCCAGCATTTTGCAAGGTATGCTGAAAGTTGTGGTTTTGCAACAGTTGGAGGCACACTGGTAGGGAAACACTGCTCTATAGCATCACACAAGCATAATGTAAAGGAGAGAGTAGTGTGGTACTGTCACACCAGCCCCGTCCTGCCGTGCTGCTTCTGCCGCCGGCATGTGCGCCCCCGCCTCCTAGGGCGTGAGCGTACCGGCTTTCTCAGATTTAAAGGGCCAGTGCACCATTGATTGGTGTTTGTCTGGTCCTGTGTTTATTTAACCCCACACTTCCTTACTGTCCTTTCCGGATCTTTGTGCTCACTAGCCCTAGAGAAATTGTTCCAGTTGTGTGTTGTCTAACAGTGTTCCTGACCTCTTGCTCTGTGACCTGACCTTGCTCCTGTGCCGCCTGCCCTCTTACTTCTGAGCTTTGTTCCTGACCACGCTCCTGTGCCACCTGCCCTGACCTCTTGTCTGTCCAGACCACGAGTTTGCCTCATCTTATCTGTGCCACGTAATGCCTCAGCAGCCTGTGTGGACGAGTCGTATAAGGGGTGGCCACCAGGTTGCCACCTGCCACAGCAAGTCCATCCTGCTTTGCGACAGGCTCTGGTGAAAACCAGCGGCACCTTAGACTCCCCTCCCTGGTACGGCACACCATCATCCACACGGGTTCAGCAGATTCACTTATCCAGTGTCATTTCAGGTACAATACCAGTTTGTATTGTGGGGTATGGGAGTGATGCCACCCCAACATATGTTTTAGCGCAATTGTTTGTATTCAGGGGAAGAGTAGTAGCTTAAACTAAACACATGAGATGGGAATGACTAGCTGCAAAAGTTGAGATGAAAAAAGGTAGCATAGTCTTAATACCTAAGATGGACATCAGTAGCCTAGATGCAATAGCTGATGTGGACATAAGAAGCCTAGTTCTAATATCTGAGATAGTGTAGTAGCCTAGCTTCAATATCTGAGATATGCCCTAGCAGCTTAGCCCTTATCCCCGAGATAGACAAAGATAGCCTAGCCCCAATACCTGATATGGAAAGTAGTAGCCTAGCTCTAATATCCGAGATGGACACCAGTAGCATAGCCCTAATACCCAAAATGGACACCAGTAGCCTAGATCCAATACCTGGGATGGACACTAGTAGCCTAGCCCCAATACCTGAGATGGACACTATTAGCCTAGCCCGAAATACCTGAGATGGACACTAGAAGGCTAGCCTTAATATCTGCGATGGACACCAGTAGCCTAGCCCCAATACCTGAGATGGACACAAGTAGTCTAGCCCCAATACCTGAGATTGACACTATTAGCCTTGCCCCAATACCTGAGATGGACACTAGTAGCCTAGCCCCAATACCTGAGATGGACATCAGTAGGCTAGCCCTAATATCTGAGATGGACACAGTCGCCTAGTCCCAGTCCCAATACCTGAGATGGACACTAGTAGCCTAGCCCTAATACCTGAAATAGACTCTAGTAGGCTAGCCCTAATACCTGGGATGGACACTAGTAGCCTAGCCCCATCACCAGACAGTCCCCTCAGTTCTTCCTTCAAAAATACCTTTCCTCAATTGCTTCTGACAGGGATGGTTGTTTTCAGGGTTTCACAGTAATGTTTTGTAGTTGGACATTTCAGTTTTATCAAGCTACAATGAGAATACATTGAGCTACATGCACTTTTATGGACTACAGATGACATTTGAAATAATGTTGAAATCGGAAGGTAGTGCTCTAAAAAGTTGCTGTGGAGCCGTTGCCTAAATGGGTAAGTAGAGAAGCTGCTCCACATAAATGAATGTAATGTGTTAAAAAAAAAAAAGCTCTGTGCCCAGATAATGAAAAAGCCGGTGTCTCTGTGCTGTTCAGAGCTGCCTGTAGCCATCAGCTGTCTATGAATGTAGCCTTAGCTCTCAATGTTACTTTGCTGTTAATGAACATGCATGGTGCAAGATGAGAGTTATAGAAATGTTGTTATTAATGGATTTTTTATAATTGTAATATTAATGCAAACTTTCTTTTCTTCATTCTTAGGTGTAATCTTTGGTTCTCTCTTTGGCTGTCTTCTTCGATTGCTTCCTCCTCTAGATGGAAATATTCTCATTCTTATCTCCTTTCCAGGGGATATTCTCATGCGGATGTTAAAAATGTTAATTTTACCACTTATTATCTCCAGCTTAATTTCCGGTAAGAGATCTATAAAAGCGGAATTTTTCTTTCTAGGAAAGCCTGTTGACTGTTTAACATGCATGGGCAAACTTAGTCCTGATACATGGAAATCCAGCAGAAAGAAAATTGTTTTTGTTGCCTTTAGGGGACTCTCATACTGTATACTGATTTATTAGTGCTGTACAAATGATGGTTGTGAGCTCCCTCTAGTGGCAGCTACAGACAGAGAGAATTTGTCATTTAACTGTTTGATTAGTAAATGTAAAACTTTTCCCAAGGCTATTATCATTGGGATTGCAGATAGAAGATGTATGTTTCCACCTCTGCCAAGGGCTAAAATGCTCATGGAAATTCCCTTTGTTTTCCCCTAAGAAAAATAATTTTATTTGGGTCACTCAGGAAGAATGCTTTATCTTTGAATTAAGAGTAGTCGAATATGAGACAAACTAGGTAGATTATCTTGCATCCTGTGAGTATGGATGAGTTAATCCCTGCCCCATGCCCTTAGTTTTTCTCTTTGTGTCCTTTTTTCTAAGAAATATAACCTTTTCTTTTTCTGTTGCCAAATGAGGGTTCTTTTTTTAAAGTGCAAGGTATATTTTTATTGTCACAATTTAAAGGGGTTGTCTGGGGGGAGATTACATTTTTTGTATATGTTTGGGATTATTGTAGAAATAAATAAATATCATACATACCTACCTTGGCCCTTCACAGCTCCGGTCTTAGGGTGCGTTCACTGAATTCAGTCAGCGGAGATTCCGTCTGGTTGCCGCAGGCGAAAATACTTTGGCGCTAGGGCTACGGGGCACTGAGCCGTCACCATGACGGCTATGAAGTGCTCGCGGAATTCGCGCAAAGAATGAACATGTTCTTTCTTTGCCCGGAACAATTTCAGCAGCAGAATTGTCCGCCGGCGAAATTCCACAGTGTAAACGGGTCTCGCAGAGACCCATTCACACTAATGTTAAGTTCTCACCACTGAATTCCGCTCGCGTGATTCTGCCCGTGGTATTCCGCGGGAATTCTGTAATGTGAACGTACCCTTAAACTCATCACCATCTCAGCAGATACAACCTTCTCAGCCAATCACTGGCCATACTGGTATTCCGTCTTACTCAGTAGTTGGCTAAGTGGGCAGCTCAGAAGCAGGAAGTAGTGGTGACAAGTGTGGGGGGGGGGGGCTGGATCATGTCTGACAGGAAGCTGCAGGGGAACAGGGTAGGAAAGCATGACTTTATTTACTTAAAAAAAAAAAAAAAACAGCCATACATAATATAATGTATGTCCCTGGACAAAACCATTTAAGGGGTAACTGGTGCCAGAAAGTTAAACAGATTTGTAAATGTTACTATTTAAAAATCTTAATCCTTCCAGTACTTATCAGCTGTTGTAGGCTCCAGAGGAAATTGTGTAGTTCTTTCCAGTCTGACCACAGTGCTTTCTGCTGTCACCTTTGTCTCTATCAGGAACTGTCTGTAGCAGGATAGGTTCACTATGGGGATTGGCTCCTGTTCCAGACAGTCCCTGACATGACAGAGGTGGTGGCAGAGAGCACTTTGGTCAGAATAGAAAGAACTACACAATTTCCTCTGGATCATACAGCAGCTGATAAGTACTGGGAGGCCTAAGATTTTTAAATAGGCGTAATTTACAAATCTGTATAACTTTCTGGCACCAGTTAATTTGAAAAAAAAAATTCCTCTAGAGTACCCCCAAGTTTTTGTGGTGGTTATTACGTGGTAAAAATGAAATGTTTACTATATTCCGTGAGTCAGTACAATGACAGCAATATCAAATTTATATAGTTTTTGTTATGTTTTACTACAGCTGTCACCTTTATCAGTGCCACGCTACCTTTGTCAAAAGGCACACTCATACTAGTAATTAAGTAGGAAATTACAGGAGCAGGGACTTCTGTCTTTGGCCTCCGAGAGTAAACTAGCTATGCTTCCCCAGCTTTTTGTACAGTACAGTAGCAGAGACTCATTTTGTGTACCAGGAATCCAAAGAACTCAATGGTCACTCTGGCTGAGCTCCAAAGATCCTGTGTGCAAATGGGAAAAACTCTTAAAAGGTCAGCTATCGCTGCAGCCTCCACCAATTTGGGCTTTATAGCAGAGTGGGCAGAAAGAAACCACTTAGTAAAAGACTTATGAAAACAAGATTTTCTGGTACAAAACTGAACATTCTAGCCTTAAATGACAATTATCAAGGAAAAAAACTTATCACCTATCCAAAGGATAGGGGATAAGTTTTAGACCGTGGGAGAGGTCCGAGCATCTTCACAGTGGCGCGTCACGACCCCCGCCCAAAGTGTGGGCCCCCACACAGCCTTCACATAGCTCTAAACAGGAGATTGCAGGGGGGGGGGGGGGGGCTCCAGTGCTTGGACCCCCACGATTTCTTTAGATAAGGGATATGTTTTTTCCATGATACTTGTCCTTAAAATCTAAGTGTCATGTCTGGAAGAAACAAGGCACTGCTCAACCCCTGCCCAATACCAGTGTTTTGGACTGGTAGACTGGTTGTACCTGTGGTGAGGAGTTATGACAAATCCAGAACTTGCGTAATTTAGAAGCAAATCGAAACTTCACTAAACATTCTGTTCAATTCCAATTACAACACAAATGTTGCACATTTTAGGCAGATAAGTAGAGTATTCTATAGCGTGAATCGCTTCATTAAACTCCATTTACTGCGGTCCAGGTGGAAAATGGCGGATCCACATGACAGTACATGGGGCAAGGAACGCTGGGAAGGCAAGGCAGGAAGGGAAGTGGGCGGGATGACCCTGAATCACATGCAGGATGCAGCCTATCAGCAACCAGTCACCCCTGTCATGTCACAGCCCTATATATTCGGCAGCCATTTTGCGGATCGTCATATTATTCATTACACTGCATACAGATAGGACGGACATCGCTGTGTGTGTGTTACACAGAAAAGCTCATTCCAGCAGTGTTTCACATCCTAGTCACATCAGCGTTCTGGTGGACAGAGAACAGTGTTTTTTTCACTGAAAAGGATTTTTACTGCAGCCATTAACCTCCCAGTCACTTTCTTCATCATTGTTATACAGAGAGGGGCAGATAGCTGTGTGTTGCCTCATACATTTCAACAAGCTGCCTTTATAAACCTTGGCAGAGGAGGCAGGAATCATTTTTCAGCGCAATTCTGTGTCTTTGTTCCACAACAAATCATCTGCTGGTTATACCAGTCTGTAGACGGTATAATACCCAGCAGTCCATTCCTAACAGTCAATGACAGAGTGAAATTTTGTGTTTAGTACACAGCTTTTTTGTGCTGCAGCACTGTTGTGTTCTGCTGGTGTTGTGCAAAAATACGTTTTTTTAAGCATACTGTACCGCATTTTTCTGCCCTCATAAGTGCATACCACATGCGTACATCTAAGTAGTGTACTATTTTGTACCTGTTAATCTGTCAAGGGCCTACATGCAAAAGTAATCACCGGCTTGTGTTTTACTAAAATACGTTTTTTTAAGTGTACTGTACCACATTATTCTGCCCTCGTAAGTGCATACCACATACCTACATCTAAGTGGTGTACTATTTTGTGTCTGTCAAGGGCCTACATACTGTGAAAGTACAGCCAAAGGTAATCACCAGCTGGTGTTTTGCTCAAATAATTTTTGAAGCATACAGTAGCGCATTTTTCTGCCCACATAAGTGCATACCACATACGTACATCTAAGTAGTGTACTATTTTGTACCTGTAATCTGTCAAGGGCATACATACTGTGAAAGTCCAGGCAAAAGTAATCACCGGCTGGTGTTTTACTAAAATACGTTTTTTTTTTTAAGCGTACTGTACCGCATTTTTCTGCCCTCATAAATGCATACCTCATACCTACATCTATTTAATGTACTATTTTGTACCTTTTAATCTGTCAAAGGCCTACATACTGTGAAAGTACAGCCAAAAATAATCAAGTATGTCACGCAGAGAAGTGCCAGGAGTGGCAAAGGCCTAAATTCATCAGGCAGAGGTCGCAGGAGAATAGGGGAGAGTGGCAGCAGGAGTCGCAGCGAGAGGCCTGAGCTCCTGGTACAACCCACAGTTGGCATGGCCCAGGAGCAGTCCCTGTCCTCCTATTGCCTCTGTCCTATGCTGTTCCCTCCCCTACAGAAAGATCTTATGCTGTGGGTTCAGCTCCACTATTCACTGAGGACGATCTAATAGAGGACAGTCAGCAGCTACTGCCCAGCCAACAAGTGGAGGAGACATCCGTCACTTCCTCCACTAGGCGGGCAAGTAGTGATGAGGAGAGTGACGTGGGAGGCGGTGTTGCTAGGGTTTAGGGTCAGGGAAGCAGGCACTGTTGAGGAACCTGAGGAGGACATCAGTGACGTGCAGACACTTGTTGATGATGATGAAGCCGATTGCAATTGGGAGCCGGGTGCAGAAGGGGATTCATCATCATCAGGAGAAGAAAGTTGCAGATTGCCTGTGAGGCAGCCGCTGACTCAGCAAGGTGGTAGCATGTTTGGCAGTCAGCATGGTGCAGAAGTGGAAATTCTGGAGCCAAAAGTGCCCAGGGGAGACCACCTGCTTCGTGGTAGCCTACCTTTCCGAGAGGTAGTGGAACAGGGGTTCCTGGAGACAGCAACAGTAGCAGACAATTAGTGCGGACTGTTGGTGGGAAAATCAGCTACTCAGAGGTGTGGCAGTTTTTCATCATGCATCCGGAGGAGGTTCACATAGCCACGAGCAAGATATGTCGGCAGAAGGTGAAGTGTGGCCAGGGTCCCAATGTTGGCACCACGGCCCTGTGTCAACATATACTTCATCACCATAAAGCGGCCTGGCTCCGATGTAGTGGTCCAGCCTGCTGCATCACCCAGTGGCACGCCACTCCCTCTTTCAGCCAGCCAAGGCTCCACCACCTCAGCCGAAAGGAGCTGTGTGTCATACCCTCCTTCTGTCGCTTCAGATGCTCCTGCTCATCCTACTTTTAGTCAGCCATTCCGCCAACAATCCATCGGTGAAGCCATGTCCAAGAAACAACAGTATGCGCCCACTCATCCAATGGCGCAGAAGCTGAATGTACTCCTGTCCAAGTTGCTAGTGCTGCAGTCCCTCCCTTTTTAAACTGATGGCTTGTGCCGAGACGAGATGTAGAATGCCAAGCTGTAATTTATTTGCGAAGAAGGCAGTACCAGCCCTGCACAATTTTATGGAAGAGAAGGTGGTCCAGTCCTTGAGCCTGTCGGTGTGCACGGCAGCGCCGACGTCTGGAGCTTTAACTATGGTCAGGGACAATACATGTCCTTTACGGCTCACTGGGTGAATGTGGTTCCTGAACAGCCACAACACCAACTTGGACAGGTCACACTGCTTCCTCCTCCACGCTTTCAGGCCATTGGTCCTGTGACATTGTGTAACTCCGCCTGCTCATTCTCCACCATGTCCTCATGGCCTCCACTGCCCAGATAAGTCTCAGTGGCCGTTCAGCATATCATGTGTGCAGGGCACGGCGGTGTCACGCTGTTCTTCACATGGTTTGCCTTGGCGAAAAGAGTGACACAGGGGAGGAACTGCTAAAAGTCATTCGTAAAGAAATCGGAGCATGGCTAACTCCACGAAAACTGGAAATGGGAACCATGGTGACTGACAACGGGAAGAACATCTTGCATGCGCTGCGACTGGGAAGGCTGAGCCATGCGCCCTGCATGGCACATGTCACGATGCCGGCTGGCAGGTAGTGGATCCTCTGTGCCAGAGAGGGATTGGCGTGGACCGTGCTAGTGGACCGGTTCTAAGCCACTACTGGTTTTCACCAGAGCCCGCCGCAAAGCGGGATGGTCTTGCTGCGGCGGTAGTGACCAGGTCGTATCCACTAGCAACGGCTCACCTCTCTGGCTGCTGAAGATAGGCGCGGTACAAGGGAGTAGGCAAAAGCAAGGTCGGACGTAGCAGAAGGTCGGGGCAGGCAGCAAGGATCGTAGTCAGGGGCAACGGCAGAAGGTCTGGAAACATAGGCAAGGAACACACAAGGAACGCTTTCACTGGCACTAAGGCAACAAGATCCGGCGAGGGAGTGAAGGGGAAGTGAGGTGATATAGGGAAGTGCACAGGTGTGAACACTAATTGGAACCACTGCGCCAATCAGCGGCGCAGTGGCCCTTTAAATCGCAGAGACCCGGCGCGCGCGCGCCCTAGGGAGCGGGGCCGCGCGCGCCGGGACAGAACAGACGGAGAGCGAGTCAGGTAGGGGAGCCGGGGTGCGCATCGCGAGCGGGCGCTACCCGCATCGCGAATCGCATCCCGGCTGGCAGCGGAATCGCAGCGCCCCGGGTCAGAGGACGTGACCGGAGCGCTGCCGCGGGGAGAGTGAAGCGAGCGCTCCGGGGAGGAGCGGGGACCCGGAGCGCTCGGCGTAACAGTACCCCCCCCCTTGGGTCTCCCCCTCTTCTTAGAGCCTGAGAACCTGAGGAGCAGACTTTTGTCTAGGATGTTGTCCTCAGGTTCCCAGGATCTCTCTTCAGGACCACAACCCTCCCAGTCCACTAAAAAAAAATTTCTCCCTCTGACCTTTTTGGCAGCTAAAATTTCTTTGACCGAGAAGATGTCCGAGGAGCCGGAAACAGGAGTGGGAGGAACAGACTTGGGAGAAAAACGGTTGAGGATGAGTGGTTTGAGAAGAGAGACGTGAAAGGCATTAGGGATACGAAGAGAGGGAGGAAGAAGAAGTTTATAAGAGACAGGATTAATTTGACACAAAATTTTGAAAGGACCAAGATAGCGTGGTCCCAACTTGTAGCTAGGGACACGGAAGCGGACATATTTAGCGGAGAGCCATACCTTGTCTCCAGGGGAAAAAACGGGGGGAGCTCTTCTTTTCTTATCCGCGAACTTCTTCATGCGTGATGAAGCCTGTAAGAGAGAATTTTGGGTCTCTCTCCATATGATGGAAAGGTCACGAGAAATTTCATCCACAGCGGGCAGACCAGAGGGCAAGGGAGTAGGGAGGGGGGGAAGAGGGTGACGGCCGTACACCACGAAAAATGGGGATTTGGAGGAAGACTCAGAGACCCTGAAGTTATACGAGAATTCGGCCCATGGGAGGAGATCTGCCCAGTCATCCTGGCGGGAGGAAACAAAATGTCGCAAATAATCACCCAAGATCTGGTTAATCCTTTCTACTTGTCCATTGGACTGGGGATGATATGCAGAAGAAAAATTTAATTTAATCTTGAGTTGTTTACAGAGAGCCCTCCAGAATTTAGACACGAATTGGACGCCTCTATCCGAGACAATCTGCGTAGGCAATCCGTGAAGACGAAAAATGTGTACAAAAAATTGTTTAGCCAACTGAGGCGCAGAAGGAAGACCAGGAAGAGGGATGAAATGTGCCATTTTGGAGAATCGATCAACGACCACCCAAATAACAGTGTTGCCACGGGAAGGGGGTAAATCAGTAATAAAATCCATACCAATCAGAGACCAAGGCTGTTCGGGGACAGGCAGAGGATGAAGAAAACCAGCGGGCTTCTGGCGAGGAGTCTTATCCCGGGCACAGATAGTGCAGGCTCGCACAAAGTCCACAACATCCGTCTCCAGAGTCGGCCACCAATAGAAGCGGGAGATGAGTTGCACAGATTTCTTGATACCCGCATGACCTGCGAGATGGGAGGAGTGACCCCATTTGAGGATTCCGAGGCGTTGGCGAGGAGAAACAAAGGTCTTTCCTGGAGGAGTCTGCCTGATGGAGGCAGGAGAAGTGGAGATCAGGCAGTCAGGTGGAATGATGTGTTGCGGAGAGAGTTCAACTTCTGAGGCATCCGAGGAACGAGAGAGAGCATCGGCCCTAATGTTCTTATCGGCAGGACGAAAGTGAATCTCAAAATTAAATCGGGCAAAGAACAGAGACCACCGGGCCTGGCGAGGATTCAGCCGTTGGGCAGACTGGAGGTAGGAGAGGTTCTTGTGGTCGGTGTAGATAATAACAGGAGAACTTGATCCCTCCAGCAGATGCCTCCATTCCTCAAGTGCTAATTTAATGGCTAGAAGCTCTCGATCCCCGATGGAGTAGTTCCTCTCCGCTGGAGAGAAGGTCCTAGAGAAAAAACCACAAGTGACAGCATGCCCGGAAGAATTTTTTTGTAGAAGAACAGCTCCAGCTCCCACTGAGGAGGCATCAACCTCCAATAGGAAGGGTTTGGAAGGGTCAGGTCTGGAGAGGACGGGAGCCGAAGAAAAGGCAGACTTGAGTCGTTTAAAGGCGTCTTCTGCTTGAGGAGGCCAGGACTTGGGATCAGCATTTTTTTTGGTTAAAGCCACGATAGGAGCCACAATGGTAGAAAAATGTGGAATAAATTGCCTGTAATAATTGGCGAACCCCAAAAAGCGTTGGATAGCACGGAGTCCGGAGGGGCGTGGCCAATCTAAGACGGCAGAGAGTTTGTCTGGATCCATCTGTAGTCCCTGGCCAGAGACCAAATATCCTAGAAAAGGAAGAGATTGGCATTCAAACAGACATTTCTCAATTTTGGCATAGAGTTGGTTGTCACGAAGTCTCTGAAGAACCATACGGACATGCTGGCGGTGTTCTTCTAGATTGGCAGAAAAAATTAGGATATCGTCCAGATATACAACAACACAGGAGTATAACAGATCACGAAAAATTTCATTGACAAAGTCTTGGAAGACGGCAGGGGCGTTGCACAGTCCAAAGGGCATGACCAGATACTCAAAGTGTCCATCTCTGGTGTTAAATGCCGTTTTCCACTCGTCCCCCTCTCTGATGCGGATGAGGTTATAGGCGCCTCTTAAGTCCAATTTAGTGAAGATGTGGGCACCTTGGAGGCGATCAAAGAGTTCAGAGATGAGGGGTAAGGGGTAGCGGTTCTTAACCGTGATTTTATTAAGACCGCGGTAGTCAATGCAAGGACGTAGGGAGCCATCCTTTTTGGACACAAAGAAAAATCCGGCTCCGGCAGGAGAGGAGGATTTACGGATAAAGCCCTTTTTTAGATTCTCCTGGACGTATTCGGACATGGCAAGAGTCTCTGGGGCAGAGAGAGGATAAATTCTGCCCCGGGGTGGAGTAGTGCCCGGGAGGAGGTCGATAGGGCAATCATAAGGCCTGTGAGGAGGTAGAGTCTCAGCTTGTTTTTTGCAGAAAACATCCGCGAAGTCCATATAGGCCTTAGGGAGACCGGTTACTGGAGGAACCACAGAGTTACGGCAAGGGTTACTGGGAACCGGTTTTAGACAGTTCTTGGAACAAGAGGACCCCCAACTCTTGATCTCCCCAGTGGACCAATCCAGGGTAGGGGAATGAAGTTGAAGCCAGGGAAGTCCAAGGAGAATTTCCGAGGTGCAATTGGGGAGGACCAAAAGTTCAATCCTCTCATGATGAGATCCGATGCTCATAAGAAGGGGCTCCGTGCGGAAACGTATGGTACAGTCCAATCTTTCATTATTTACACAATTGATGTAGAGGGGTCTGGCGAGACTGGTCACCGGGATGTTGAACCTTTTGACGAGAGAGGCCAAAATAAAATTTCCTGCAGATCCAGAGTCCAAGAAGGCCACTGTAGAGAAGGAGAAGGCAGAGGCAGACATCCGCACAGGCACAGTAAGACGTGGAGAAGCAGAGTAGACATCAAGGACTGTCTCACCTTTGTGCGGAGTCAGCGTACGTCTTTCCAGGCGGGGAGGACGGATAGGACAATCTCTCAGGAAGTGTTCGGTACTAGCACAGTACAGGCAGAGGTTCTCCATACGGCGTCGTGTCCTCTCTTGAGGTGTCAGGCGAGACCGGTCGACCTGCATAGCCTCCACGGCGGGAGGCACAGGAACAGATTGCAGGGGACCAGAGGAGAGAGGAGCCGAGGAGGAGAAACGCCTCGTGCGAACAGAGTCCATATCTTGGCGGAGTTCCTGACGCCTTTCGGAAAAACGCATGTCAATGCGAGTGGCTAGGTGAATAAGTTCATGTAGATTAGCAGGAATTTCTCGTGCGGCCAGAACATCTTTAATGTTGCTGGATAGGCCTTTTTTGAAGGTCGCGCAGAGGGCCTCATTATTCCAGGACAATTCTGAAGCAAGAGTACGGAATTGTACGGCATACTCGCCAACGGAAGAATTACCCTGGACCAGGTTCAACAGGGCAGTCTCAGCAGAAGAGGCTCGGGCAGGTTCCTCAAAGACACTTCGGATTTCCGAGAAGAAGGAGTGTACAGAGGCAGTGACGGGGTCATTGCGGTCCCAGAGCGGTGTGGCCCATGACAGGGCTTTTCCGGACAGAAGGCTGACTACGAAAGCCACCTTAGACCTTTCAGTGGGAAACAGGTCCGACATCATCTCCAGATGCAGGGAACATTGGGAAAGAAAGCCACGGCAAAACTTAGAGTCCCCATCAAATTTATCCGGCAAGGATAAGCGTATCCCAGGAGCGGCCACTCGCTGCGGAGGAGGTGCAGGAGCTGGCGGAGGAGATGATTGCTGAAGCTGTGGTAGTAACTGTTGTAGCATAACGGTCAGTTGAGACAGCTGTTGGCCTTGTTGCGCTATCTGTTGTGACTGCTGGGCGACCACCGTGGTGAGGTCAGCGACAACTGGCAGAGGAACTTCAGCGGGATCCATGGCCGGATCTACTGTCACGATGCCGGCTGGCAGGTAGTGGATCCTCTGTGCCAGAGAGGGATTGGCGTGGACCGTGCTAGTGGACCGGTTCTAAGCCACTACTGGTTTTCACCAGAGCCCGCCGCAAAGCGGGATGGTCTTGCTGCGGCGGTAGTGACCAGGTCGTATCCACTAGCAACGGCTCACCTCTCTGGCTGCTGAAGATAGGCGCGGTACAAGGGAGTAGGCAAAAGCAAGGTCGGACGTAGCAGAAGGTCGGGGCAGGCAGCAAGGATCGTAGTCAGGGGCAACGGCAGAAGGTCTGGAAACACAGGCAAGGAACACACAAGGAACGCTTTCACTGGCACTAAGGCAACAAGATCCGGCGAGGGAGTGAAGGGGAAGTGAGGTGATATAGGGAAGTGCACAGGTGTGAACACTAATTGGAACCACTGCGCCAATCAGCGGCGCAGTGGCCCTTTAAATCGCAGAGACCCGGCGCGCGCGCGCCCTAGGGAGCGGGGCCGCGCGCGCCGGGACAGAACAGACGGAGAGCGAGTCAGGTAGGGGAGCCGGGGTGCGCATCGCGAGCGGGCGCTACCCGCATCGCGAATCGCATCCCGGCTGGCAGCGGAATCGCAGCGCCCCGGGTCAGAGGACGTGACCGGAGCGCTGCCGCGGGGAGAGTGAAGCGAGCGCTCCGGGGAGGAGCGGGGACCCGGAGCGCTCGGCGTAACAGCACACATGTTCAATCTGGTTGTGAAGCAGTTCCTGAAGTGTTCCCCCCATTTGCAAGACATCCTAACAATGGGAAGGAAACTTTGCATGCACTTCAGCCACTCGTACACCGCAAAGCACACCCTCCTTGAGCTGCAGCATTAGAACGGTATCCCCCAACATAGTCAGAATTGTGATGTTGCCACATGTTGGAATTCCACCCTCCATATGTTGGACCGACTGTACGAACAGAGAAAAGCCATCACCAATTTCTTGATGATCCAAGCGGATGGGGTCCTCCCCTGTGTAACTTCAATGTGAACCAGTGGCAGCTCATACGTGACACCAGCAGTTTGCTCAGGCCCTTTGAGGAAGCCCCATTATTAGTAAGTCTCCAGGATTACGGGCACCTACATCTCACTGAAACATGAGCCCTGTGGAGGCTGAACTGGAGGAGGAGGAGGAGGGAGAGGGGCACAGTGGAGCACAGTTTAGGTTTTGCCAAATGGGCATTTTTTTTTGTAATCTGACAGGAGAGCAGGAGCAGTCAGAGGAGCTGGAGGGTTATGAGGAAGGCGAGACAGAGGACCCAGACACACCGTGGCAGTATGCAGTGGAGATGAAGGAAGGGAGTCCCTCCGAGTCACTTGCACAAATGGCACGATGCATGCTCACTTGTTTGCGTAGTGACAGCCGAATTATCACCACTCGGCAGCGGGATGACTTCTGGATCCCCACCTTATTGGACCCTCGCTACCGCCACAAATTGGGGGCCTTCTTTACACCCACTGAGAGGGAGGACAAAGTGACCTACTACAGAGGCATCCTATGTAGTCAGTTGGCCGATGCATATCGGCGCCATTGTCGATCCTCTTGCAGGTCTGAATTGGGGTGTCCCCTGTGCTTTCCTTCCACTTCCATGGCTGCTGGGGAGGGGTGGGGTGGCAGAAGCAGAACCAGCTCCATCAGCAGCTGATGAGTAGCTTTCTTCACCAGCATAGTGAAACAACTCATCAGCAGCAGGTACACCTGGAGCGGGACCTGAACCAGCAGATGGTGGCATACCTTGACATGCCCATGCCAACACACCTTGAAGATCTTCTGGGCAGCCAAACTTGATTTGTGGCTGCAACTAGCAGAGTTTGCCCTGAAAAAGCTGTCCTGCCCGACCAGTAGTGTGCCATCAGAGCGGGTGTTTAGTGCAGCGGGGGCCATAGTTACCCCAAGGAGAACTCGTCTGTCCACAAAAAATGTGGAGAGACTTGTGAAGATGAATCAGGCATAGATCAGCCAGGATTTCCAACCACCAATGCCTGATGCATGAGAGTAGATTGACCACGGTGCCACACCAACACTTCACAAATATAGATAGTGCCAAACAGATTTAAGGCACTGCTCCCCAGTTACAAACTTTCCTCCGCATCAGACCTTTTTTCACCCATGTTTGTCACCGGGTATTGGTATTGCCACCCACTGCACCACTCTGTCACCAGGTCACTTTCAGGACTCCTGATGCTGTTGCTGCCCCCTCCAGGCTGTCTCATTCAGCCACTATATGGTCTCTTCTCATGCTTCAGCCAACTCCAGGCTGTGTCATTCAGCCACTATATGGTCTCCTCATGCTTCAGCCACCTCCAGTCTGTGTCATTCAGCAACTACATGGTTTGGTGATACTGCTGGGCCTAGGACATTACCTATGGTAGCACTAGGTACCATACATCTTCAATGGAAATTTCAAAATTCATCTTTTACTCTTAGAGATTGTGAGGCCCTATTGTCTCCTCATCTGCCGCGAACTCCAGGCTGTGCCATTCAGACACTTTATTGTCTCTTCATGCTGCCACAAACTCCATGCAGTGCCACTCAGCTACTATATGGTCTCCTCATGCTTCAGCCACCTCCAGGCTTTGCCATTCAGACACTATATGGTCTCCTCATACTGATGCCACCTCCAGGTTGTCTCATTCAGCCACTATATGGTCTCTTCTCATGCTTCGGCCAACTCCAGGCTGTGCCATTCAGCCACTATACGGTCTCCTCATACTGATGCCACCTCCAGGCTCTGTCATTGTGCTGCCGTGTGACATGTGACTCCTTGTTAGATTTGGTCCTTTGTACCCACACGCCGGGGCCCGGGACACTGAAACTTGGTAATTAAAATGTAGATTTCAAAATCCTCAATTTCAATTTCAAAATCTTAAATTTCTATTTAAAAATCTTACATTTCAATGGTCTCCTCATGCTTCTGCCACCTCCAGGCTGTGCCATTCAGACACTATATGGTCTCCTCATGCTTCAGCCACTTCCAGGCTGTGTCATTCAGCCACTATATGGTCTCCATATATTGACTGTGTATTGTAGGAAACATGTGGGCATCCTTGAGTTACTCTCCCAGCATTATTGTCATGTTGATACCATTAATAAAAGTAATATTGCCAAGGACTAGCAGAAACAGGGAACTGTGGATACTGACCACCGGCTGTTGGAATTGACCTTGTATCCTAGGTGGTAGATTTACCAATTGGAAGTTCCTCAGTTCCAGTAGGCTTTATAGGGGTACTCCGGTGGAAAACTTTTTTTCTTTTTTAATCAACTGTTGCCAGAAAGTTAAACAGATTTGTAAATTACTTCTATTAAAAAATCTTATTCCTTCCAGTACTTATTAGCTGCTGAATACTACAGAGGAAATTATTTTCTTTTTTGGAACACAGTGCTCTCTGTTAAAATCATGAGCACAGTGCTCTCTGCTGACACCTCTGTCCATTTTAAGAACTGTCCAGAGTAGGAGAAAATCCCCATAGCAAACAAATGCTTCCCTGGACAGTTCCTAAAATGGACAGAGATGTCAGCAGAGAGCACTGTGCTCGTGATGTCATCAGAGAGCACGGTGTTCCAAAAAGAAAATAATTTCCTCTGTAGTATTCAGCAGCTAATAAGTACTGGAAGGATTAAGACTTTTTAATAGAAGTAATTTACAAATCTGTTTAACTTTCTGGCAACAGTTGTTTTAAAAATAATAATAATAATAATAATAATTCCACCAGAGTACCCCTTTAAGATGTTCATTCTTTGTTGTGGTTCTTCAGTTGCATAATTAAGTTGTATCATGTTTTCCTGTTCCTCTGATGAGCTAATGTTACTGGAACGCACAATACTCATATTGTCAACTAATGAAGGAGCCTTTTCTTCAGAGAACATATGTATCATTTTCGTATTTTGAATGTCAGGTGGTATTCTGACATTTTCTGATTATAAAGAAATTTTGGAATCTGGCACACAGGTAAAAATAAGTATTTTTAAGCGTACTTCAGCACATTTTTCTGCCCTCATAAGCGCATACCACATACCTACATCTAAGTAGTGTACTATTTTGTACCTGTTAATCTATCAAGGGTCTATATACTGTGAAAGGACATTCAATAGTACAAACCTACTGCTGTTCTAGACAAACACTGTTTTAAGCGTAGGGAAGCGTATTGTACTCCCCTCATATACGCAATAAGTATGTCAGGCAGAGTAGAGAAATTTCAATTTCAAAATCCTTAATTTAAATTTCAAAATCTTAAATTTAAATTTCAAAATCTTAAATTTAAATTTCAAAATCTTAAATTTTAATTTTCTCATGCTTCTGCCAACTCCAGGCTGTGTCATTCAGCCAACACATGGTTTACTGATGCTGCTGGGCCTGGGTTTGGGCCTAAAAAAAATATGGTAGCACTAGCTACCTTATATCTTCAATTTAAATTTAAAAAATCATCTTTTAATCTTAGGGATTGTGAAGCTGCTGCCAACTCCAGGCTGTGCCATTCAGACACTATATGGTCTCCTCATGCTTCAGCCAACTCCAGGCTGTGTCAATCAGTTAATATATGGTTTACTGATGCTGCTGGGCCTGGGTTTGGGCCTAAAAAATATATTGTAGCACTAGCTACCTTATATCTTAAATTTACATTTCAAAATTCGTCTTTTAATCTTAGGGATTGTGAAGCCCTAGTGTCTACTCATGCTGCTGCTAACTCCTGGCTGTGCCATTCAGACACTATATGGTCTCATGCTTCAGCCACATCCAAGCTCTGTCATTCAGCCACTATATGGTCTCCTCATGCTGCCAACACCTCCGCACTGTGTCATTCAGCCACTATATGGTCTCCTCATGCTTTAGCCACATCCAAGCTGTGTTATTCAGCCACTATATGGTCTCCTCATTCTGCCAATTTCTCCACGCTGTGTCATTCAGCCACTATATGGTCTCCTCATGCTGCTAACACCTCTACGCTGTGTCATTCAGCCACTATATGGTCTCCTCATACTGATGCCACCTCCAGGCTCTGTCATTGTTCCACTCTGCGGCAGTGATTCTAAAAGCGATGCCGGTAATCTGCATGTTATTCTGAATAACAGTATTATTTCACTACCCCAGCACACTCCATATGCGTGTTAGAACAGAGCAAAGTGTTCTAAACTCCTATTGAGGCTCTCTGTAGTCCAGAAATAGCCATTTTTAATATAGGATCGAACTACATTTTTTTGAAAAATTTGGCGAATCGGACGAATCAAATTTTTCAAAAGCTTGCTCATCTATACAGATAAGTAAAGAATTAGTCACAGTTTCTTTGAAAGTTGCTTTAATAGCAGATAAACTGACTGGAAAATCTCTGGTGTGCTTTTCGCACTTGTAGGCAATGTTACTAGTAAAAATGCAGTTGCAGATAAGATACTGGAGCAATCCAATTAGATGCTTTCTATGTGAGCTCTCACTGTGAGGGGCTAACATAGGTGGTTTTGTAGTGGTGCAGATACCCTTTGTGCAGGGCATAGACTAAAGTTGTATGTGATGTGTTGAGCCACACAGCCTAACTCTAACTGTAGGCCACTGAAGAAATTAATGTACGCTAGTAGATACTCCTTCCTGGAGCTGGCACATGAAGCACCATGGCCTCACAGCATGGACCAGAGACAACCTTTTAGATGAAATGCTCCATACTCTGTACAGTGCCATGATTACTGCACACAGAACCCAGATCTGTCTCTGTAACTTTCAACTGGAATAGGATATGTGACTTGCTTGAAGCAGGCTTTGAATTTAACAGGTTGCAGAGAAGGATGGGACTGAATTGAACCGACTAAACCTAGGAGGTGCACACTATACTAGGTGTATTTATGCCTAGTAGGAGCAGAGCTGGAAGAGATGTTTCTCTGGCCTTAGCCAGACTCAGACTAAACAGTTTTTTGGTCCAGCCCTTTAGGAGAGGATGTTGGACTAGGGACTAGCACTGCTGTACTCTGCAGTCTTTTTGTTTACTTATTGCTCTTCCCAGCCACACCCACTCCTCCCCCCCCTCCCTTATATAGACTTTTATGGGCAGCATGTAACTGATCCCTCAATGAGTGTAGTGAATAAGGGGCTAAGCAGGGAAGGAGCCTGATAAGAAGAGAAAAAGTAATTTTTTTCTGACAAGAGAAGTTTGTTAAAATGACTGTGCCTGTTTAGGTTTTGTTACAGTTTCGCTTCATTTAATCTGATGCTTTGAGGCTCTGTTCTCATTTTGTTAACTTATTGCACTATATTTGTCTTGGGGCCTCAAGAGCAATATAAGCCACCACACAGTGGCATAAGTTGTAATATTTTATTGGAAGTATATGGTAAAGTAAGCCAATCTTGGCTGTATGGACCAAGGCTCATTATTCAAATCTAACCTGTCCACTTCATGTTGTGATAATCTGCTTTTGTTTGTAAAAAAAAAATAAAAATCCACAATTCTATGTCAATTGGAAAAATTTGGGTTTTTCCAATTGACACGTTTATGATATTTTCTAGGCATCGTATCAAGATGTAGAGGCCTTGGGTTGCCAAAATTGTTTTGCACAACAACTTGATGTTTCCATTATTACCATTTTGGGGTACATATAACATTTTTCTTTTTAGGTGGTCCAAATAACAAAAATCAATACTGTTGTTGTTCTTATTTAGTTTTTTTTTACATTGTTCTCCATGTAGTATTCATGACATGTTATCTTTATTCTGCAGATTAGTAGGATTTTGGTGATACCTAGCTTATATACTTTTTTTTATAGTTTGTTACATTTATTCCATAAAAAAAAGTTTTGTTAAAAAACACATTTTCAAAGAGCTGGTGGTGCCTTGAGTATTACCCCAGTAACTCGAGATTCCTAAATATAAGGGTCAAATAAACAGGTTCTAATATAATAAATGACCACACACCTCTAGTATAATAAATGACCACACACTTAGAGCAAGTGACATGCAGGCATATCACCCCACTATATTGGGGTATCAGAAGTGCAGAAACAGCTGCTGGTCCAAGGTCCCAGAAAGTGGTGCTCCAATCCTGATGTATGAATGTATGGAAATGTGGATAAAAACATGATGAGGCATTGCCAGTTTTATCACTCAGGTTGTTACAGATGTGGCGATACCAAATATGAAATATATATATATATATATATATATATATATACATACATACACACACACACACACACATATGAACCAATGAATGGTGCAGCAAACCAATGAATGGTGCAGCTCAAAAAAAGGTGATTTGTTTTCTCATGCAAAGCAATACAGCGTTTCAGCTTCTGTTTGAAAATGGCTCCAGGAGGAGCTGAAACGTTGTATTGCTTCACATGAGAAAACAAATCACCTTTTTTTGAGAGTGCTACGCCATTTACTGGTTTCTATGCTATTGATGGACTTTGACCGGGACTGAGAGAGCTGGCACCATGTGCATTGGGAACTTATAAGTAGTGCTGTAAATTTGCTTCTGGATATATATATATATATATATATATATATATATATATATATATATATGTATTGTGACGAACCGTCTTGGGGATTAGCTCTGGGATCGTCCTGGTCTCTTGCCACGGGACACGTTCCTCACAATAACACCACAGACCAGAGTTCCGCATACAAGTCTGGCTCCTCTCCAGCTTTATTTCCACAGGTTGCAGGTAAAACAAAACATAAACAGGAACAAAATAAAGTCCTAGACCGTCTGGTTACTGACTACACGTATCAGCATGCCCTGACTACGAACTGGTGAGCTACCCTCAGCCAGTTAAACATGTGTCTCCTGCAACCTGTTACTCACAGTTCACACCACTTCTTGGACCACTCGCAGCGCCTTCTGCGTGTTACCTAAACAGGGCCCGTGTGTCTCCCCCTCTAACAGCCAGCATACTGTTTCCAAGGGAGAGCCCCAACTATTCTGTTTCCTTTCCCTTTAAACACACTTCCCCTTCCTGATACCTCATTAATCAGGCCACAGGTGGATTCTCCAGAGTTAGCAAGGGAAATACACCCTTTCCTTGCCACACATATCCCCCCCCCCCTGCTCAGACCACCAGGAAGGAGCATTTATTCAAAAGGCAGAGTCCAACTGCCTTTCCTTTTCCTTGGACAACTTTTGTTCCACAGTCTCTGAAGTCCTTGACTTTTTTCTTCCGGACTTTTACCAGCCACCAATTAAAAGTCTCTCGGTCACACCTCTCCAGTACCAGGTTCTTCACCCTGATGTGGGCAGGGTTCTTGAAGTTAAGGAGAGAGAGGACCGATGCTTCTAACCTTTGTCTTCTTCTGGCTTGCCGGACCTCTGCCTCTGCTTCAGAGAATCTTTCGGCCTCAGTGGCTTCACCAACCACTGTCTTGTTCTCTGTAGCTTCAGAGGACCTCCGACACGGGTCCATCTCAGTTTCAACTTTAGAGGACTTTCACCACAGTTTTGGCTTCAGTGGATTTCTCACATGGTTTCACCTCATCCCTTCCAGCTTTCTCTTCAGGGGCACCAGCTTCCTCAGGTTTGGCTTCAGAGTCTTTGGCTCCTTCAGATTTTTGTGTAGAATCAGCTTCTACTACTGTTTCGCTCTTCTCTGCAGCTTCTTCAGGCTTACTCTTCTCTTCACCTGTAGCTTCAGTTGTGCCATTCTCTTTACTCACAGCTTTTGAGGTTGACTCTGGTTTAGCTTCTCCTT
Source organism: Hyla sarda (assembly GCF_029499605.1). Taxonomy (NCBI): domain Eukaryota; kingdom Metazoa; phylum Chordata; class Amphibia; order Anura; family Hylidae; genus Hyla; species Hyla sarda. Next base: position 29,163,483 of record NC_079198.1, on the reverse strand, counting down.
CAGAGGATTTCTCTGCCTCAGCTTTACCTTCAGAATTTTTGGTCTGCTCAGGTTCAGAGGATTTCCCGCCTGACTCCTCCTCAGTCTACACTTCAGAGGATTTAACACCAGGTTTCAGCTCAGTCCTAGCTTCAGAAGGACTTTTTACCGGGCTTCAGAGAAGCATCTCTATATCCTGTAACTTCTGCCCCAGAAGCCTTTCTTGAGCCAATTCCACCATAGCTTGGTCTCTGCCCTCTTTTAGAACTTCCTGGTCCTCTTCCTTTTTCTCACATTTTCGCTGCTTACACTGGAGCTTAGCGGACTTCATCCTCTCACTGTCAAGTAACTCTGTCAAGTCCCTGACAGTATCTTCCGAAGACAGCAATTGTTTCCTCAACTGTTCATTGTCCGCCAGCACAGCCACCTGCTCATAGAGTTGCGCTCCCAGCAAAACCAAGGCAGCTACGTGGAACCTTCTGCGCGTTTCGTTCCGCGCTTCCAGGCTCTCTTTTAAGATCTTCATGTCATCTTACAGCTTTATATATTTCAGCTGCTAACTCTTGAGTTGTGCAGAGATCATCTTCTCACTGTCCAGCAACTATTTCTTGGTCTTCTCTGACTCATTGATAAATTTTCCGCTCTCACCAATCTGTTCAGATAGATCTGAGATCTCCTGTTGCAAGTTCTTGTTTTCATGTTTCAGAGTCTCAACTTGTTCCAGGGCCTCCTCATACTGCTCACGGAGCAAGTCATTGTCCTAATGAGCAGATTGAAGAGCATGTGCAAGGGCATTCTTCGCCTTGACTTCCTCCTCAAGTTGTCTCTTAGCTTTAGAGACACTCTCCAGATTGCTGGCAAGAGCCTCAACTTCCATCTTCATTTCATTCTTCTCTTCTTCTATTTTTTCCATGGCTACCAGCCTAGCCTTGTGATCACTCCGCAGCGCCTGATATGCACCATGTAGAAGACTCACTTCATCCTGGAATGACATCCGCTTGGCCAGACTCTCCTTGCTGGTCACAAGACCCTGGGAGCAGTACAGTTCATCCTGCAGAGCCACAAACTCCCTTTTGTGATGCTCCATGACTTTTCCCAGCTGAAGCCTCGCTTCTTGCTCCTTCTTAAAGTCAGCAAGTGATTTGTCCTTCTCCTCTGTCAAGCGATGTACTTCTTTTTCTTTCTCCATCAACTTCACAGAAACCATCTGCAGGGTTTCTTCCAGATTCTGGATCTACTCCAGTTTTTTTTCCCAAGGCCAGCTTGTCTTTTCCGAGACCTTTTACTGACAGCGGTCTCCTCACTCTCGCTGTTAGACCTTGAGACATCCTCTGGTCCTCTGTCAGACACTCGACCCAGCTCTTCTCCATCTCTAGATGAAGTCTCCCCCTTTTTCGGGGTTGCGGCCACTTGTGCCTCATTATTATCATCATCAACAACAGGTGCCACTGACACCTGGCACTCTTCCTCTCCCACCACGTTGGCAACTCTGGAGACTCTTGCTAAACACTCCCGTCGGACCGGCAATCCCTTGGCGGCAAGTTTGTTGCCTCTAGCATCAGCTTCAATGGCTCTGGGCACCAGCAAATCCGGGTGATTCCCAAACAGTTGCTCTGAACTGTCTCTCGGCTCCTTGGCAGAATTTTCTTTTGTCTTGTCACAGTCTCTCCATGGCCTGGAAAAAACTACCAGGGCTCCTGGGTCTGCAACAATATGTGGTCTAGCAGTTTGACCTTCCTGGTTACGACCTCTCTCGTTCAGACACCACATCTTCTTCACTTAGGACTCTGTCTGTGACCATAAGCGCAGCCCCCAGCTCCACCGATACTCTTTTCCGGAGTTTTGGTTTTTCCACAGCCATCTCTGTAGCTTCTTTTCCAGTCACCTCTTTAACTTGACTCGTGGACTGTTCTTCAGCTTCCCTAGTGGTCTGGCACACTCCCACCTGAGATATACCTAGGGTCTGCTGACACTCCCCGTCCTCAGCCTCTGCAGAGTTACTGTCCCCTGCTATGTGGTGTAAATCAAGTGTTGTGAGCCTATGAGGTGTTCCTGCTCTAGTCACCTGACTATCTTCCCACAACTGCTGAAAAAATGGAAAATCCTTCCCCAGCACTACTTCATACTCTAAGGTAGGCTCAATTGCAACCTTATGACTTATGGTACCATAGGGAGTAGAAATACACACATTAACTGTTTTATAACCCCAGATACCGGCTTGTATAGACACTACAGCAGGGTCTGGCTTTCTGCTGATGGTCTTTACCAGACTTATTACACATTTTGGATCTAACAAAACCATCATCTTTTTACCTTCTATTTCCAGCTCACACAGGTTTTCTTTTGTCCTGCGAGAGGTGGCAACAGTACTCTTTACATCAGAACATATTAACATAAGTCTTTCAAGAAAAACATTATCAGCCTGCATGGGTTCACAATATACTCTCAGGTGCACTCTCAGCATCCCACAGCTGCCAGAAATACGGAAAGTCTCTGCCCATTACAATTTCAACTGTAAGTTCTGCACATATCTCCATCATATGGCTTACTGTCCCAAAACATGTATCAAAGGTAATTTGAACAGTCTTACCGGGCTTCGGGCAGGACTTCACAAATGGAATTATTTCTGGCATAATCCGAGATACAGTCTGGCAACAATCCAAGTCCACCCACAGTGGGATTCCGCCCACCAACAACTCACGGGACCTCGGCTTCATCCTGGCGACCACCGGTTGTGGCCCACGTCGGTTGCCCCCAGCAACGGTCTCCGGGTCCTCAGACATCTTCTCGGTTAAAGAAATTCTTGCATCCAAGACGGTCAGAGGTGAAAAAAAAAATTCTTGTAGATTGGGAGAATTGCGGTCCGGAGGAGAGGTCATGGGAACCCGAGGATAACATCCTTGACAAGGACCTTATCTACAAATTTTCAGGTTCAAAAAAGAGAGGGAGACCCAAGGGGTACTGTTACACCGAGCGCTCCGGGTCCCCGCTCCTCCCCGGAGCGCTCACAGCGTTCTCCTGTTCGCAGCGCCCCGGTCAGACCCGCTGACCGGGTGCGCTGCGATAATGTCCCCAGCCGGGATGCGATTCGCGATGCGGGACGCGCCCGCTCGCGGTGCGCATCCCGACCCGCTTACCAGACTCGTTCCCCGTCTGTGCTGTCCCGGCGTGCGCGGCCCCGCTCCCTAGGGCGCGCGCGCCGGCTCTTTGCAATTTAAAGGGCCAGTGCGCCACTGATTGGCGCATGGTTTTAATTAGTGTGTTCACCTGTGCACTTCCCTATATTACCTCACTTCCCCTTCACTTCCTTGCCGGATCTTGTTGCTATTGTGCCAGTGAAAGCGTTCCTTGTGTATCCCAAGCCAGTGTTCCAGACCTCTTGCCGTTGCCCCTGACAACGATCCTTGCTGCCTGCCCTGACCTTCTGCTACATCCGACCTTGCTCTTGTCTAATCCCTTGTACCGCACCTATCTCAGCAGTCAGAGAGGTTGAGCCGTTGCCGGTGGATACGACCTGGTTGCTACCGCCGCTGCAAGACCATCCCGCTTTGCGGCGGGCTCTGGTGAAAACTAGTAGCAACTTAGAACCGGTCCACCGGCACGGTCCACGCCAATCCCTCTCTGACACAGAGGATCCACCTCCAGCCTGCCGAATCCTGACAGCATAACACTGCACAACTGCTGTGCCGACTTCATCCTTGGATGTAACTGTACGTCTATGAGTGGGAACACACCGCTAAAATGGACGTGCAGTCCTTGATCCTGGAGAGGTTACATATGAAAGATCCAAATAGAGTGTGAACAGAATCTTATACAAAGGTATTGGATGGTTAGTATGGCATTACTAGCCCACATATGGAAACACAGTGGGGAATTTACCAAAACTATCTAAGTCAAAGACAGTGCAAACTTAGACAGACAGACTTCAAATGGGCCAGATTTCTCACAGTGCATAAGGCTGGTAAATCAGATGCATCTGTAGACTGTCTAGTTAAGTTTGCACTGTTGAGTTTTAGCTTATAGCAACTATTAGTTGGCTTATTTCAGGCAAAGGCAATATGCGAGAATGTTGGCACATTATTCTGTTGAATGGCATTACATTGTAGGCCAAACCCACTTTCCCAACAGGCCCCCTTGTCAAGCAAGGTGCATTTTCCTATTCCTGTAAATTTGGGCCACAGTGTTTTACATTATTTTTTAAATACAGTATATTGACATCAAGGCATAAACCAAAGACTGAGAGGAACACATAGGCAATTAAAATTCTAAAGCTTCTTCAATTATATTTTATGTCTTGTCTTAATGTAAAAACATATGGGCAACTTAAATGGGCACTGTCAGATATGAAAACTTTATATATGTTGTACATCTTGGCAAAGCAATAATTTTTTTCTAATTCACCTGTTTAAAAAATGTTGACTTTTTATTAAAGAAAACTGCCTTTGAAAATCCTAACACTAGCCTGCATCAACACTGCAGTAACACAAACATGTTCCTTTAGCTGTAGCAAAACTACAACTCCAAGCATGCTTGGACAGTCAAAGGATGTCTGGGCATGCTGGAAGTTGTAGTTTTGCAAAAGTTGTAGGCACCCAGCTGAAGGCAACACTGCTGCAAAAAAGAGTTATTCAAACACTGTACCTCCAACTATTCCAAAAAGTCCCAGCATTACAGGACTGCCAAAGGATGATACACATAAATGACTTAGGAACATATAGAAAATGTATGCATAAAAAAAACTATTGTACTTTTATTACTAAACCTTTGCACTAATTTATGAAAATGTAATTTATACACTCACCATATTGTCTTTGGTGGTAGAGTACAGGCAATCTCCAATGATCATTGTGTGTATGTACAGCATTGGAAAGGGTTACAGAGCAGGGCTGCCAGGCTTGCTCCTGAGAGCAGCAAGTCAACAGAGTGAGGGAGTGGGAAGAGTCATCACAGTGCAGGCAAGAGAAGGACACGCCCCCTCCCTTTGCAAGGATGAAAAAGACATTGAGTAGCTGTATTATGCAATTTTTTGTGAAATATTGGTGATAGATACATAAAAATTACATGATCAGGATGAGGTACTGAGTAACATTTAACAGTTTAGTTTTTTTTGTGGGATCTGACAGGTACGCTTTAATATCTTTAGCCCTTACTTTACTCTTTGAAGATTATAGGCAATATTTCCTTCAGGCATAACTATGGTTAATTGGTTTACATTTCTAAAATTGAGCTTTTTGTATTCTGGAATTAATCTTATTGCCTTTTTATTTGAAGGATCGTTGTAAGATGTTTTTGATTATAATTAATTTTTTAATCTTTACATTCCAGGTTTGGCTGGGCTTGATGCAAAGTCCAGTGGGAGAATGGGCACACGCGCAATGGTGTATTATATGTCGACTACAGTTCTTGCAGCTTTACTGGGAGTCATTCTTGTTCTTTCCATTCACCCTGGCAACCCCAAACTGAAGAAGCAAGTTAGCGTATCAATTAAAAATGAAGAAGTGTCCAGTATTGATGCATTTCTAGACCTCATCCGAAACCTATTTCCAGAGAACTTAGTTCAAGCATGTTTTCAACAGGTAGGACCTAGGATCAAAATTTAATTATTCATACTGTTTCTGTACATTTGATAGACATGGTTATCTTGTATGACTTCTAAATCTCTGTGTTATTAACACTTCCTACCATGGGGATCAAAAGTTTGGGCACCCCAGGTAAAAATTTGTATTAATGTGCATAAAGAAGCCAAGGAAAGATGGAAAAATCTCCAAAAGGCATCAATTTACAGATTAGACATTCTTATAATATGTCAACAAAAGTTAGATTTTATTTCCAACATTTACACTTTCAAAATAACAGAAAACAAAAAATTGGCGTCTGCAAAAGTTTGGGCACCCTGCAGAGTTAATATCTTGTTGTTACGCCAAGCGCTCCGGGTCCCTGCTCCTCCCCGGAGCGCTCACGGCGTCTCTCTCTCTGCAGCGCCCCGGTCAGACCCACTGACCAGGAGCGCTGCACTGACATTGCCGGCGGGGATGCGATTCGCATAGCGGGACGCGCCCACTCGCGAATCGCATCCCAAGTCACTTACCCGTCCCGGTCCCCGGCTGTCATGTGCGCGACAGCTCTCTAAGATTTAAAGGGCCAGTGCACCAATGATTGGTGCCTGGCCCAATCAGCCTAATTAGCTTCCACCTGCTCCCTGGCTATATACCTCACTTCACCTGCACTCCCTCGCCGGATCTTGTTGCCATTGTGCCAGTGAAAACGTTTCCTTGTGTGTTCCTAGCCTGTGTTCCAGACCTCCTGCCGTTGCCCCTGACTACGATCCTTGCTGCCTGCCCTGACCTTCTGCTACGTCCGACCTTGCTCTTGTCTAATCCCTTGTACCGCGCTTATCTCAGCAGTCAGAGAGGTTGAGCCGTTGCCGGTGGACACGACCTGGTTGCTACCGCCGCTGCAAGACCATCCCGCTTTGCGGCGGGCTCTGGTGAATACCAGTAGCAACTTATAACCGGTCCACCGACACGGTCCACGCCAAACCCTCTCTGGCACAGAGGATCCACCTCCAGCCAGCCGAATCGTGACACTTGTACTGCCCCCTTTGGCAAGTATCACAGCTTGTAAACGCTTTTTGTAGCCAGCCAAGAGTCTTTCAATTCTTTTTTGAGGTATCTTTGCCCATTCTTCCTTACAAAAGTCTTCCAGTTCTTTGAGATTTCTGGGTTGTCTGTCACGCACTGCTCTTTTAAGGTCTATCCATAGATTTTCAATTATGTTGAGGTCAGGAGATTGTGGAGGCTATAGCAAAACCTTCAGTTTATGCCTCTTGATGTAATCCCCTGTGGATTTCGAGATGTGTTTAGGATCATTATCCATTTGTAGAAGCCATCCTCTCTTTAACTTCAGCTTTTTCACAGATGGCATCAAGTTAGAATCCAAAATTTGCTGAAATTTTATTGAATCCATTTTTCCTTCTACTCTTGAGATATTCCCTGTGCCACTGGCTGCAATACAACCCCAAAGCATGATTGATCCACCCCCATGCTTAACAGTTGGACAGAGGTTCTTTTAATTAAATTCTGTTCCCCTTCTTCTCCAAACGTACCTTTGCTCATTCCGGCCAAAAAGTTCAATTTTAACCTCATCTGTCCACAGAACTTGTTTCCAAAATGCATCAGGCTTGTCTATATGTTCATTTGCAAAGTTCAAACGCTGATTTTTTTTGTACTATCTTCTTATAGTCTTCTCCAGCTTTGTGATCATCAACTATTTTCAGTTTCAGATTTCTAGACAACTGCTTAGAAGAACCCATGGTGCTGATTGTTGGGGCAAGATCAGATGAGTCTGGGCATTTAAAACCTTTGAGATTGACATCACCTGGTCTTCCCAGATGATGATTGAGAGCAATCCATGACACTGGCAGGTCTCAGCTTTGCAAAGGGGGCAGTGCATGCTATAAATTCTGCAGGGTGCCCAAACTTTTGCAGATGCCATTTTTTTGTTTTCTGTAAATGATGGAAATAAAATCAAACTTTTGTTGACATATTAAAAGAATGTCTAATCTGTCATTTGATACCTTTTGGAAATTTTTCCATCTTTCCTTGGCTTCTTTATGCACATTAATACAAATGTTTACCTGGGGTGCCCAATCTTTTGATCCCCACTGTGTATAGTAGAGCAACAAACAATCCTATCTCTAAGAGGCAGTGCATTTGTGGGACACCTGTTTCTAGATCAGGAGTTCCTGTTTTGTCGGTTGAGATGGCTGCTGGCCACTGCATCCGGGCAGAAGATGAGTAGAGGGGTTGCCCAAGCATGTGCACAGCTCTCTCCACATGCTTGGGCAACTCTAACTGGTATTGTGGTAAAGATTACTGCCAGGCAAGTGTGCTTGGCTGTTACTCCCATAGATGGGAATAGATTTAGATGGTGGCTGCCTCAGCAGGAGAGATGGGGGTAAGGTTGTGCCAGCTGGTCAGCACTTGAAGAAAGATGCCATGCTCATCCCCATTCAGATGGGGTTTTGGCCTCTTCAAGAGATTACGAGGTGAGGAGCTTTAACCATGCGCTGTGAGGCAAGGTCTAGAATTTGTGCTAAGTAAGAGGAAATCATTGTTGATGGGCAGTAAGGAGGAGCAGTGCTCAAGAGTGAGAGCCAGAGCTCTGGTGAAGCCAAGCCAGATAAGTTGTCCTCTGCACCAGAGTGTATCTCAAGATCTGGAACAGCACCACCACTGTCTACAGGTTTCCAGCCGGTGCCAACATAAGCTGCAAGTACTGAGCCAGAGTCAGGGAGAGCTTCAGAAGATGTAACTACATGTCTACCTTACTCACAAGAGACACCTGCACAGAGTAAAGTTGGCCATAGGAAGGAGACCACAGCAGAGCCACATAAGTTATGTCTCATTCAATGTGTGATCCCATCAAGAGAGTCTTGTCTGACTGGTCACACTGAGCCATGGGAAATTAAACAAGTCCAGGGAGAGAGAAGAACCTCTGAAACATTCCTTAACCCCTTAATGACAAAGGGCGTACAGGTACGCCCTTGGTCCTGCTCTCCTGATATAACGCGGGGTTACACAGTAACCCCGCGTCATATCACGGCGGGACCGGCGTCATAGTGAAGCTGGGACCCGCCTCTAATAGCGTGCAGCGCCGATCGTGGCGGCTAAAAAGCGAAACCGAAAGTGGCCGGCTAGCTCAGTCAGGCTGTTCGAGATAGCCACGGCTAATCGCGGCATCTCGAACAGCTGACAGGACAGCGGGAGGGCCCCTACCTGCCTCCTCGCTGTCCAATCGCCGAATGACTGCTCAGTGCCTGAGATCCAGCCATGAGCAGTCATGCGGCAGAATCGTTGATCACTGGTTTCTTATGAGAAACCAGTGATCAATGATGAAGATCAGTGTGTGCAGTGTTATAGGTCCCTATGGGACCTACAACACTGCAAAAAAAAGTGAAAAAAAAGTGAATAAAGATCATTTAACTCTTCCCCTATTAAAAGTTTGAATCACCCCCCTTTTCCAATAAAAAAAAAACGCAGTGTAAATAAAAATAAACATATATGGTATCACCGCGTGCGGAAATGTCCGAATTATAAAAATATATCATTAATTAAACTGCTCGGTCAATGGCGTGCGCGCAAAAAAATTCCAAAGTCCAAAATAGTGCATTTTTGGTCACTTTTTATATAATTTAAAAATGAATAAAAAGCGATCAATAAGTCCTATCAATGCAAAAATGGTACCGCTAAAAACTTAAGATCACGTCGCAAAAAAATGAGCCCTCATGTCGCCCCATACACGGAAAAATAAAAAAGTTATAGGGGTCAGAAGATGACAATTTTAAATGTATTAATTTTCCTGCATGTAGTTATGATTTTTTCCAGAAGTCCGACAAAATCAAACCTATATAAGTAGGGTATCATTTTAATCGTATGGACCTACAGAATAAAGATAAGGTGTCATTTTCACCGAAAAATTTACTACGTAGAAACGTAAGCCCCCAAAAGTTACAAAACAGGGTTTTTTTTTTTCAATTTTGTCGCACAATGATTTTTTTTTCCGTTTCACCGTAGATTTTTGGGCAAAATGACTGATGTCATTACAAAGTAGAATTGGTGGCACAAAAAATAAGCCATCATATGGATTTTTAGGTGCAAAATTGAAAGAGTTATGATTTTTTAAAGGCAAGGAGCAAAAAACGAAAATGCAAAAACGGAAAAACCCTCGGTCCTTAAGGGGTTAAATAACCTATTTAATTTCATCTAAGGATTAGTGACCTTCTGCTCTCCCCAACTACTGAACTTTCCTTTACCCAGAGACTAGTAGTGTTCATCAACTGTTTAATTTCAGTTCCAATATTGCTTTATGAACTACTGCACTGTTCCTGCTCACAGCAACAGTAAAAATAGACATAACAAGCAATGACTGATTATTGTTCCATATCCTCCTTCACTCTTTAAAACTTCATGTAATTGGCAAGATAGATGCCATAACTATTTCATCATCAGCATCAGGTACAGTGCACCAAATTTTATTGACTCAAATCTACTGTTAGATGACTGGGTGAAAAGATGAAAAGGAGCAGCAAGAGTCTTTAACATCGTCTTGCATTTGAAGGCGTAACTAGCCCTGAACATCCTAGATGAGGAAACCAGAAGAATGGTGCCATGACAATCAGTGGTCCAGAGATTATATTGCATAACCAGTTCTTTCTAGGCTTTAAAGTAAAGTGATGTAAAATGATGCATACACTGGGGGAAGAACTAAAGGAGAACACCCTTGTCTAAAAGCTGGTGTTAAAGGAAAACAGTCATCCGGTTCACTCACACTAAACCCAATACACTGGGTTATAGTGTGGGTGAACAGGAAACCAATGAGGGGTCACTGACTCCAATATGTACCTGCACTCCGGAAATCTGTCCCTCCGAAGATCAGCTTCCATCATCCACGAATTGTGCACTGGAGGCGGGCTTGCTGCCTCAATTTCAATATAATTGCCGTGGGTCACGTGAGCGCTGCATCGACTGAGCACTTACTTGACTCGCAGATCTCCAGAGGGACAGATCTCCGGAGTGCAGGCACATATAGGAGTCAGTGTCCCCTCATCGGTCTCCTGTTCACCCACACTATAACTCAGTATACAGTGACCCCCCCGACCTACGATGGCCCCGACATACGATAATTTCAACATACGATGGCCTCTCAGAGGCCATCTCATGTTGAAGGCAGCATCAACATACAATGCTTTTGTATGTCGGGGCCATCGCATAAACGGCTATCTGCCGACAGCGCAGACTGCTTCAGCTGCCGTCAGATAGCCGTTTAAGGGGCCCGTGTGCTGCGGTGATGATCACTCACCTGTCCCCGGCACTCCGGACCGTCCTGGGACTCCGGATCCCCTGCATGGCCGTCGCTCTCCTTCGTCGTCATCACGTCACCGCGCACGCCGTCCTGACATCCAATAGGAGCGGGGTGCGCAGCGACGTGATGATGGCGATGAAGAGCGATGATCCCGGGCAGCAGTGACGGTCCGGAGCGGTGGGGACACCCCGGGGATGTGGCGACAGCAATAGAGGGAGACATCCAGGGCAGCGGTGACGGTCCGGAGCGGCGGGGACAGGTGATTATAACTTCCTATACTTATCATTGCACGGATACCTCAACATACGATTGTTTCAACTAACGATGCTTCATTTGGAATGAATTACCATCGTATGTTGAGGGATCACTGTATTGGGTTTAGTATGGGTGAACAGGGTGATCGTTTTCCTTTAATAGAGGGCATTGCATTGGACAAAGGAAAACACCCCACAACTGCCACAACTACCATGTTGCAACAAGTATGAGTTGCAGGAGGCCTGTATGGTGTCCCTAGAGGAAACAATCAAAGAATTTAAGGAAACTTTAAGAGCCAAGAAAAGATAACTACCTCCTCAGAGGTACAAACAATGGAGGCACTGTCAAGTAGGCAGAGCACTTCTAGAGAGATACTGGTAAACTAGTCCAGCCTGCAGTTGAAGGGAACACTGCGGGGGTGATTGCAGACATCAGACTTATACAAGCCAGACAAGTACTGTTCTGAGTGGAAGCAGGCTGCACAGGAGATGTATGATTTAGTGGCTCTGAACTTGAAGCACATCTCCTGGCATGTAAAGCTGCTAATTGCTGAAAGAGCTAATAAAAATGAGAAACTACCCACTTTGTCTATCAGCCAAACCTGCAGTCACCTGTGTTTTAGATCAAGCCAGAGGTGTCCAAGACCCAATTTGCACAATGTATCAAAACTTATTGATGCACTGCGCACTGATATCATGGAACCTTGATCTTACCCCTGTGGATCACTCAGAGCAGGCTACTATATGTCAGTGAATGCAATCTACATTTAACCCAATGGGACAACAATGGTTTCAAAGCAGGACTTCTAAACTGACAAAAACAGTACAGTATGTTCTACGGGGCCTGACAAGTAGTTAAGGCAAAATTATGCAAAAACAGAAAAGTGACTTAACAGTATCTGTGAGCCAAAGAGATAAGCTATTCCGAGGAGAGAAAAAAACGAACCAAACAGAAGAAACAATAAAGGAAAAAACTAGGAAATGGTGCTCTTAACAGAGAAAAACAGAGAGAAAGAGAGAGAGAAAAAGAAAACAAGGGTTAAACACCCCCAAAGAGACTGGAGTGTATCTCTTTTAATTGTTCCCTTATGAACAGGAGTTCAGTGTTGCAGTGGGGTACATGGGCTGCTATTTCCCCCCCCCCCCCCAATTACATCTCCTTAAAAATAACATAAGCAGGTTTACATACTCCAGAATTTCCATTAATCTGGCAATATTTTACATTTACTAAATGTATTACTGAAAACATTGATTACCTTTTATCCCATGAATTTATCTATTTTGTCACTTATTAAACCATTATTTATTTTAAAAAGGATATATATATATATATATATATATATATATATATATATATATATATATATATATGGAACATGGTGTAGGAACCCTCTTGCAGTGCGAGGAGTGTTGATTTTCCGTCCAACTTCACCGATGTGGGTGTAATATGCAAACCTTGCTGACTGGGGGTGGTATGCACATTGATTTATTATTTCTATACCCATTACTTCTATTAGGTGCTTAGAAAGAATCTTTCACCATACGTACTAATTGATATAATTTTCATCCATATTGTAAAAATGATCACAATCAATTAAGAATTATTACATTTCCAGATATATGTGAGGCCTCTAACTTTAAGTAATGGGTAAGAGAAGATGAATGTGACCTATGCCCCTGGGCATGAAGACTTCCGACCAACATGGACATTGAGTCCATGGACATCAAGTGGTTAAATTTTGTTTTAACAGAATATACGGAAAAATAAGAGGATAATTTGACCTCGTAACAATCAACAACACAGTATTGTTGATAGCTAACGTCTGACTATGAAGGGCATTATAGCTAGGACCTTAAGAGTTAACCCAAATAAAGCTGATATGGTGTTTGAGAACATTTTGTTGTTGTGAAGATGTGGAATATCCATGAGGAACGATAGAATAAACTATGTGCAACTCTAAAACTCTATTAAATGTTAGAATCACATGTGTGATGGGTGATACAATGTACAGCTGATTATATACAGAGTGTGAATATAAAATATATGTTTGTGTAATACACCATTTCATTCATGTTCAATTAAATAAAATTTATCATTTTGGTATTTAGGATTAAGTTTTGAATGCATCTGCTTAACCTCTTCAGGACACAGGGCGTATGCATATGCCCTGCATCCTGAGTCCTTAAGGACATAGGGCGTATGGGTACGGACCAGACCTTGATGCCTGCTGAAATCATTCAGCAGGCATCCCTGCACATCACCGAGGGGGGTCCTGAGACCCCCCATGTCGGCAATCGCCGGAAATCGCTGGTCAATTCAGACCGGCGATTTTTGGCGATTCCATGTCATACGGGCCTCCAGTGGCCCAGAAAATAAGGGGGATCGGCGGTGTCATGGACACCCCCGGTCCCCCTGAAGGGGTAGGAGTAAGGTGGCAGGGGTGACACCCCTCCTATCCCTGCTATTGAGCAGTTGCCTAGCAATATCTGGAGGGCTACAGTTTGGAGACCACTATACACCATGCAGTTTGCTGTCTGGGCATGCTACAACTCCCAGCATGCACAAACAGCAAAAGGCTGTCTCACCATACTGGGAGTTGTAGTTGCGGACCTCCAGCTGTTGTATAACTACATCACACAGTGTGCCCTTCGGCGATCAGTACATGCTGGGAGTTGTAGTTTTGCAACAGCTGGAGGTACACTGGTTGGAACATACTGAGTCAGGTAACAGAAATTAACTGAAGGTTTTCCAACCAGTGTGCCTCCAGCTGTTGCAAAAGTACAACTCCCAGAATGCACGGTCTGTCTATGCATGCTAAGAGTTGTAGTTTTGCAACAGCTGGAGGTTTGCCCCCCCCCCCCCCCCCAATGTGAATGTACAGGGTACATACACACGGGCGGGTTAACAGTGAGCTTCCTGCTTCAAGTTTGAGCTGCAGCAAATTTTCTGCCGTGGCGCAAACTCCTAGTGGGAAATTCACTGTAAACCCCCGCCCATGTGAATGTACCCTAAAAACAATACACTGCACTAACACAAAATAAAGGGTAAAACCCTACATATACACCCCCTTACACTGTCCCCCCCACCAATAAAAATAAAAAACGTATCGTATGGCAGTGTTTCCAAAACGGAGCCTCCAGCTGTTGCAAAACAACAACTCCCAGCATTTCCATGCAGCCACTGACTGTCCAGGCATGCTGGGAGTTTAGCAACAGCTGGAGGCACCCTGTTTGGGAATCACTGGCATAGCCTACCCCTATGTCCACCCCTTTGCAATCACTAATTTAGTCCTCAAATGCAAATGCCGCTCTCTCTGTTTTTCCCACTTATCTAAAGACTTCCTGCTATCTTCTAAGTTTTTCTATTTCTGCTTCTCAAACTCATAATGTAGAAGGTCCTGTTCAATCCAATTTCTCATTATTTGCAGTGTACCTAAAAAAATTGCAGCTAACTTTCTCTTACAAAACCCCATGGGGACTTTTAATATCTATATCCCATTGTGCATCCTCCATGCCGCCCAATTCTTTCTCCCATTTCCTCCTACTAATAAAGTTTGTGTTGAGTGCCATTTCATTCAATACATTTTTGTAAAAAAAAAGAAACTCCAGTCATGTATGCACAGGGAAGAGTGAAGCCCTGAACTCACCCGCTTCCACTTGCCCTGCCTACTTACGTACCCGCCCTAGGAGACGGGTCCACAACCATGGGGACAGTCCCTGCCAGAATAAGTGCAGGGAGTAAAACGTCAACAAAATAAACCTACAATACAGAAGGAGTTTGGGACACTGAATGGAATCACACACACTAACAAAAATAATAACTAAACATACACACACAATATGCCACAGTCCACAAGTCGAGTCAGTACCAAGAGATAACAGAAAAGCCAAATTGCAGAAAAAGCAGAGGAGTCGGAGAGCTGAGCCAATGGGTTAAATATGCCTAGAAATACAAGATACAGTTACAAACGCTAGTCAGGAGTATGAGCTCTTTCACAGGCAAGGCCTGGATGAATACTGAGGGTTTAAATAGGAAGCTAAGTAGGTGAAAAGCCAACATGGTCAGCTGACCATCCAGAGAACAGGGTGTTTCCACAGTAACCAAAATAACAAAAGCCCTCAGTGCAGATTAACCCTTTGGGTTCTTACAACTCCTCTTTTATTTTGTATCACAGACATATCTAGAAAACTCATTTTATTAATCTTAAACATTTGTTTATTTTCAGTACTATCAACTGTGTGTTTAATTTGTCAAAAATATAAATAATTGTAAATTGTTAATCTTATGATATTGATGTAGTACTCCAAACTTCATTAAACCACCCAACTCGAATAACGGTCACATACACAATTCCATTTTTTGTCCCACAATCATAGTCTATAATTTTATACAATTCCTCCAGATTCCAATTTCTCCAAAGTGGAGAAAACTACCCATTATACCCAGCCGTTTTGTTTTTTAATTCCTCCAAATTACATTTATTTGTTTAAAAAGAAACCAATTCTTATCAATATCCTTCAGCAACATCCCTGACTCAAGAATTAAAAAAATATTACTAAATGTACACCCTTTGCGTTCCCTTAAAAATTGTCAAAGTCTTAGCCCATTCTCCCCAGAAATATTTGATTATTGTGATGGCCAGTAGTATATTTTAAAATTGAGTAAAGCCAGGCCTCCCATATGTCCTGGCAGGTTAGATACAATTGTTAGATTACATTTCAGAAAAGAGGAGGAAAAGGGCCGGACTTTAGCACGAGAGTGGAAGGAAGTGTGCTGTCTCTAAACATCTTTTTGGGAGAAAGAAAGAAAATAAGCTTTATCATTTTGTTTAAAGTTTTGGAAACTTCATGTGGAAACAATGAGATACTAAAGGGAATGTCTTTTTAAACAAAGTCTCATATGTGTGCTGCTCAATATAATTAATTTTTGCAATATTTTTTCAAATGATTATGCCAAAATCTATTGGCAGCAAAAACTGACAATTTTAATTTCCTATGAAAACAAAGACTCTACAATGTCTGTTAATATTACATAATCCTTTTTTTTCACCAGGAATGTATTTTGTTGTAAATTGTATGCCGCTAAAGTAAAAAATGAAGGCAATTTCTAAATAGTTTTTATTATAAGTGCACAAAGGAAAGTGCCAGGTAGAGGACAGGCCCTTGTGGTGCTACAGTTGATCTTGGGTTAAGTCGAGTGGGCTTGAGGGCCTTTGCAGTTTGATCCCACACTGAGTGTATCAGTGTTGCTGCACAATAGGTGGTAATGTTACTCCAGGGCATATTCTGATATAGTGTCAGGCAGGATGTCAAGTGGGGAGCCTTATGGCATAGTATAGGAATCATGTCAGACACACTTGGATAACAATGCAACAACTTTTAATTGAATCATATTTTTTTACGATTAGCAAACAAGGGATTCCCCTCACATTAATAACAACCCCACGCTGAAAAGGGAATACTATAACATGAAAGAAGAAAGCGTTTACCAGGGTTCACAAAATATTAAACTTTATTGAAGAAAGATAAAATCTACTTAAAAATACAACATAATTCCTGAGAACAGGAATAGAGAGAGATTAAACCAGCATGACACTGGACCATTAGTAAAGGCTCATACGATAACAAAATAAAAAGATTTTACATAATACAAGTGCAAGTGCACATACTAGTTACACATACAGTGGAAAAACAATGTAATAATACATATAAATACCCTGTGGTTTACAAAGGTAGTGAGGAGTGAGCCCTTACAGCCCGACGTTTCGCCAGGGAGACTGGCTTCTTCCGGGGCCAGTCCCCCTGGCGAAACGTCGGGCTGTAAGGGCTCACTCCTCACTACCTTTGTAAACCACAGGGTATTTATATGTATTATTACATTGTTTTTCCACTGTATGTGTAACTAGTATGTGCACTTGCACTTGTATTATGTAAAATCTTTTTATTTTGTTATCGTACGAGCCTTTACTAATGGTCCAGTGTCATGCTGGTTTAATCTCTCTCTATTCCTGTTCTCAGGAATTATGTTGTATTTTTAAGTAGATTTTATCTTTCTTCAATAAAGTTTAATATTTTGTGAACCCTGGTAAACGCTTTCTTCTTTCATGTTATAATATTGTTTTACGTCAGCAACACACTAAATCACTTTCACTAACTGGAACAAAAAGGTACCCTTGGGGATGTGCAGATTTCAAGAATAGGGTTGCCATGTTCCTTACTCTAGCCTTTCAAGGTGTTTTTCTAGCCCAAATGTAACTTTACACTTAAAGTATTTTTCACTGATACAAAGGTACTTACAGATGATGTAAATATATAGCCAGCTTCATCTCAATGCCTGGTGTGTTAAGATATTGTACTAACTTCTTAAAGGGGTACTCCACCCATAGACATCTTATCCCCTATCCAAAGGATAGGGGATAAGATGTCTGATCCCGGGGGTCCTGCCGCTGGGGACCCCCGCATTCTACCATGCGGCACCCACCTGTAACGGCTTCCGGAACCGCTGGAGGCCCTCAGGCTAATACCATCCCGACCACGGGGACATAAGATCGTAACAGCTTTCATGCCCCCTCCCATAAACTTGCATTGAGGGGGCGGGTGTGACATCACACGGGGGCGGAGTCGTGACGTCACGATCTTACGTCCCCGTGGTCGGGATGGTATTAGCCTAAGGCCTCCAGCGCTTCCGGAAGCCGTTACAGGTGGGTGCCACATGGTAGAATGCGGGAGTCCCCAGCGGCGGGACCCCCGCGATCAGACATCTTATCCCCTATCCTTTGGCTAGGGGATAAGATGTCTAGGGGTGGAGTACCCCTTTAAGTTATCCTACCTATTACACAAACCTAATTTAACATCAATTACTGGCCTTATCTTGACCTCTGGTGCGTTAGGATATCCTAACACAACAGTCAAGATAACCACTGCTACATCTGTATATGAGCCACCATGTCCACATTGGGGTGTCCTAAAATGCAGGTGGTGCACTTTGTTTCCTTCTACAAATAAACACAGTTTTGTTTTGTTTTTTTGCTTTCCAGATACAGACGGTTTCCAAAAAAGTTCCAGCACCTCCTTCACCACTGGATTTAATCAGACCTCTTAATGTTACTGGACTCTCTATCAATGGATCTCAGTCTAATTCTTCATCTGAAACTTCTGTGCCTACAATGGTGACCCAAAAGAAACTGGAGTTTAAGGGAGGGATGAATGTTCTTGGTAAGAACTTGTTTTAAATACAGCTATATTTTACAACATTATTAAAGCCCTGTGCACATCTTATTTTCGAAGAAAGGTTATTTGTATTTGCCAGAATTATGGCAAAAAGATATTGTGACATATACAGTGGAATAATCGTTGCAGGGCAACTGACTTAAAGGGGTGCTCCCGTGGAAAACTTTTTTTTTTTAAATCAACTGGTGCCAGAAAGTTAAACAGATTTGTAAATCACTTCTATTAAAAAATCTTTATCCTTCCAGTACTTTTTTTATGACTGATTACTAAAGAGAAATCCAAAAAAGAAATGCATGTCCTCTGATGTCATGACCACAATGCTCTCTGCTGACCTCTGCTGTCCATTTTAGGAACTGTCCAGAGCAGCATATGTTTGCTATGGGGATTTTCTCCTGCTCTGGACAATTCCTAAAATGGACAGCAGAGGTCAGCAGAGAGCATTGTGGTCATGACATCAGAGGACATGCATTTCTTTTTTGGATTTCTCTTTAGTAAACAGCCCCTAAAAAGTACTGGAAGGATTAAAAAATGTTAATAGAAGTGATTTACAAATCTGTTTAACTTTCTGGCACCAGTTGATTTAAAGAAGTTTTCCATGGGAGTACCCCTTTAAATAGATCAAACATAGTCTACTAGTGACAATGTGGTAAGTCTGTTTCCTGAACGTATACTTTATTTTTGCGGGACTCAATTCTTCTGTTTGAATGTTATATCTTGGATCTATTTAACACTTGAATCTAAAAAATTACTGCTGAATAACAAGGAAACTCTTGAAATAAGCTCTAAAGCTATTAAATGCACAAGAATTAGATTTTCTGATTGATAATATCCTGTGTTAGTAATGACCTCTGATTTTTGTTCCATTCCACTTAGGCCTCATTGGCTTCTTTATAGCATTTGGAATATCCATGGGGAAGATGGGAGAGCAGGCTAAGTTAATGGCTGATTTTTTTAATATACTCAACGAGATCATAATGAGGCTGGTCTCCATGATTATGTGGTAAGACATATATGTGGTTGCCTGAATTTCTTTCCATGTGGTTTTTTGAGTAACTAAATTATAAACAATAAAAATGGAGAGATTTAAGTCATTTATGGAATGTGACCTTTACTTTATGCTTTGGTTAAGGGAAGTTACACAGAAATATGTTGTTTTTCGATGTAAAATTGAGATTTGAACAATAAAAATTAACACTGTCAGACAATACACTTAAGAGCTTGTAGGGGGGAGGTTTAGGTGATCACCTCAAATCAATATTTTTTGCATCCCCTTGTTGTCCTGTGTGTTTTCCAAGTTTTCTGTATACTCCTCTATCTGTCTGTGTCTCCCCTATCATTCTGGAAAGTTGTTTGGTTTAGCTAAAATCCAGAGTCATGTTCTATGGCTTCTTATCAGAGTCAGTCAGTCACTGACGATAAATCTACCTCCAAAAGAGAGCTGCTTTACATTTCCTTCTTCTCAGAATTCCCCGTGGAGCAAGACAGGCTGATAATTTTTCATACTTCTTTATTATGCTCTCCTCAAATAGAAATATTATACCTTTGGTTCCATAATGATAGGCCTCTCTGCAGCCAGCCAGCACCCTACTTTGCACTGAAGAGGGACAATAACCCTCAAACAGCTGTCAACAGGTGATAAGCTCTTCTTCTGGATCTTCAGTCATGTTCCATGGCTCTTCTTACTGAAATCAGACACTGACTTGAAGGAAAGGTTTCTCCAAAAGGTGGCATTGGAAAGCTGCTATGCATATCTGTCTATTTTTCCCGGGAAATTTGCTGTTATTGGTGGCAGTGTGTCAAGGCAGGAAGGCTGGTGGCCACACGCATTGAAGGTTCCTCTCTGCATCAGTAGTGTATCTGTTTCTTCCAAGAAAACTGAAGTTGCTCCAACAAGCTACCAGTGCATGCAGCCAGGAGGAGGGAAAAAGAGGGTAAATATATTAAGGTGCAGGGCACTTTTCATGTGAGAAAGCATAAGTGGGCTTTAAAGGTACAAAATACAGCAGAGTCCCTATTATACAGCCTGCCTCTCCCTTCCACTGTTTAAAGCTTTGTAAGTAGCAGATCCTTAGGGAAAAGTCACTACACCCTTAGCCTTGGAACAAAGAGGTAAAATATGTCACCAGAGAAATATTTGCCTGTTGCTGTCTGTCTCTCATTATACAATTGTAAGTATCACTCTCCCATGCAGATGTTTTGTAAAAGTTCTGTTCACAGCCAGGGAAACCAACATCTTAGTGTTTTAATCTTTTAGTACATTTCATTAGATGTCTGGGCCTTTTAAAAGATACCCAGACACAGCACTTGGTATCTCAAGAAACTGTATTTTCTAATATGCATCCATCCGTAGAGTACCTTTGTACTTGTACTTGTACACATGCTGAGGTATATACTAATGTCTGTGAAAAGTATTTGTGATCTCAGAGGAATAATGGGTTCCATGCTGCTATCTTTTTAAATAAGATGTGGGTAGTGGTTGACCACCACTGTGACCTATGGAGGTGCCTGTAAAAGGATGATTGACCAGCTGGTAACAAAACTACATAACAACTAATCTAATGAGGAACTCCTACTTGGTCAATAACCTCAGATTGCGACACAGCCATGATGTCAAAGTTTAGCTGTTGCAGGAAAGTGTCACAAAAAGAAACCTTCAACCTTTGAGCACTTGGCTCCCGAGGCTGCTTAGTGCACGGTGGTAGTGGTAGTGCATACTGAGTGCAGCTCTTAGCATGTATCTGAACAATTCTGCTGGGATGTCAGGCAGCCTCCGTAGTGGTTTACCGTGTAGGGGTGATTGTAGATGTAGTCTCGAACTGTCTGGAGGCCCATATTAATCAACCCCATCCGATGGTAGGGTCTGTTATCTGACCATTGGCAACACAGGATTAAAGTCTCCCACTGCACACAAAGCAGCCTATCAATTAGTTCTGCTGATTTCCACCTAAATAATTTCTGAATAATTTCTGAATAATTTCGTGAAGCAGGAAGATTGTGGATTTAACCAAAACTTCATAGGCTTAAGGCTTCATAGACCTGTCATGTTAGAATGTTGGCCCACTGGAGAACTGTCTTATACCTGTGCCTCAAGGATTATGAGAATGAAGGTTCTCCCACTGTCCCCAGTTAAATGGATCAGCAGTCAACCAAGCTTGAATTCCGTTCAAACTATATGGGACTGCCAGAGATAGCCATGCACAATACTTGCTTATCTCTGGCAGACCCATACAGTGTGCAAGGATCAACGACATGCTACTGTTTAAAGAATAAAGGCTGTATAATGCTTAAATGCTAGTGATTTTATGATAATATTTTTTTGTGTGCTGTGCAGGTACTCCCCATTTGGAATTGCATCTCTTATCTGTGGCAAAATTGCAGCCATCAAAGACTTAGAAACTGTGGCTCGGCAGCTTGGAATGTACATGGTTACAGTAATTGTGGGCCTAGTAATCCATGGAGGCATGATCCTACCACTCATATTTTTTTCCATTACACGAAAAAACCCTTATAAGTTCTATGGTGGTATATTTCAGGCCTGGATCACTGCTCTGGGGACAGCCTCTAGGTGAGTAACAAAATTAATCAAATCTAAAAGGTCAAACCAGTCCAAGAAAGGAAAACCTCTAATATCTAATGACAAGAACTAGCCTGAGGAGGGCATCAGTCCCAGAGTTGGCATTAGGGCATGGCAAAATAGGCAATTGCCCAGGGCTCCCGTCCTCCAGAGGGCCCCCTGCGGCTGCTATTGTGTTTGTTACTGGGGAAGCAGTGTAGCCGTGCAGCTAGCAGCATCCAGGATTGAGCCTCGCTGCAGAGTTCATTTACATAGTGCTGGCAGAGAGAGACCCCTTTACACCTCCCCTGCTTCCCCCGTCTCCTCCTCCTGATGCTGTTAGATGTCGCACAGTTTAGCTGCCTGTTGGCCGACGATTTGGAAGATAGTCTGTAGGCACCAGGAGGCATGAATATCTGGCAGCTCCTGAAGTATTTAATGCACCCAGCCAGCCTTCAATAAAATATCATTATCAGTGTTTCCCAACCAGGGTGCCTCCAGCTGTATATAGGCTGTTCGGGAATGCTTTATTTTGTGATGGAAGATAGTAACAGGAGAAATAGTGCATGCACTATTTCTCCCGTTACTATCTTCCGTCACAAAATAACGGCCGTTATTAATAATGGGCTATAACGGGTTAAAAGGCTATTGCAAAAATCCCATAAACTATAATGGGATTTTCTAACGGCCGTATAGGATTTTGTAACTGCTGTTTTACAGCTGATTTTCAGACAGAACTTCATACAGATCTTTAAAACTGAGTAATTTTGTGTGAAAGGGGCCTCATTTTTTTTATTTTTCCGTATACGGGGATAGTTACATAGTTAGTACGGTCGAAAAAAGACATATGTCCATCATGTATACATTTTTTGTGCCGTGGTCTGTAGTTTTTATTGGTACTATTTTTGTTTTTATGGGACTTTTTGAACGCTTTTTATACATATTTTAGGGTATGCAAAATGCCCAAAAATACGCAATTTTGGACTTTGGAATTTTTTTACGCATACGCCATATATTATATTTTTATAGTTCTGACATTTACGCATGTGGCAATACCACATAGGTTTATGTTTATTTTTGTTTATATATTTTTTTTCTATGGAAAAAGGGGGGTGATTTAAACTTTCATTAGGGAAGGGGTTAAATTCCATTTGTTAACTTTTTTTTTTTAAACTTATTTTACACAATTTGTTAGTCCCCATAGTAGACTATTACATGCAATCTTCTGATTATATACACTGTTCAATGTTATGTCATAGCATAGATCAGTGTTATCGGTGCTCTGCTAATCCAGCCGATTTTACCGCGGTGTTCCCGAAAAGTTCAACTGAGCAGCCGGGAATGGTTTTACTTTCACGTTAGACGCGGCCATCAACTTTAATCGCCACGTCTATGGAGTTAGTGCTGGGCATCACCGTGATCTGTGATGTATGGCATTAGACATGGGTTCTGGTGGATGATAGCCCGCGTCATAGTAGGGGAGTGAGCGCCCACTTGGGGCCCACTTTTAATTTTGCCTAGGGCCACATTAAGTCTAAAACCGGCCCTGTACACCTTACATCTACTTACTTTTATTGAAGGCTGGCTGGGTATTAAATACTACAGGGGCTGCTAGATATTCATGCCTCATTGTGCCTACAGAATCTCTTCCTCATCGTCGGCTGACAGATAGCTAAACTGTGTGACATCTAACAGAAGCAGGTGGAGGAGGATACGGGGGAAGGAGGGGAGGTGTTAAAGGAGCCTCTCACTGCCAGCACTATGTAAATGAACTCTGCAGCGGGGCTCAATCCTGGATGCTGCTGGCTGCAGGGCTACACTGCTTCCCCCAGCTACAAACACTATAGCAGCCACAGGGGCCCTCTGGAGGATGGGGGTCCTGGGCAATTGCCTAGTTTGCCATGCCCTAATGCCAACCCTGACCCTATTGCCCAATATCCTGACTGAGCCCTGGAAGCTCATGCTGCTGGATGCCACCTTCAGTTGTACTCAGGATCAGGTGAGTGCATTGTGGTATGTGCAGGGAATATACTGCCACTTCTCATTTAGAAGCCATGGAGAGGCTCAGGTTGGGATACAGTGCTCTAATGCAGTGTTTCCCAACCAGGGTGCCTTCAGCAGTTTCAAAACTACAACTTCCAGCAGGCCCAGATAGTCAAAGGCTGTCAAGGCATGCTGGGAGTTGTAGTTTTATAACAGCTGGATGTACACTGTTTAGAAAACACTGATCTATACTCCCACATGTTGTGCTAAAGAGCAGTTACTGTATCTACAACATGTGGCTTTGCAGCTGGTGCAGGACTATAACTTCCAGAATGCGCTGAAAGCCGAAGGCTGTCAGGACATGCTGGGAACTATACTTCTACACCAGCTACAGAGTCACAGATTGTAGATCACTATTCTGTAGCACAGAGTTTCCCAACCAGGATGCCTCCAGCTGTGGCAAAACTACAACTCCCAGCATGCCCATGTCCGGGCATGCTGGGATATTTAGTTTTGCAACAGCTGGAGGTACCCTGGTTGGGAAACACTGCTGTAGCACAACATGCAGGGACCACTGTCCCCGTCACACCCCCCCCCCCCCCCCCCCACTGTCCCTACAAATGGCATCATGACAAAAAAACAACAGTATAAGTACCTATAAAAGTATACCTATAAGTACCTACAAACCTCCTCCTCATGTCATGACCTTACTGCTGGGGGGGGACATAACACATAGTAACAAACCTCCTCCTCATGTAATGACCTTACTGCTGGAGGGACATAACACACAGTAACAAACCTCCTCCTCATGTCATGACCTTACTGCTGGGGGGACATAACACATAGTAACAAACCTCCTCCTCTTGTAATGACCTTACTGCTGGGGGGGAAGGTAAGACAACAAACCTCCTTCACAACAGGTCCTTTTGCCATGATCTCTCCTAATCAGTACCACTGAGCTCCGCCCCCAACATGTTACTGCTCACTGGATGGTGACATCATCACAGGTCCTACACCTCCAGCAGCTAGTAGAAGGCAGGTCCTGGTCACCCCTGCGGACACCTAGACTGATATCACTTTACTTGTTGTGCTCAGTGGAGGCTGCCACTCACTGGAAACCAGAGCATCTCCATCAATCCATTCCACCCGCCCTGTGTACACCGGTTGTTATGGTAATGATTGTCATCTACCCTGACCCTTTACCTCACACTTACCATATTTACGGTGTCCATTTTAGGACATCGTCAGTCATCAGCCACAACTCCGTCCTCCGTCAGGCGAAATGGCGTCCCGCCTCCTCCCTCACACCAATCACTGTCATCCTTCAGCCACAACTCCCTCATCCGAAAGACCCTCATCCAAAACGCTGTCATGCCTCAGACGATTCTCCCTCAGATGCAACTTCCTGCCGCATAGCAGAGCCGATGCTGCACAGCACTGTATAGCAGAGCCGACATTGAATAGCGTGTACAGCAGAACCCGTATAGCAGAGAGCAGAGTGGAGTACCCCTTTAAATTGCCTTCATGCAACAATATTTGGCACATGATTCTGTTGTAAATTAGGCCAACTTATGATTGATCTAAATGTATGTCTTCAGAGGCACCAGATTTAGCAAACAGCTTGGGCTACTGCAATAAATCTCCCAATACCCTCTAGACAGTTATTGTAAATTTACCCTAAAGAGTTAAAGGGGTATTCCAGGAAAAAAAAAACAGATTTGTAAATTACTTCTATAAATTTTTTAAAGGGGTATTCCGGGCAAAAACATCTTATCCCCTATCAAAAGGATGGAGGACAAGATGTCTAATCGTGGGGGGCCGTTACACCCCCTCCCATAGAAATGAATGGAGGGGGCGTGGCGTGACATCACGTCCCCATCTCGGAAGCCCGGCGGTTTACGAAACTGCAGACGCAGTTTCTCATAGAATGCGGGCTGCTGCAGGAAGATAACGGGGGGTCCCAGTGGCGTGCCTCTCGCGATCAGACATGTTATCCCCTATCCTTTCGATTAGGGATAAGATGTTTTTGCCCGGAATACCCCTTTAATCCTTCCAATAATTATCAGCTGCTGAAGTTGAGTTCTTTTCTGTCTAGGTTTTTTTTCTTAAAATTTTCTTGCCAAGAATTGGAAGCCTGATCAGTTACTCTAAAGGCATATACATGCCAGGGCTACTGACTTTTATCACAATATATTGTTATGTTATGAAGCAATTATCCCATACTTTATGCAATGTAGGTGCTACTGTAATACTTTTTTTTAATACAGTCTTTGATGTTCTAGTGCTGGCACACTTCCTGTCACTTTCCGTTGCTTGGAAGAGAACCTGAAGATTGATAAGCGGGTAACACGGTTTGTTCTGCCCATTGGAGCCACAATTAACATGGATGGCACAGCATTGTATGAAGCAGTAGCTGCCATCTTTATAGCTCAGATGAATGACGTGTCCTTGGATGCTGGACAAATAGCGACGGTCAGGTAACTTGTTCTCATCTGATTCTATGTGGTGGAAGGACACAATGCTTTATGTTAACGTGAGTAATATTTTGTGTTTCTTATAGTCTCACAGCAACTTTAGCCAGTGTGGGGGCCGCCAGCATCCCCAGTGCTGGCCTTGTGACCATGCTCCTCATCCTTACAGCCGTCGGACTACCGACTCAGGACATCAGTTTGCTGATAGCAGTGGACTGGTTATTGTAAGTAAATGTTTCCTTGTAAACTATAGAGCATTGTAATAAGTTCTGTTGCTGGTTACCTGAAGGAAATTTAAATTAAAACTCCCTGCAAAATAATAAAAATTAAGCTTTTGGTCAGTTCTTTTGAATGCTACATCTGCTTAAAGGGGTACTCCACCCCTAGACATCTTATCCCCTATCCAAAGGATAGGGGATAAGTTGTCAGATCGCCAGGGTCCCGCCGCTGGGGATCCCCGCAATATAGCAAGAAGCACCCACCTGTAGCTGCTTCCGGAAGCGCTGGAGGTTCTCTGGCTAATTCCTCCCAACCACGGGGACGGAAGATTGTGACGTGACGACTCCACCCCCGTGTGATGTCACGCCCTGCCCCCTCAATACAAGTCTATGGGAGGGGGCGTGACGACCGTCACGCCCCTCCCATAGACTTGCATTGAGGGGGCGGGGCGTGACATCACACGGGGGTGGAGTCGTCACGTCACGATCTTCCGTCCCCGTGGTTGGGAGGAATTAGCCAGAGAATCTCCAGCGCTTCCAAAAGCAGTTACAGGTGGGTGCTGCTTGTCATATTGCGGGGGTCCCCAGCGGCGGAACCCCGGCGATCTGACATCTTATCCCCTATCCTTTGGATAGGGGATAAGATGTCTAGGGGCGGAGTACCCTTTAAAGCTTACCTGTATGCCTCTGTTCTATAAAGGGGCTCTCAAAAAAGACCACCAGGCCTACTAGTGCTTTATGCCTACTAGGCCATGAGAGCAACAATGCTTCAACATACATTATTCCAACCGCATGGTGAAGACTGAAAAGAATTATGTGAAAAACAACAGTGGGATTGTTTTCTTTCCATCCCCAGCCAAACAGAAAGTTAATCAATTGCCCTCATCTATGCCTAAATGGTGACAATATAAAACTGCATCTTGCAAAAAAAAAAAAAATAATAGGTTTACAAATGAGTGCATCACCAGGGCAATGATAAATGTTATGACTTAATTTTGTTTTTGTTTTTAATGTGCAAAATAGTAAAATATAAAAAAAATTTTTTAGTATTGCCATAAATGTACCCATTTATTGTATTATATATTCATGTTACATGTTATATCTTAAAGTAGTTTGGAGGTGCCGTAATAATCCAGTGATGCAGATGAAAAATCATTGAATATTGAGGACTAACAGTATTTTGGAACAACAAGCTTTTGGTACTCT
Source organism: Hyla sarda (assembly GCF_029499605.1). Taxonomy (NCBI): domain Eukaryota; kingdom Metazoa; phylum Chordata; class Amphibia; order Anura; family Hylidae; genus Hyla; species Hyla sarda. The sequence goes on along the minus strand of NC_079198.1, from coordinate 29,135,726 downwards.
CACCTCAAGTCAAAAGCAATTCTGAGCACTTAAAGGCATACTCTGGTGGAAAACTTTTTTTTTTAAATCAACTGATGCCAGAAAGTTTAACAGATTTGTAAATTACTTCTATTAAAAAATCTTAATCCTTCCAGTACTTATCCCCTGATGTATACTACAGAGGAAATTCTTTTCTTTTTGGATTTCTTTTCTGTCACAACCACAGTGCTCTCTGCTGACACATCTGTCCATGTCAGGAACTGTCCAGAGCAGGAGAAAATCCCCATAGCAAACATATGCTGCTCTGGACAGTTCCTAAAATGGACAGAGGTGTCAGCAGAGAGCACTGTGGTTAGACAGAAAAGAAATCCAAAAAGAAAAGAATTTCCTCTGTAGTATACAGCCACTAATAAGTACTGGAATGATTAAGAATTATAATAGAAGTAATTTACAAATTTGTTTAACTTTCTGGCACCAGTTGATTTAAAAAAAAAAAAAAAAGTTTTCCACAGGAGTATCCCTTTAAGTAAAAAACACACAGGTTTCATCTCACACATAAGGTAAGGTATAGAAGTAAAGCATAGAACAGTCCACAGTCCAGGCAGGGCTCAGGCTCCATATTTAAACAAGACACACGGTCTACAAAAATTCTAAAAAATCTAAAACCGTGGCCTGTAGTATCTCTGGACTTATTTGCTATCGAGCACATCTGGAACTGGATGGTTAATTGGGAAAGGAGCTGCCAGCAGCAGATCTTGATGATTTGTGTGCTCAAATGCATTCAGTGAGAAAGAACATTCTTCAGAAAACCATTAATAACCTCTTTGATAGCATGCCAAGGCATGGAAGTGTGTGCATGTCATTAATCCTCGATATAAAAAAATTGAGATGTTTTTAAACTTGTCCCCCATCCACCACGTGGAGATGACCTCACTTAGCATGGGATCCTAACACGCTCATTCTAGTCTGCTGGACAAATAGTCTCTGATAGCTATCTCGGTTTTTGCTACATTCATTGGCCCTGATTTACTAAGAGTGGAATGTACCGTATTTATCGGCATAGAACACGCACCCCCATTTTGATTGGGAAATTTAAGTAAAAAAAAATATATACATATAAGATAAATGACAGACTAAATGCCATATCATCCCTCTAACTTTGATTTCACCTGAACTTCAGTTTGGTCCCCCCCTTCCAGTGCCACATCATTCCTCCCCTTTTATCAGCCCCTGTGCCACATTTTCACCCATCCCCCCTTACCATCTCATCATTCCCCCACTGTCTTATCATTCCCCCACCCCTGTCTCATCATGCCCCCCTCTCATCATGCCCCCTTCTCATCATGCCCCCCTTCTCTTCATGCCCCCCTCTCATCATACCCCGTTCTCATCATGCCCCCTTTTCATCATGCCCCCTTCTCATCATGCCCCCTTTTCATCATACCCCCCTCTCAGCATCTCCTTCCCGCCCCCCCTGTTTTTTATATATATTTTTTTCCCATCTTCCTTACCTAGCCGCGCTCGGCAGGCCAGGTCCGGTGTCGGGTCTTGCGGGCTGCGGTCAGTGAAGCAGGATGAGTGACATCCTCTGCCGGCTGCACAGCATCAGGGATGTCACTCATCATTCCCTGCAGCCGCCGCTTGTCAGTGTGGCCGCAGCACCGGCTGCTTGTTTAACTTCAGCAGCCCAACCACAGCCACCTTAGAATAGTCATAGCAGCAGCAGCATTGAATGATGAGTGACGTCCCTGATTCTGTACAGCGGAACTAGCAGAGGACGTCACTCATCCTGCTTCACTGTCCGCAGCACGCAAGACCCGACACCGGACCTGGCCTGCCTGCGGCTAGGTAAGGAAGATAAAAAAAACAATACAATAGAAAGCAGGGGGGAAAGGGAGGAAAATCAAATAAAAAGCAAAGCGGGAGCCGCGCGCTGGTCACTGATTTAAAGTGGCCGCGGCCAGGCTGCTAATCCTCTTAACAAGCAGCCGCTGCTGCGGCCACTTTAAATCAGTGACAAAAAGATTTATCGGCGTATAACACGCAGGCAGACTTTTTGCCTTGAATTTAAGTTTTAAAAGTGCGTCTTATATGCCGATAAATACGGTAGTTTTCTTTGTGGGTTTTAATCCCCTATACTTTTTTCCCATGGTATTTACTAAGGTTTCCCTACATTGTGCACTTTTCCCAAAATTTTGCTTTTTTTTTTTTTTTTACAAATGCACATGTCTTTTTTTTTTTTTTTTCACATTCAATGCACCAGAATCTGGCATACAACCTGACAGAACATGTTGGGTTTATAATAGTAAATCAGGGCCATTGTGTGCAAGCGGGAGTTGAAACCTCTCTTAGCCATGCACCCCTCCCTTTGCACATGAGGTTAACTGATAGTGGATCCTGTATGTCTGAGGCTATATGCCCAGCAGAGGTGAGTAGAGTAAGCGTATTAGGGTCCCATCTAAAGTGAGGCCACCTCCATGTGGTGAATGGAGGACACATTTTAATCAAAAAGTGCGCTAAATGCCTTACATTTTTTTAACTATAATACTGCTGCAAAGTCTTTTTGTATCTGCCACCGCAGCATGTGTTTGGTTGTTGTGCAGGCTATCTCTGTGTTTCTCCCATATGGTAATGGAATGTGTCCCAACAGACCTCAGTAAGTATCATTGGGTTATCACAGGTGTAGACTAGCATCCTCTGTAGCCAAGGCTGCTGGAAACGCACTGAGATTCTCTAGATCGATTCATCTACCAGACTCTGACTCCATGTCTCAAGTGCACAAAACATCTCCAATTAAAACTAGTAAGGACATCTCACAACTTACATGAGACCGGAGGATGTGCGTCATCATGCACAAAATGGCTGTTGCCTCTGAGTGCACTCACAGTGTCCATGATTGACTCCCCATGACTCCAAATACTGGGATGTAGATAAGCAAGACCTAGTAGTGGTGAGTGCTCTTCTGTTCTTCTCTACAGTATTACATGTATACTTTTTTATGAAGTTGAGCACCCCCTATGCCCCTATGTCAGCTATGCTATTTACTTAGCTCTGGCTGCTGCTCCACTTGGGTAGTTACCCAATATAGATAGTTGTGACATGCAGCTATATCTTATACCCTTCTCTTTATACAGTCATGGCTGTAAATGTTGCCACCCCTGAAATTTTTTTAGAAAATTAAGTATTTCTCACAGAAAAGGATTGCAGTAACACATGCTTTGCTCTACACATGTTTATTCTCTTTGTTTGTATTGGAACTAAACCAAAAAAGGGAGGAAAAAAAAGCAAATTGGACATAGTGTCACACCAGACCCAGAAAGGGGTGGACAAAATTATTGGCACCCTTTCAATATTGTTTTAAGCATGTGATGCTCCTTTAAACTCACCTGGGGCAAGTAACAGGTGTGGGCAATACAAAAATCACAAATGGAAGCAGATAAAAAGGAGAAAAGTTCACTTTGCATTGTGTGTCTGTGTGTGCCACACTAAGCATGAGGAGAGAACTGTCTGAGGACTTGAGAACAAAAAGGGTGGAAAAATATCAACAATCTCAAGGTTACAAGCCCATCTCCAGAGATCTCGATTTGCCTTTGTCCACAGTGCACAACATTATCAAGAAGTTTGCAACCCATGGCACTGTAACTAATCTCCCTGGGCGTGGATGGAAGAGAAAAATTGATGAAAGGTGTAAGCGCAGGATAGTCCGGATGGTGGGTAATCAGCCCCATACAAGTTCCAAAGATATTCAAGCTGTCCTGCAGGCTCAGGGAGCATCAGTTTCAGCGCGAACTATCCGTCGATATTTAAATGAAACGCTATGGCAGGAGACCCAGGAGGACCCCACTGCTGCCAAAATCCTTCTGGGAAAATGTCTTGTGGACAGATGAGACCAAGATAGAGCTTTTTGGTAACGCACATCATTCTACTGTTTACTGAAACGAAATGCGGCCTACAAAGAAAAGAACACAGTACCTACAGTGAAATATGGTGGAGGTTCAATGAAGTTTTGGGGTTGTTTTGCTGCCTCTGGCACCAGGGCCGGCCCTACCATAGGACACGGTGGGAATATGGTCCCAGGCAGCACTTTTTCAGGGGCGGCACTTTGCTGCCCCCCCCCCCCTTTTTTTTGTGCCACCTGGGTCCATGGTCGGGCCGGCCCTGCTGCTGCGCTGCCGCTGCTCACGGTTCTAAAGTGGTTCTAAAGCGGCGCATAGCACAGAGGCCACTTAAACCCAGTGAGCAGTGGCCAGCCTGCCTCCGTCTGACGAGGGACGTCGCACAGTAGGACGTCACTCGTCAGGCTGCTGCCAGAGAGGAGAAGCGCTGCGCAGGCCAGGTAAGTATGTCTATTTGTGTGTGTATGTGTGTCTTTCTGTGTGTGTGTGTGTGTCTGTCTGTGTGTGTCTATGTGTGTGTCTGTCTGGGTCTGAGATTGTCTGTGTGTCTGGAGAGGGTGAGGGTGACTATTCTACCTAATGTGGGGAAACTGCGCTCTAATGTAGGAAAACTGCTACCTAATGTGGGGAAACTGCTACCTAATGTGGGGTAACTATGCTTTCTAATGTGGGGAAACTGCTACTTAATGTGGGGAAACTGCTACTTAATGTGGGGAAACTGCTACCTAATGTGGGGTAACTATGCTACCTAATGTGGGGTAAATATGCTACCTAATGTGGGGAAACCGCTATCTAATGTGGGAAAGCTATGCTACCTAATGTTGGGAGACTGCTACCTAATGTGGGGAAACTGCTACTTAATGTGGGGAAACTGCTACCTAATGTGGGGAAACTATGCGATCTAATGTGGGGAATCTGTGCTATCTAATGTGGGGAATCTATACTACCTAATGTGCGGAATCTATGCTACCTAATGTGGGTAATATGTGCTACCTAATGTGGGGAATCTATGCTACCTAATGTGGGGAAACTATGCTACCTATGTTGGGAAAACTGCTACCTAATGTGGGGAATCTATGCTACCTAATGTGGAGAATCTATGTTACTTAATGTCGGGAAACTGCTACCTACCTAATGTGGGGAACTGCTGCCTACCTAATGTTTTTTTTTTACTTTGGGGGGGGGGGGGGGCAACATTTCACTCTTGGACCCAGGAAGCACAATGCCTTGGGCCGGCCCTGTCTGCCACTGGGTGCTTTGAATGTGTGCAAGGCATCATGAAATCTGAGGATTACCAACGGATTTTGAGTCGCACTGTACAGCCCAGTGTCAGAAAGCTGGGTTTGGTCCAAGATCTTGGGTCTTCCAGCGGGACAATGACCCCAAACATACGTCAAAAAGTGCCCAGAAATGGATGGCAACAAAGCGCTGGAGAGTTCTGAAGTGGCCAGCAATGATTCCAGATCTAAATCCCATTGAATACCTGTGGAGAGATCTTAACATTGCTTTTGAGAAAAGGTGCCTTCCAATAAGAGAGACCTGGAGCAGTTTGCAAAGGAAGAGTGGTCCAACATTCTGGCTGAGAGGTGTAAGAAGCTTATTGATGGTTATAGGAAGTGACTGATTTCAGTTATTTTTTCCAAAGGGTGTGCAACCAAATATTAAGTTACGGGTGCCAATAATTTTGTCCAGCCCATTTTCTGGAGTTTGGTGTGACGTTATGTCCAATTTGCTTCTTTTCTTCCCTTTTTTTGTTTAGTTCCAATGCACACAAAGGGAATAAACATGTGTATAGGAAAACATGTGTTACTGCAATCCTTTTCTGTGAGAAATACTTCATTTTCTTGAAAAATTTCCGGGGTGCCAACATTTACGACCGTGACTGTATCTTGCTTGTGTTTGTATACATCTCACATTATGCCTGTCTAGTCTAATAAAGGGAAAACTTAAAATGGGTTATTAATATACAGCCTTTTTAGACCAATAAAATACTTTCAATCTCTTTGGAGCACAGAGAATATGCCTTTCTACCTTTTTGGTTATGCTGTGGAATGCAGGCAATATTGAAGGGGTATCTGCAGCTCCTTTTTTTTTTTTGCTTTTTTTTAATAAGCATTCACAAGGTGAGCTCTGCTTTTTGTTTTATTGGTTTTACTACACTATGTAGTGCACCATCTCTCTTGCAGCAGATATTGGATAAGGGGCATATTTTGAAATGTGCCCCGGATGCCTAATGCTAGATCTCTTGAAATTCTCATGTTTTTTTATTCCTTGCAGAGACCGCATGAGAACCTCGATCAATGTTGTTGGTGACTCATTTGGAGCTGGAATCATCTACCATCTTTCGAAAGGAGAACTTGCTGCAATTGATGCAAAGCATGATGCAAAGGATGGGACAGATATGGTCAAACTGCACATGATGAACCACGATAGTATAAAAAAGCCCACTAGAGAGGGTGTTAATACCCCACAATTCTCGGGTTATGCTTCATTACCCACTGATGAGTATGAGGTTCAAGTAGAGCCCTCTTTGCATCTCTAGTTTCCTTGCATGCTTCACATGCCAGTCCTTCATCTATATTTTTCATGATACCAGTGCCAGCCTCAGGTTACCCAGCTTTCCTTATTAACAATAGTACTAACCAGGAACATGAGAGGTGTGGAGGACACAGTTGTGTACTGGTTAGGTGATGCCTTTTGTCAGATGTCCCATTTGTGTGCACCAAGCGCTTCCCTCTCTGTAGATGCCTGAAGATCTAACAACAACACATCCATAAGAAGTATTTTGTAAATTCTTTACAGTAATTAAAAATTATTATCTTGCAACATTCATGGCAATGACATTTTATCAGTTAAAGGGTTATTCCCATCTGGACATGTTTGGCATATGGACAGGATAAGTCTAATAAATGCAGTTCTCACCTGTAGAAGTGAGCCTGTTTGCACCCACAGCAGGTGATCAGAAAGCCAAAAAGAGATGAAGTTGTGTAACTCCTATTGACTTTATTTTAAATAAAACATGTTGACAAATACTGTCCATACTGCGTGTATCTTGTTACAGAGCAGGGGGAGCTTAGCAGATTGATGTATAGTTTTATGGTAAAAGTTCCAGGATAAGTTGACTTGTATTCATGTAAATCTCTGCTCATTCTGGACTAACCGAACAAACAAAACACAGTGTTCCACATATACCCCCCCAGTGAAAAAAGTGATTGACAAATGCAGCCTGCTATAGCAGCAATATTAAATATAAACCTACAAACGAACTAACTGCAGCAGAAAAATATAAGACTGTATAGAATATTGATAACCACATATGCATATCTAGATATACACCTTCTCTCTTGCCATCCCACCTATAATAAAAACACAGACCCGGGATAACTCTTAAATGGGCTGGACTGGGTTGTCAGTCACAGCTATTTATTATTTCTTAAATCAGTTTAACAACAAACTTGAGATAAAACAACTGCCTAGCAGTTAACTTGCTTAAATCTATCACCTATAAATAACATTTAACATTTAGACCTGCTTCTCGTTCATGTTGTAGCAGTATGCCAGACGCTGTCCGCCGACGGGCATGTGTTCCTCTAGCTTATCCGCTTCTTTTGATGATCTTCCACCACCACAGAGGAGCTTGTGTGAACCTACACAGCGCTCTGACCCCCACCTAAAAGAAACAAAGCCGGCTCGACTCCATCTTTCAATCCGGACAAGAATATATCAGACCCAATGTCATTAAGATGAATCCCGTCAGGAGTCATCAGTCGACGGTTATCACCCTCCAGCTCCCTGTGTCTCACACCAACACTAGCCCGGGAATGCATGTAAAGTGACATTCTTGAATTCACCAGCCGCCTTGACCTCTCAATGGCGGCTGTGTCCCGTGCCTCTTGCCAGGACACCCTGGGGATGATCTCTGACCACACCAACACCATTTCCGAGAAGAATCCGGACAGGCGCGCCACATCGGCCTTCATCAGGGTAATGAGGTCCTGTACAGGAAAGAAGCAGAGGTTGTTCCCCCCAGCTTGGAGCACCAACACTACAGATGAACGTACAGTCCAAGCCAGGTCCACCACCTCCGATAAAATGCGAGGCCAACGCAATCCTCCAATACCACGCCAGTGCACGGCAATGTTGGGCAAGCCCAGACATCGCCCCCCCATCTGCAGTGCCGCACGGAATATATAAGAGTGGCCCACAAAACAAACCGTGGTCATCGGAGAAACTGAAACAGAAGAAAACATTAAAGCACCAAGTCTGGCCGAACATAACCTGCACAACAATCCGATTTCCACCTGCCAATACGTTAAATGTCAGAAACTGGCAGGCCAGCCCTAGAGGCCTCTGTTGCCGCACCAATCAGAAACTCGTCAGCCGAAGCCCCCACATGCAGCAAGCAATGTTTTAACTAAGCCTGAAACTGAAAACGAGTCAACGAAAAACCGTTCGCATGCGCCCAAAAATGGGACCCCGTCACTCTCAAAAGCAAATAGTCCCAACCACTTGAACCGGCCCTGAGTAGACTGGAGCCGAACCAGGGCCCCCCAGCCCAGCTGGTCAGTTTCTGACCGTGCAACATGTATTTGCAAAACACCATTGCTAAGTAAAACATCCCCATACAATAAACCACCCGTCCCAACACACACTCACCCACCTGAAAAGCACCAAAAATGGGCAATGAAAAAGCCGCAGAAAACAAGGCTGCTTCATATGCATCAGCGCAACAAGATGGGGTAGCCCCCAACAGGGAATAAGAAATTGGCTGTCCACAAAACCACGGGTCGGAGCACATCGCTAGCAACATCAAGATCCCCCACCATACTAAACCAGTCTTTCCAGGCCTTACCATATCCCGACCAGGTGGCAGTCGCCACCAAAGATTGTATGAGGGGCATCAAGCGTTGCTCACCACCTCCCATAGCAACGGTGGATAGGGAAATCCCTAAGGATGTGCTCCTGGACACAACCTCCTAAAAACCTGAAAATCAAAACGAGATAAAGCATCAGCCACCACATTCTCCACACCCAGCACATGACAGGAATGAAACCATACATTAAGTTCCAAACAACGCAGCACCAAATGCCTAAGCAGAGACAGGACAGGGAGGGAAGAAGAAGAAAGGTTATTAATGCACTGTATCACACTTAAAGTGCCCGACCGAAAACAAACTTATTTAGCACAGAACAAAATGACCCCACAGCTTCACTGCCACCACAACAGGAAACAACTCCAATAATGTCAAATTGCGGCACAGACCAGAATCACACCACTCACAGGGCCACACATCCGCACCCAAAACCACAGGAGTCAGCAGCGTCAGTAAACGAGCGTCAGTAAACGAGTGCCAACAAGTGTGACTATTATTATGGCTCAAAAATTACCGCCAATTCCATCAAGTCAGCCCTCATAGAGATAGACACCCGAATACGGTGCTCCAGCTGAGTAACACCCTACGAGGCCAAAGAGAGGCGCCAGGAAAATACCCGGCCCATGGGCATGACCCGACAGGCAAACATGAGGTGCCCCAATAAAATTTGCAACTGCCGTAACGTGACCTTACACACCTCACAAAAACATTCTACCAAACCCAACAATTGTTCAAGTTTGTCACCAGGAAGACGGAAAATCATAGAGACAGAATCGATCTCTATACCCAAAAAAGAGAGCACCGTGGTGGGGCCCTCCGCCTTCGAAGCCGACAAAACGCTCCATCAAATACTGAAACGTATCCAACAAATACTGACACTGTGGGAATCAACCAGGGGCAACAAACAGAAAGTCAAGATATTATCAAGATAATGAATAATAGAACGACAGCCGGTTTCATAGCGTTCCACCCACTCCAAAAAGGAACTGAACATTTCAAAGTAGTGGTACAATATGGAACATCCCATTGGCAAACAAGAAAAATTGCCCGTCCACCCGGCAACCCAACAAGTGAGAACATTCCAGGTGGACCAGCAGGAGGCGAAAGGCTGATTCAATGTCTGATTTTTGCCATCAGAGCCGAACTGCCCGCCTCCCGGACAAGGGCCACCGCCCTGTCAAAAGAAACATAAGAAACAGTTTGAGACTACTGTTGTACAAGAATCTTTATTTACCCCTATGGCTACCAAAAACATCAGGCACTGCTTAGCTAAGAGGACCTGGCATCAAAAAGGGGATGAAAAAAACATATGAAAAACCTTCAAACAAAACCACAGCATCATCTCCCCTAGGATACATGTCCAGCCACTGGGAGATCACACCCACATCCACCGGCATCTTTCCCATCAGCAGCACCCCCCGATTTTGCACCCGGTTTCCAGGCACGGGGGCACCGAGCGGCTGAATGTCCGCCACCACAGGAGGAACATTCGTGCTTGTAAACTTACAGAGGGACAGGAACTTACAGTGTCCCTCATTAAATAACCAACAGGCACCTGGTCGTCGCACGGCCACTGGCACTGATTGACCAGCGGCCCCTTACTGAAAGGGGGGAGCCTTTTGCGACATCATAAGACGCAACCAAACATCAGTGGCCTTTACACCCCACCCCACCTGGGGTTGCAAAGCCAGCCTACGACGAAACTCCTCGTCATAGCGCCACCACGCACTTCCCCCATGTGACTTGTAGGCCGAATAAACGGAATCAAGATAAATAAACAACTCGAAGGAATGGTCAGGATGACGCTGCCCCATGATGCAACCTAACACTGAAAAAGCCTGAAGCCAATTATTCATGGTTCTGGACACCTTAGGCTTCCTATCCGTAAACTTTTCAGCATTAGGCTTGTGCTCCCTATCCACCGTATGTTGATCAACGGACACTAAGGACCATATATCAACATACTGGTTGGTCCATATTTTTTCCTTTATCTCCACCGACACGTGAACCCACAGAGGACTGACACCACAGAAAAAGGCATCCTTATGGATGCCAGCCCGCAGGGGGGAAACGCTGGGACTGAGGATTACCTTTAACAACACCTGGAGTAACCTCTCACTTCGCTGAGAGAGCCTTAAGCTAACAACAATTCAGATTGACCCACCCCGCCCCCAAACCCCAGCGAAGTCAAACTCACCAGCCTGCACAGTAGCGCCCGAGGATGTTGACTGCACCACCGGAGCGGGTGAGGGCTGTACCGGTGGAACAGGCTCAGGAACCATGTCTCTGCTCGCCGAGGGAAGACCGCCCCTTCCGGCGGACCTTCTGGAGGACCTGGAAGGTTCCCTCCGGTGACTTTGCCGACGAGACCTCCATTCAGAACTCACAGAGCTCCATGAACTGCCCCCAGATGAAGAAGGCGACCGCCAGCGGGAGGACCACGACCTGCGAAATCGGTCCCTGCTGCGAGACTCCCGGCAGTAAAACCTATGGCGATGCCTTGATGACCCGGCAATTCTACTTCTCAGAGTATGGCCAGAACCCCGGGATGAGGACCGGGAAGACGAACGCCTCCCACGGCGGAAAGACCTCCTGGAATCACAGACAAGCGGTAGCGGGGCAACAGGCAGCAGCCCAGGGACAGACTGACGAGGGGCCAACAGATATGACTGCCCAGGGGGACACCCTGCGAGGAGGGGGGGCACTAGGAGGCACTGGTGACTCAGGGGCATACACAAAGGTAGGATCACTGCCAGGCTGCTGTAGGGCACCAGATACAGAGCCAGCAGCCCCAGGGACCTCCTCAGCAGAAGAGGCCCCAGAAACATTAACAGGCCTATTACCCAGGACTAATGGCCGGGACCACGCTGCTGCACTTGGGACACTAGCAGAGGAAGGGGCCGGAAATGAAACGCCGAGCGCGCCAACCACAGGGGGCGAGGCTACAGCGCGCACAGCCGCCATAGCAGGGGACCTACAATTACCATCCCCAGCTGTAAAGGGCCCCCCTGGACGACCGCGCCACCGGCCAGCAGAACGGTGAGGACTAGGGCTAAGCCGTGCCTGCGGCTGGGATTGCTGGGCAGTGCGGTGACCGCGCGGCACATCTACAGGGGGGAACTAACCTGGGGGGAAGATGCAGGGACTCACAGCTCTGCAAACAGCCGGAGCAGCAAGTCTGCATCAGTCCACAGCCGCTCCTGGAGGACTTGTCAGCCAAGTCCTAGAAAGAGGGAAAAGGGAGGCTGATAACCCCTATGGGTGGGCTCCTAACTCCCCACCCACCGCATACTTAACCCCTTGGTCCGGCTGCTTTTCTCCTCCTCCTGCTAAAGCCAATATCTGCCCAGTCAGAGTCACCTAGCCTTATGCAGGCTGATGACTACCAAAAAGTCAAATCTTTATTGCAGTTCCAAACATCAGAGGCATACTTAAAATAAATATGTAAGAGATGGTAGCAACTGAAAGCAGAGCATCCTGAGGATGTACAGAGTTAATAAAAAATGCAAATATATGTGCAATGTCATCCAACACAACATAGGTGTAAGTACAGTGTGACAGGCATATACAGGTATGGCAAAGTATACTAAGTAATTATGTGAGCGGTCCTGCCTGTTGACTGACAGATATTTGTCAGGTATGAAAAGTGAAGCTTGCACTCACCGTTCCTGTAGAGTAATTCATACGGTAATTCCGTACCGGCAGGGAGACTTCTGTGATGCGGGGTGCTCAGAGGCAAAATGACGTTTTCGCACAGTAGGTGTGTGCTTCTTCCGGCCTCAAAGTATACTTTAAAAAAAAATCACAAAATTACAAAATACATTAAAACAAACAGCCATAAACAAACAGGATACGCACATGTAAACAAAGACTCGAGATCACCACCAGAATGCCCACCCCTAAGATCATTTCAGGAAGTTCCTTCTTTTGGAGTAAGTGGTCCTGTGAGTGGTCCTGCCTGTTGACTGACAGATATTCGTGTAGAAATGTGCATATGGAGAACTGTCTTTCAATGAGTAGAGCCACTCACTTGACTACATAGCATAAAATGAGCAGAGATCTGCATGAATAAATGATCATTTATTCTAGAAATTTTCCCACAAAACTATATATCCATCTGCTTATCTCCCACTATATGCCATACATGTTCAGTGGGGAATACACTATTAACTACTTATCCTGACACTTAAAGGAGTAGTCCAGTCCTAAAAAAACATATCTCCTATCCTAAGGATAGGGGATAAGTTTCAGCTCTTTGGGGGTCCGACTGCTTGGGCCCCCCGCAATCTCCCGTACGGAGCCCCGGCTCACTGGCCAGAGAGTGTGTGTTGAACAGCGACCAACCCCTCAATACAGCGCTATGGCAGAGCTGGAGATTGCCAAAGCGCTTCATGCGCTGGTCAACAAGCTCCCTTCCCACGACCAGCCAGGGACCCGTACGGGAGATCGCAGAGGGTCCCAGCGGTTGGACTCCCCGCGATCTGAAACTTACCCCCTATCTTTAGTATAGGGTTATACGTTTTTCAAGACTGGAGATCTCCTTTAAAGGCCTTTTCAAGTTTCTAAAGACAATTTTCAAGTATCCCTTATCTATTAATCCGATAGAAAAGCAGCTACAAATTGGAGGATCTTCCACATCCATATTACATGTATAGTCCATTTATTTCAATGTAATGCTGTGGTGGCACTGTAGATAAATTAAACAGATTAACACTGATTGTCCTAGCAGTGAGACCAGGGACCCTGTAAACAATTTCTCGTAAAGGGGCCCATCTTACATAAGAGACGTATCCACAGCCAACAATTCTTTTCAAGTGGTTTTCCACCAGTCACATTTATGATTATGACCTATCCACATGGCAGGTGATACATGTTTGATAGCTAAGGGTCTCACTGTCCACAGTCCTGAGCCCACTGTTCTATTTAAAGATAATATCACCGTGCAAAGTAATGGGGATTTGGGGCCCCAATTCTTGTTACTGGTGGCATCCCCCGGGATCAGACATGTATTATCTATAAATTTGATACATGTTAAATGTGATTGATGAGAAAAAGTACACATACGCGTTCATACACGTTTGAAGCCCATGCACACTCTTCATGAGTGCCCTGTGTGAGCAATAAGGTTTGGAGGCAAGCCACGTCCCACAGTTATGTACGCTCGGCCCGCTTCCAAACCTCACTGCACACACAAGGCTGTGGCGGGGAAAGCCTCATAGTGCATACACATCGTATTTCCCGCTGCTCCACAGATTTCTTACAGAGGAGCATAAGATGCATGTTACCCTACCCTAAAGCTGGATTAGCACTGTATTTATACCAGATAAAAGTAATAGCAATTTGGTAGCAGTTGTACTCAGGGGTGTACTTATGAGTGCTGCACAGGCTACAGTTGTTCCTTAGCCCTGTAGCCCAAGGGGGTCCAAATGGTTCTTCTTCCCTATATAAAGAAACCTGTAGTAAGAGAGTTTGAGGTAGATATTTCATTGGGGCCAATAAAATCTTTGATTTTAAGAAAAAAAGGCAAAACCTTTAAATAATACAGAAAATTGTCATTCTAGTCTGCGTTTCATGTATCTTCCTAGAGGGGAGGCATCTCAGTTTTATGTGATATATTCTCTCAATAACTATTCTTCTGACTATACTTGCATTATATATAGTATACATATATCTTTCTTTGTAAATTTGTATTTTAGATACAAAGTGCACGTAAGGTGTTGTTTCTTGTCATATATTTGAAGATGGTTCTTTTGTATATAACAGAAAATTTACTTTGTATAAAATTGTGTAATGTAAATTGTGTGTGACTGTATAGCAACATGTTTATGGCAATAGAGCACAGAGTTCATTATATCAATAGGCATATGTATGACATATAGATGACACAATTATTTTTTCCCCCCAAAATGTGTATCTTAAAAAAGATATATCATGCCAAAAAAAACTATCCCCTATCCAAAGAATGGGGAATAAGTTTAAGATTGTGGGGAACCCCGGTTCTCCCCGGGAAGGGGGTGTATTGACCCTCACACAAAGCAGCGGCTGACATGCCACTGAATGTATCTCTATTGAAAAACCATTTGGCAATCTCCAGCTCTCTCATAGAGATACACGGAGGGGGAATGTCAGCCATTTCTCCAAGCGGGGGTAGACGTGCTCCATTCCCAGGTAGAGCCAGGGCCCCGTGCAGAAGATCGCGGGGGTCCCACCAGTCAGACCCCTCGTGATTTAAAACTTATCCCCTATCCTTTTATTTGACTTACCTAGCTCCGTTTTCCTGCTAGTTCCCCTGAAGCTCCTGTTTGCTTCTGTGGTCCCCCCGATCTTCTTCCTGCTTCCGAGACCAGCTCTGGGTGCAGGTCCTGCTCGCTCAGCAAATCAATGGCCGAGACAGGACAACTGCAGCCAGTGATGTGCTAAGTCAGCAGGGCTCCAAGGGCTCGTCTTGGAAGCAGGAAGAGGAGAGAAGTTTGGGAGACCAGATGGAAGTGAACAAAAGATGCAGGAAAAGGGGGTGAGGTAAGTAAGTTTATCTTTTTCCATTTTCTCCAAAAGTACATACAGAGACCAAGGGATAAAGCAACAGCAAGTCCAATAAACAGGCAGGATTAGGAACCACGAACAGCAGACAGATCAAACAGAGACCTAGCAATGCAGACAAAACAAAGCAGAATCCATAATCATTGCTGAGGCATCAGGCAACAGGTATGGCTTCTTTAAATAGGGAGTGCCTTGCAAGGATTGGAAGGGGAACTATGAGGGAGTGCATGCTAGCCCTATAAGTTCCAGGCTGAGTGGAAACAGCAGGAGACACACCAGAGAAGGCAGACCAGGAAACACAGCAAACATAGGACACAGAAAATGTTGCATGACACTGGTCAGAACCAGGACACATGGTATGCTGGCATTGTTTCGGTACATCGTAACAGATAGTCCTAGCGAGGGATTGGAGTCTAAACACCCAGACCACGATGGATTTTTCTAAAGTCACAACGCCTATTTATATTCCATTGCCTGACATTAGTTCCTCATAAGCCCCATATTGGACCTAACAGTGTGGCATTAAAGGGGTACTCTGTTGCGAAACTCCTTTGGATAGGAGATAAGATGTCTGATCGCGGGGGCCCCCGTGATCTCCTGCATTACCCAGCGTTCTAAACAAACCCTGGGTTCCTGCGGCAGTGGTGGTGGTGTCACGTAACAGTCACGCCCCCTCGTGATGTCACGCCACGCCCCCTCCATTCATGTCTATGGGAGGGTGTGTGTCGGCCAACATGCCCCCTCCCATAGACATGAATGGAGGGGGCATGGAGTGACATAATGAATGGTCATGACGCCACGATCACGGCCTCTGGCTCTGAGTGTTCTGAACAAAATGTTCAGAACGCTGGAGCACCGGAGTACCCCATTAACACAGGCACAAATACATTGTTAAAAGTTCTATTTTAAAAACAGAGAACACAGGAAACACCATAGCAAAGTTAAAAAATATTCCTCTTTCAGGATCTTAACATATTCCTAACAAGGGTCCCATGGTGCCTCCACCCCTTTTCTATGACTCAGGTACAGTACATTCTCTACATGTTTTGTAACATTGCAGCTCAAGCAGAGATCACATTCCTGTGCACCTTCTCAGCACTTATAACTATAGAGATGAGATTAACTTGAAATGACACCCCCCCTGTCAGCGCCATGCCAGCAGCATGGACTAACTCTATGGTGTTTCCTAAAGATTCACATAGTCATCACTTTACCCATTAAAGATCAAATGAACCAATTTATTGTAACAGCTGAAAATGGCTCTTTTAATATTAAAGGGGTACTCCACCCCTAGACATCTTATCCCCTATCCAAAGGATAGGGGACAAGATGTCTGATCACAGGGGTCCCGCCGCTGAAGACCTTTGGATAGGGGATAAGATGTCTAGGGGTGGAATACCCCTTTAAAACAAACAGCATTGCAAACGATTTTATATATTCTTACAAAACCAAAACTGTCTATTCTGTCATATTTTCACAGTTGTGCAATATATATGCAAACAATGAGGTTTGTGGCATTTCCTTTCCCTTGTGTTTGAACTTCAGACAAATACTTCTCTCAATATTGCTATTTTCCTATTTCCTAACGATATCCTTTGTTACAAAAGTTTATTTTGATTGTGTCAGAGAAATTACAATAAATTCTCTTATCACATAATTTGACAGAACAATGCAGTTTAAGAAAATATTACTGTGTGACCACAATCCTACGTTATACTTGCTGAAAAATTACTGTACTGGAACAGACACATAACTGTGGGACAAGGAAAATATGATTTTTTAGACACATTGGTTACTTTGAGTTAAAGGGGTACTCCGGTGGGAAAAAAACATTTCAAATCAACTGGTGCCAGAAAGTAATACAAATTTGTAAATTACTTCTATATAAAAACTCTAATCCTTCCAGTACTTATCAGCTGCTGTATGCTCCAGAGGAAGTTGTGTAGTTCTTTCCAATTTGATCACAGTGCTCTGTGCTTACACCTCTGTCCATGTCCAGAGCAGTAGAGGTTTTTAGATTTGTTCCTGCTCTGGACAGTTCCTGACATGGATAGAGGTGGCAGCAGAGAGCACTCTGATCAAATTGGAAAGAACTACACAGATTCCTCTGGAGCATACAGCAGCTGATATGTACTGGAAGAATTAAGAATTTTTTATAGAAGTAATTTACAAATCTGTATATCTTACTGGCACCAGTTGATTAGATTTTTTTTTTTTTTTTTACCATCGGAGTACCCCTTTAAAAAAAAAGTATCAAGCTGCAATCTCCAAGCCTCTGTTTCTTTTCAATATATATATATATATATATATATATATATATATATATATATAAGACAAAAAGAAGCAGAGCTCCTCATAGGGCAATATGTCTCATTTGTGGAGAAATTTTAGACAAGGGAGACCCTGTAAGGGCTCCCCTCACCTTTTCTGGTTGTGCAACAGACACAACCACTATGCACATGTCCACCAAATGGTACAGTTGTCCAGTTGAGGGAATCAAAACAGACTGTGCAGTGCAATCCACCATTCAGGCAATGATAGATAATATCACAAGAATCTTTTTATTGTAGAACCGGACACAACATGTTTCTGGGCATTGGAACCCCTTCGTCAGGTGTATTGGCGTGCATGGCCAGTGCACACCAATACACCTGACAAAGGGGCGCTCTGATATAGGAAAGGTGCATCAGAAGATGACTCTATTTTTTGCTAGCAGTGGAGATAGTTATATGCCGCTAGGGTCTATTTCTTTTTTTTTTTTTTTTATTAATCCCTAAATACTCTTTTATCCTGTGTGTGATGATAAGAATGAAGATTACAATACAATTATAAGCAGACATGGACATGTTCTGTATAGAAGGAGGGTGGGTCCACCAAAATAATCTCAGTCAACAAAAGCACAGTGAGAGTGAGAGTTGTACTACAATGGGGCCAATGTAAACAATTATCTCAATATATTTACTAGGCCTGTACAGCAGTTAGCGGATACTGTTATTTTGAAATTCAGATTCCGGCTATGATGTCATCAAACCTCTGTAAATATGATATTTACCATAAAATATGTTGTTTAAGTTGATATATGTTATCTGTGCTTAATTTATCTATTTAGGTTCATCTACAATTAAAAAAAGCAGAAACAAATTAAATTGTTTTGTACTTTTCGTGTCTCTTTGTCCATTTTGTTGCAACACACAAAACATAAGAGATAACAAACACTAGCACACAACAGGAGGTTGTTCATCCATAGCTGCTTATCATTACTACTTTATGGCACATTATCATTCCAGTCCATTCTCCACACTCTATGGGTGATATATATGAAAGGATTTAGACTGTTTTTTCCTGTCTAAATTTGTCGCACAGAAAGTCGCAGTCTACATATGTGCGACTTTTTTGCGGCGTTTGCTCTAGAGGATTTTTAGAACAGTCTAGTCTATTTTAGACGGAAATGCATTGGAAAATGCATTGGTGCTGAATTTATCAAAAGCGACTTTTCAGCGACAAGTTGCATCGGCTGAAAGTACTGAAATGTCAGACCATGTTGGAGCAGGTGTAAATACAGTCTAAAGCATAGATCTCAAAGTCTGTGCACAGAATTTATCAAGAGCCGTGCGCCTTTTGACAAATTAGGCGCACAATAGACCAGCCTAACCCTCTGTAGTTTGGTCTATATTGATGCGGGACATAGACAACTTTGATAAATATCCCCCTATGTCTCTCTATGTAGGACAAAAGGTGTTCATACCCCTTGGTTGCTCTGACCCCCAACATGAGATACTCTCCTGTTCACCCCAGCTTTATCTATTGACAGACTGCAGGCATTGCTTTTGGTTGGTGGTGGCAGATATGGTGACCGGAGTTTTCTGCTCTTCCTAGTTAGGCTGCATTCACACCACGTTTTGTTCATACGGGTGCCAGATCCAGCGGGGGGAGGGGCAAACTGGGCGCTCTTGTACCCCAGCCGAATCAGCCCGTGACTCCATTTACTTTAATGAGCCGACCAGAGTCAAACGGCTCAGTTTTGACCCGTACTACAGTTTTAAGTCTGGTCCAAAACCGCATACGGGTCAAAACTTAGCAGACCGGAGTCACCGTTTGACTCCGGTCGGCTCATTAAAGTAAATGGAGTCACGGGCTGATTCGGCTGGGGTATGGGAGCGCCCAGTTTGCCCCCCCCCGCTGGTTCTGGCTACCGTATGTACAAAACGTGGTGTGAATGCAGCCTTAGCAGAATTGTTCTATTAAAGTGAAGGTCATTGAAATCTTGACAATGCTTATACAATTCTTAAAATAAGGTGAACCTGTCATTTACTTAGGAACCTCGTGGGTTTATCACTTCAACAGATTATTAGTTTAAATATTACTTCACATCGGTCTGGGTTTGAGTGTCTAGAGACTCTGACCTATTGTTAGAACAAAATTGCGAGAAAACTGCTTCTCTACTAGCTCTCTACTGCTGTGACTGAGACGGCCTGAAGTAACTCTATGGGGCCATCTAACAGCAAGTCGGAAGAAGCAGCAGTCAGCCATGGCCTTCTCTTCACTAGTTCTAGCAATTAGTTGGGGTCTGAACCCTCAGACCCCAACTGATCAAAATGTTTGACATGTCCCTAATAGTGTTGAGCGGCATAGGCCATATTCGAATTCGCGAATATTCGCGAATATATGGACAAATATTCGTCATATATTCGCGAATATTCGCATATTCGTTATATTTTCGTTTTATTTTCGCATATGCGAAATTTCGCGTATGCGAAAATTAACATATGTGAAAATTAGCATAAAGGAAATTCGCATACTCGAAAATTCGTATATGTGAAAATTAGCATACACTAATTTTCGCATATGCGAAATTTCGCACGCCAGTCTCACACAGTAGTATTAGAGCCTTCTTTACACCACACAAGCTGGAAGCAGAGAGGGGTGATCACTGTGATGTGTACTGTGAAGAAAAAAAAAAAAAAAAAAATGAAAATTCGTAATTACGAATATATAGCGCTATATTCGCGAAATTCGCGAATTCGAATTGCGAATATTCGCGAGCAACACTAGTCCCTAAGACAGCGTGAATTAGAAACAAGAAAAACATAAGCCAGCTCACCAATTTGTAGAGATGCAGTAACGGAGTATGCAGGAACAAGTCTGGAGGTACAGAACTAAATAACCAAGCCGTTCCCTTGGTCCAGAAAGCAAATAGAATGATGACATTCCAAAATAAAGAATAATATTAAAAGCCCAACTTTTAATGAATCATCTTAAAATCTGCATTTCCGTGATTTTATGTTCACTTGGGTGCTAATTTTTGGGGATCTTAAGATGATTCATTAAACGATGGACTTTTAATATTATTTTTTATTTTGGGAACTGGATTTCGTCATTCTATTTGCTCCCTAGTACAGTGCCACTTTTGTCTATGGGTTGTGTCTGATAGTTCAGTTCAGTTCCATTTAAGTGAATGAGCTGCAATTCCAAACACAACCTGTGGACTTGTGTGGTGCTATTTAAAAAAAAAAAAAAAAAGTTAGTCTGTTATTCTAATCTTAAACAACCTCTATTCCTAAGGACATAGATTAGATATGATACAGTGTTGCTGGTTTAAAGTATGTGCCATATGTAAATGAACTAGCCCCTTTAGTCTAGGCGCATTCATTTACATAGACAAGTTTTCAGAATACTGTTCTGCATCTACTGGATGGTTTCAGTTAAAGCATAGGGGGAAAGTGTCAGACCAATCTTGAGACGGGGACTGGACTATCACCTCAGAATAGAGCGTCAAGTTACTCAATTCATTGCCTATTAAGCTGTCTCAGATAACCAAGTACAGGGGTTAACTATCTTCATCAGCTCCATGAAACTGAATGGAGCGGAGCATTCACGACTCAACGCTCCATTCTGAAGTAAGACTCAGTTCCAGGTTTTGAGATAAGGGGGTCCAAGCGGTTGGTACCCCTAATAATCTGACTTATTCTCTGCTATGCAGATCATGTGGCTAGGGGGATATTTAAAGGAAAACGGTCATCTGTTCCCCCACACTAAACCCAATACACAGAGTTATAGTGTTGGTGAACAGGAGACCGATGAGGGGTTAATGGGTTAAATACATACCTGCACTCCAGAGATCTGTCCCATCTTCAGTGAATTGTGCTGTGGAGGCAGGCCCGCCGGCTCAATATGAATATTCATTGTGGCAAGTCACGTGAGCGCTTAGTTGGCACTGGGACAGATCTCCGGAGTTCAGGTATGTATTTAACCCATTAAAGGGGTACTACCGTGCTGACAACTTATCCTCTATCTAAAGGATAGGGGATAAGTTGCCTGATCGTGCGGGGTCCCGCCACTGGGGACCCCCGTGATCTCGCACGCAACACTCCGCTCTCATCAGGCCCCGGAGCGAACATCCGCTCTGGGTCTGATGACGAGGCCGGTGATTGTGATGTCACAGCTCCGCCCCCGTGTGACGTCACGCTCCGCCCCTCAATGCAAGTCTATGGCAGGGGGCGAGACAGTTGTCTCGCCCCCTGCCATAGACTTACATTGAGGGGCGGAGCGTGACGTCACACGGGGGCAGAGCCATGATTGGCAGTCATCAGACCCGGAGTGATGTTCGCTCCGGGCCTGAGCCTGATGAGAGCGGGGTGCTGAGCGCGAGATCGCGGGGGTCCCCAGAGGCGGGACCCTGCGCGATCAGTCAACTAATCCCCTATCTTTTAGATAGGGGATAAGTTGTCAGCACCTTTAACCCTTCATCGGTCTCCTGTTCACCCTCACTATTACCCAGTGTATTGGGTGTAGTGTGGGTGAACAGATGACCGTTATCCTTTAAAGGGGTACTCCGGTGAAAAACTTTTTTTTTTTTTAAATCAACTGGTGCCAGAAAGTTAAACAGATTTGTAAATTACTTCTATAAAAAAAATCTTAATCCTTCCTGTACTTATTAGCTGCTGATTACTACAGTGGAAATTCTTTTCCGTTTGAAACACAGAGCTGTCAGCAGAGAGCACTGTGCTCATGATGTCAGCAGACAGTTCTGTGTTTCAAAAAGAAAAGAATTTCCGCTGTAGTATTCAGCAGCTAATAAGTACAGGAAGGATTAAGATTTTTTAATAGAAGTAATTTACAAATCTGTTTAACTTTCTGGCACCAGTTGATTTAAAAAAAAAAAGTTTTTCACCGGAGTACCCCTTTAAGTTAAAATACCCCTTCAAAGGAAACCAGTGATTTTGCTGGCAAAAACGCACAAGGCATTCAACGGGTCCTACTCCTAATCGATGATTGGCGGCCATCTCTATAAACATGCTCATACAGGATAGGCTGTCAGTGATACAAGGTGCAGGGAGGTCAGTCAATAGGTTATAGGTTATGATAAATCTTTTCCAATAAATCTAAATATTATTCCGCTCGGCTCCTAGAGATTTATAACATGTGCAGGTTAAAAAGAGTTTTTGATTCTGAGAGGTCCCATTTTAAAGGGGTACTCCAGTGAAAACCTTTTTTCTTTTAAATCAACTGGTGGCAGAAAGTTAAACATATTTGTAAATTACTTCTATTAAAAAATCTTAATCCTTCCAGTACTTATTAGCTGCTGAATGCTACAGAGGAAATTCCTTTCTCTTTGGAACACTGATGACATCACGAGCACAGTGCTCGCTGCTGAAATCTCTGTCCATCTCTGCTCATGTATGCTAAGGGCAGCATGGTGGCTCAGTGGTTAGCACTGCTGCCCTGCAGTGCTGGGGACTTGGGTTCAAATCCCACTAAGGACAACAAGAAATAAAGAACTGTGCTCATGATGTCATCAGAGAGCATTCCAAAAAGAAAAGAATTTCCTCTGTAGTATTCAGCAGCTAATAAGTACAGGAAGGATTAAGATATTTTTAATAGAAGTAATTTACAAATATGCTTAACTTTCTGCCACCAGTTGATTTAAAAGAAAAAAGTTTTTCACCGGAGTACCCCTTTAAGGGTCCTGTCCTGGTGAAACACACATTTTCTATTCCTGCAAGGCTATTTCTATTATCTTCATTATGTTAGGCAGAATTCTTGTCTTTAAAATCCATCAGTCACGATCCTGGACTCTTAAGACCCCAACAAATAACATCTGTGCAGAAACAACTGTGATCACAAATGATTCTGAGAAGATTTGCCAGCAACGAAAGAGACCTGATTTAGAAAAGGATGTTAATAATAATTTACAGAAGGAAAAAGAAAATGCCTGGAGGCTTAGGAAGGAAATCTGTCCTTGTATCATTAATCATGAGATGGGGCTTCCGGCATGAGGCCGACTTTACACAGTGACCGCTGATCTGTCCGCCTGGATTAAGACATCAAATACAGTTCAACCTGTAATCTGCTTGGAAAATTACAATGCTCCTAAGGTTCTGGAGAGCCAGAAGCTCGGAGCCAGGAGATTATACATTCTGTCTTTCTGGCCTCAATAATCTTTTATTTAGTAGTGGAATCCTTACTTATATTTACTAACATTTATTTACCATACACCTCTGTATACGAGGTCCTGAAATATTGAAATATTTTAAGTGTAAACTGGATGTTTAACATACCGTATTTTTCGCCCTACATGACGCTCCGGCATATAAAACGCACCCAATTTTAAATGAGGAAAATCTAGAATACAATGTAAAGTATAGGTCACAGTGATCTTCAACCAGCAGACCTCCAGATGTTGCAAAACTACAACTCCCAGCATGCCCGGACAGCCATTGGCTGTCCGGGCATGCCAGGAGTTGTAGTTTTGCAACATCTGGAGGTCCGCAGGTTGAAGACCACTGGATAGGAGGTAATACTCATGTGTCCCCGCCGCTCCGGACCTGTCACCGCTGCCCTGGATGTCGCCCTCCATCGCTGTCGCCGCATCCCCGGGGTGTCCCCGTCTCTGCTGCCCTGTATCCTCGCTCTCCGTCGCTACACACGCCGCTCCTATTGGATGACGGGACGGCGTGCAAGACCACGTGATGACGACGAAGGAGAGCGCCGGCCATGCAGGGGATCCCGGCAAGGAGCAGACACCGAGGAGGCAGGTAAGGTCCCTCCCGTTGCAGTCGGGTTAGTGTCACTTTCGCTTCAGATGCGGCGGTCAGCTTTGATCGCCTCGTCTGAAGGGTTAATACAGGGCATCACCGCAATCGGTGATGTCCTGTATTAGTCGCGGGTCCCGGCCGTTTGCCAGTTTTGGGGAAGAAAAAGTGCGTCTTATACGGCGAAAAATACGGTAGCTATTCAAATCTATGGATTACAGTGGCCACTCTAGCTTTAATATTTTAGGGGGGGGGGCACACTGACAAAAGTGTGGGGGGCAATTATATACACAGCCAGGGGTGGGATTAAAGGGTATTAAAGTTTTTTTAGTATGCGAAACTAAACTGCAGCTCCCAGTATGATGTAAGCAGTGGTAAGGGTATGCAGGGAGTTTTTGTTTTTCTAATCAAAACAGCAGACCATACAATTTACTACAGCACTGATGGGACACAGTCAGGCAAAAATACACAATGATATCAGTGACTCATAGGTGACGTCTTCTCTGTTGTCTTTTCTTTTCTTCTTCCTCTGATTCAGACTGCCATTCATTTTTTTTCCTACATCTTTTTTTTTAGCTACAAACCCTCTGAATATAATAATGTCACAAACTAGGCCCTCTTCTAGGTCTGAATATACCCTTACACACAGGGCTGGAATCAGATAAACTCATGGGGCACCAGGATACTGTTGATTTTATGTAGCTGTTCTTACCTTAATGCTGATTTTATATAGAAGTACAGGAAAGATTTTGCTGTTTGATTCATCTCGAATTTATACAGAATAAAGAATCCTGCCATGCCTCATTAGACGCACGCTTCATGTCCGGTGAGCAAGCTTCATACCCGGTGGGTTCCAGTTGCTATGAGCAGCCAGGACCCAGGGTTAATGCCGGGCATCGCCGAGCAGGCCAATGCCCAGCATTAAACCTTTAGACGTGCGGGCAAAGTTGATTGCGGTGTCTAACTTGTTAAAAAAGGAGCCTGGCAGCTAAGCTGAGAGGACGATGGAAGGGCCCTTATCTGCCACCTCACTGTCAGATCAGTGATCCGATGCTCCCAGACAGCCATGGCAGGCTGAAGCAGCAGAGAAGCAATAACATTAATCAATGCTATGCTATGGCATAGCATTGAACCGTGTATGCAATTCAAGGATTGCATGTAATAGTCCCCTATGGAGACAGAAAAATTGTGTAAAAAAAAAGTTAAAGAATGGGAATTAACCCTAACAAAAGTTTGAATCACCCCCATTTTCCAATTTTTTTAAATTAAATAATGTAATAAAAAATAAACATAAACATGTGTGGTACCGCCATGTACATAAATGTCCAAACTATTAAAATACAAGGTTAGTTAAACTGCAAGGTCGATAGCATACGTGTAAAAAAATACCAAAAAGTCCAAAATTGTGCATTTTTGGTAACTTCATATGCCATAAAAACATTAATAAAAAGCAATCAAAAAGTCCCATAAAAGCAAAAAAAGGTACCCATAAAAACTATGGATCACAGCACAAAAAATGAGCCTCATACAGTCCCGTATGCGGAAAAATGTAAAATGTTATTGGGGTCAGGACATTTTTAAGCATACTAATTTTGGTGCATGTAGTTGTAATTTTTTTAAAGTAGTAAAATAAAATAAAACCTATATAAATTGGGTATCCTTGTAACTGTATGGACCTACAGCTAAGGTGTCATTTCTACTAAAAAGTGCACTGCATAGAAATAGAAGCCCCCAAAGGTTACAAAATGGTATTTTTTCTTTCAATTTCACCCCACAATTTTTTTTGTTTCGCCGTAGATTTTGTTATGAAATTATTGATAAATTACAAAGTACAATTGGTGACGCAAAAAACAAGCCCTCATATGAGTCTGTGGGTACAAAATTGAAAGCGTTCTGATTTTTAGAAGGTAAGGAGGAAAGAATAAGAGTGCAAAAAACGAAATTTGGCCCAGTCCTTAACCCCTTGAGGACTTAGCCCATTTGGGCCTTAAAGGGGTACTCTGCTGCTCAGCATTTGGAACAAACTGTTCTGAACCCTGGAGCTGGGGTCAGGAGCTCGTGACATCATGACCCTACCCCCTCATGACGTCACACCCCACTCCCTCAATGCAAGTCTATGGGAGGGGGCGTGATGGCTGTGACGTCACGAGCTCCCGGCACCATCTCCAGCATTTGGAACAGTTTGTTCCAAATGCTGAGCGGCGGAGTACCCCTTTAAATACTCAATTTTATTTTTGAATTTTTGATTTTTCCTCCTCACCTTCTAAAAATCATAACTCTTTTATATTTTTATCCACAGTTGTCCTTTGTAATTACATCACTCATTTTACCATAAAATGTATGGCACAACCAAAAAAAAATACTATTTGTGTGGGGAAATTGAAAAGAAAACTGCAATGTTGCAAATTTTGGAAGGTTTCGTTTTCACACTGTACAATTTATGGTAAAAATGACATGTTTTCTTTATTCTGTGGGTAAATACAATTAAAATGATATCCATAATTACCTACTTTTCGATTACTGTTTCGCTTTAAAAAAAAATCTCAAACTTTTTTAACCAAATGAGTACATTTAAAATCCCTTTTTCTTGATAACCTATAACTTTTTCATTTTTCCATATAAGCTACGGTATGAGGGCTCATTTTTTGCATGGGGATCTGTACTTTTTATTGATACCATTTGCTTATATAAAAATTTGTATAAATTTTTTATAAAAAAAATATTTGGGAATATGATGCAATTTTTGACTTTTTTTTACGTTTACGCCATTCACTGGGATAATTAACATTATATTTTGATAGTTCGGACATTTACACATGCGGAGATACCAAATATGTTTATTTATTTATAATTTTTTAAACTTTTTTGGGGTAAAATAGGAAAAAGGGACAATTTACATTTTTATTGGGGGAGGAGATTTTTCAAATTTTTTTCCTTTTATTTTTTCCTTTTTTATTACACTTTTTATGTCCCCATAGCAGACTATTTTTAGCAATCACTTAATTGCTAATACTGTTCAGTGCTATGCATAGGGCATGGCACTGATCAGTGTTATCGGCAATCTTCTGCTCTGGTCTGCTCGATCTCAGACCAGAGGAGAAGACCCGGGAGATGGACTGAGGCAGGTAAGGGACCTACGGCCGCCATTATTGATGATTGGATCCCTGCTGCAGCATCGCGGGCAATCAGATCATCCATTTTTCTGACCACAGCGTCACAGGTGCAATGATCTGTATTGGTCACGGCATCTGAGAAGTTAATGGCGGACATAAGCGCGATTACTCATGTCCGCCATTACCGGCGGGTCCTTGGCTGCTGATAACAGCCGGAACCTGCCATGCATGACACGAGCACCACTCCGATGCTCGCGGTCATCTACAGGACATAAATGTACGTCCTGGTGCGTTCAGTACCACCGCACCAGGGCGTACATTTACGTCCTGCGTCATTAAGGGGATAAAGGGGAACTCTGGTGGAATTTTTTTTTTCATCAACTGGTGCCAGAAAGTTAAACAGAGGAAAAACTGACAATTTAAAATTTGCCGGGATCGAAAGAGTTAAATCTAAACCTGGGATTAACATCGACCAGTATTTATTACAAAGAGAAACTTACTGGATTATACATACTGCTGCATCAGGTCCACTTGGCCTTAACGAGAAAGTTGACTATGCACCTTGTTTTTAAATGTATCACTATGTACACATTTTTTTACAAGTATATAATTTTTTGCTAACTTCTAATGACGTACTTTCAAAATGGCGACTAAAAGCCAATGGCGATGCCCTAAGAAGCATCACCAGGTACGTCAGATCAGATGGGCGGTCCAAAATAGTTTCTGATTGGCCGCTCACCTGTATAAGAAGCAGCACAGAGTTCCAGGTAGACATGGCCGGATGAAGCTCGTATAACGAGTGAAACAGAATCTGTCGCCTACTACATTTTACCCCCCCTGCACCGATCCCTCTCCCTAAATTGCATTTCATGCTGTGAGTATGTTTGAATAAAGGAACCTTTTCTAAAGAGAAGACTGGTGAGTTGCCGATTCATTCTTTTCCTTCATTGCCTTCTGAAGATTTGAACTTTTTGCCAAGTATCAGAGCACCACCACATCTCTATTTATACTTCTCCGTATAAGCGTCAGAGCCTATAATAGCAGTGCCGAATATCACTTCTTTGCTTCAGAGATTTGTAAATTACTTCTGTTTAAAAATCTTAATCCATCAAGAACTTATCAGCTGCTGTATGTTCCACAGGAAGTTATTTTCTTTTTGAATTTCCTTTCAGTCTGACCACCTCTCTGCTGACACCTCTGTTCATGTCAGGAACTGTCCAGAGCAGGACAAATCCCCATAGTAAACCTATCCCGCTCTTGACAGTTCCTGACATGGACAGAGGTGTCAGCAGAGAGAACTGTGGTCAGACAGAAAATAAATTAAAAAAAGAAATGAACTTCTTGTGGAGCATACGGCTTCTGATAAGTACTGGAAGGATTAAGATTTTTTAATTATTTACAAATCTGTTTAACTTTCTGGCACCAGTTGATTTAAAAAAAAATAGCTTTTCACCAGAGTACCCCTTTAAAAGTCTTCCGCATCATGTAGATTAAAGGGGTACTCCAGTGAAAAACATATTTTTTTCAAATCAACTAGTGGTTAGAAAAAAGAACAGCGCAAAAAGGAAAAATGACCGGAGAGGGAGGGGGTTAAAAAAATCTTAATCTTCCAGTATTTATCAGCTGCTGTATGCTCTTTTTTATTTCTTTTCTGTCTGACCATAGTGCTCTCTGTTAACAGGAACTGTCAGGAACTGTCCAGAGCAGGATAGGTTTGCTCTGGGGATTTGCTCCTGCTCTGGACAGTTCCTGACACAGACAGCGGTGTCAGTAGAGTGCACTGTGGTGAGACAGACAAGAAATTCAAAAAGAAAAGAACTTCCTCTGGAGCATATAACAGGTCATTTTTCATTTTTACACTTTTCTTTCACTTACAATTTTACACTTACAGACCCATATGAGGGCTTGTTTTTTGCGCCACCAATTTTACTTTGTAATACCATTAATCATTTTACCACAAAATCTACAGGGAAACCAGAAAAAAAATATTTGTGGGTCAAAATTGAAAAAAAATAAGCCGTTTTGTAAATTTTGGGGGCTTCCGATTCTATGTAGTGCACTCTTCAGTACAAATGACATCTTATCTTTATTCTTTAGGTCCATATGGTTACAAAGATACCTAATTTATATAGGTTTTATTTTATTTTACAACTTTAAAAAAATTATAACTACATGAACCAAAATTGGTAGGTTTAAAATTGTCCACTTCTGACCCTATAATTTTTCGTATATATGGATTTTGGCGCCATGATCTGATGCTTTTATTGAGAACATTTCTATTTTGATGGCACCTTTCGATTGTGTTTTACTCATTCTTTTCTAGTATATAAATCAACTGGTGCCAGAAATGTACCTTGCCTTATAAATACCCTGCAGTTGCTCGTGGATGGTTGGTTCCCTCATTGTTTCCTCCTGATGATGGTGTTTTCTCACCGAAACATGTAGAGGGAGGCAGTTCTGAATTGATTTTAACAGCGTGCGCACTATATACCTGATATCATGGCTCTGGCATACAATAATGAGTCATATCAGTGGTGGTACCTGACAGGTCCCCGCAGAACAGAAATGTGGATACCGTAGTTATCCACTAAAAAAGTGACCATACAGGATATAGTGGCACGTGTTTTTAACAGTCACAATCACTGGTTTACTTTTACTTCAAAACATTAAAAGTTAAGTTTTAGGTAAGTAGTAGTTATTATAGGTATTTTGTACCTCAGGCTTTTTAACCTATGGGGTAATTGTATTGACTTAGGAGTATGAGGCACAGTAATGTGGGAGCTGGAGGGGGACATGGGGCACAGTAATGTTGGGGTTGGGGGGTTATAATGCTGACATGACAAACAGTAATAGGGGTGGGGTGTTTGAGATGCTGACATGAGGCAGTAGGCACAGTAATGCGGGGGGGGGGGTTGCTGACTTGAGGCAAAGTATATAAAATGGGAAGGGGCAGGCAATCATCAGACACAACCGGATACGGGGCAGAAATGAGCCGACCGGAGTCACTGCTATGGATATTCCACCGTTCGGCCTAAATGTACATAGTAAGGCTCTTCTTAAAGGGGTACTCCGGTCAAAAAGTTATTTAGTCCAGAGCAGGATACCTCGGTCCATGTCAGGAACTGTCCAGAGAGGGTAGTTGTAACACTCACGTTTCTGTAGACAGGAATGCTTGTAGTAGTGGATCCGCTGGACCTGTGTGGCAGATGACAAGGACCTCACCAGGGAGAGGAGTCTAAGGTGCTGCTGGTTTTCACCAGAGCCTGCCGCAAAGTGGGATGGACTTGCTGCAGCAGGCAGAACCCAGGTCGCTACCCCTGGCACGGCTCGACCACACAGGCAGCTGAGGAGTTTCGAGGCACAGATATGAAATGGCAAATCATGGTCAGGATAGCAGAAGGTCATGGAAAGTGGCACAGGTGCATAGTCAGGGACGGAGCAGGAGGTCAAAGGCTGCAAAGGAGCAAGGTCAGGTCAGAGAGTTAAGGGTCAGTAACACGGCAAGACAACTAACATGTATGCTTTCTCTTGGCACTGGGGCAACAAAGGTGCGGCAGGGAAGTGTGGGAGGTGGAGGAACTTAAAACTGAGGCACAGGTGTTCACTTGATTATTGGGCATAATGGCCCTTTAAATCTCCTAGCTCCGGCGTGCGTGCGCACCCTAGAGGACGGGGACATGCGCGCCAGAGCAGAGAGGCAGGGGAGGAGGCAGGAGAAGCACCAGGTGAGTGATGGGCTTGGATTCCCATGCGGGTGCATCTCGCGATGCAAATCCCAGCCCCACCAGCATCAGGAGATGACGGGGCCATGCGCTCATGGCCAGCATGTGCGGCCGGAGCGCTAAACAGAGGTGTCAGCAGAGAGTACTGTGGTCAGACTGAAAATAAATTCAAAAAGAAAAGAACTTCCTGAGGAATCACTGCCACAATCTTAGACTGCTTGGCCTAAGTAAGACTTAGCAAGTATTTTAAAGTAAAGTTTTGCTGTATTGGGACTCATTCTGCTATTATTGTGCAGTATTTCATACCTGCAAGCTGTATGAATGTCTCTTAAGAAATCTGTACCAGAACCAGCAGGAAAAAAATCAAGAATATTACAACAAGATAATTTATAAGAATATCTTTTATTTTGGAAATATCGGAAAAATTCACAAAACTGCCCTAACAGTAATATGACAAATAGAAATGACAGTAATGATGACAGATATTTTAGTTCTTTTTTTCAGTCCCCGCCTCTAACAGAGTCATAATGTGTTAAAATTGCAATTTTACAAATGTCATATTGGCCTACAACTCTAATGAGCTAGAACTGTACATCATATTTAAACATTATATATACTTCATTTTTTTTTTTTTTTACAAATCCTTCATTTTTTATTAATCCTTCATGTATACCTTGTTTTGGCAATATGATATATGTGAGGTTTCTACTCCATTAGTAGAGCATCCTAAAAAAATTGCAGATGTGAGATTTTACATTAAAGTTTAACTAAAGTTTTTGAAAAATGTCTGTATTTCAGCACTGGGAACTACGGTAATTTTTCTAAATTACTCCTATGTTCAAATTGGTGCAGAAATACCCAAAGAGAGTACCGTTGTTGCCCACTCCCTGCCGCTCATAACTCTGCATTAAAAGCCACACTTCTTTCTTTGTCTGCTGGCTAACTATATCAAGCATGCGTTCCATTTAGATCACATGACATGGTAACGTCATGTGATCTTGACCGCATCATGTGACCGCACAACACAGATGTCCCTTCTGGTCTCGGAGCTACGGGACATGGAGACACCGGCAGAAATGACTACAGTTACTGTATGAGTTTATGAAATGGTCTTATGCTATGTTTTATGGATTGTGTAAAGTTAAAGAAACAGGTGAAAACAGGTGGAGCCCGGTAACACTGGTCTTATGTTCTATGTTTTATGACTTATGTTTTATGGATCATGTAAAGTTATAGTTGGAAACAGGTGGAACCTGGTAACATTAAAGAGGCGGGCACCAGCTGTGTTTTTTTTCCTGTATACTTGTATTTAATGGTTTGTGAACATGATGTTAGTTGTAGTCCGTCTATCTGATGAAGGGGACGGTCAGTTCCCGAAAGCGCTTATAATTGGACAATAAAGTTTCATCGTACATCTTATTCTGCTACCAACGTTCTTGGAGTGCCTGCTCGATTGAATGTCATATTTTTCAGCTACAGTTTATCTAAGTATGAGACCCAGTGTAATGGGATACACGGCACTTGGGTTTGAGCTTTGTACGGTTACTTGGGAGACAGAGCAAGGGGTTGGCTCCTAAGGCAGTGTTACGAGCGGCATGAAGTGGGGAAAAACAGCGCTCTGATCACTTATTTATGTGCCAAACATAAGAGTAATTTTGAAAAATGACAATAGTGCATAGTGCAGTTATTTTCCCAAAAAAACTTTGTAGCTACGCTTTCGACCATACAATGGTTGGTACTGCTAGTAGGCAAAGGCAACTTAAGAACTCTTTACAAAATGTTACATTTAAGTAAAAATGACTGATTTCTACCATCAAAACATTGGGGGGAAAAAACCCTCTTACAATATATTAAGAAGTTTAGAGCAGCATCTTTGGTAAAGGTTCCTTCACTTTAAATGCAAAAACTATATACTTTTTTCAAAAGGTGACCACAGAGTGAACCCACTGCCTATGTCTCCACTTCCACTGCCACTGCCACTGCCACTGCCAGATCCACTGGGTTCCTCGCCTTCAGCACATCTGTTGCACCCACACTGCGTTGCTTCGTACACTGTTACAAGGGCTTTTGTGCCATCTGGGCAAGGTAACTCGAAAGTCTTGGAAAGGGTTTCTGTTACTGAACAGCAGCGGCAATGGGTAACTGGGATCCAGAGGCTGCTATAGCCTGTCTTAGAGTGACAGTATCCACTACAAGACGATAATATGACCTAAACGGAAAAAAATAATAATAATTCAGTTCAAACATTTCAATATTCAGTGCTAATGTCTCCCAATACAGTGACTGTTAAGTGGTTGTCTGGTAACTAACTTTTATGTGTAAATATGGCCAGGTTGGGCTATTAGTCTCCCTATAAGCAATATATTTTTAACATCACATTACATTACACAAAACAATGTACAATGTATCATATAATGATCCAGGTCATTTAATGTACACTTAATCTGCATTATAAGGGTCCATGCATATGGCTGCATGTGTGTGCACAGATACGTAGTACAGTGCCTATAGACTGCTATGGATCCAATTTTATATTTTCCATCCATCCATCCATGGTGTGCTCCCTCCAGCATACTGTCTTTCACCGTTGCTGCAAACTGTTGGTCTGTGTCCTGCTCTCCATGATACTGCTTCAATTCCCACTGCAGTTCCCTCTCTGACCCATAGGGTGTGTGCACACTCTGTCATTTAAAGGGGCATGCACCCGAAACCTGTCCCTCTCCTGTCCTGACTCTCCACCAATCAGCTCCGATTGCATCTTGGTGCCTGAGCAATACTGTGGTAGTCTCCATACCTAAGGCTACCACATAGAACTTCATTTATTTCTCATAATTTCTAAACTGCTTTAAATAACCTATATTGTGATAATCTTTCTGGGTAATGTGGCCCACTTATTCCATTTATTACTCTGGTTGCCTAACTTTGATTGTTACATTGAATAAAATGTCCCTTCTTGACCTCTACTTACGTTGGCATTGCATTCTCCGGATGTTAGTTTTACATGGGTGGGAACAGCGTGACAGTCGTCCCTCTTTTTCTCTGCAAATGAAAAAATAAACATAAGTTGAGTTTTAGAAGATAAGCTGGTAAACATCAGTCAATGTAAGATTGAAAACCATCACAAGTAATTTCATAGGAGTGGAGGCAAAATGTTGAAGACCGCGCCAAAAAATATGGTCAGTAACAGGCAAAAAAAATGTCAGCACCTGAGCAATACAAAAGTTGCTGAATTAATGACTATGGTTATCTGTCAGTGACAGCAATATTAACGCATTAAGAAATCCCATCAAAGATGGTCTACATTAAAAAACCTGTTGGGTAATGCACATCCATGGGGAAATAAGAGTAATTCTCATCTTGATAGAAAATACTGATCTGGTGATAGTTGTAAAGGTGACTGTAGACCCTGGAAAACTGTAGGAAGTCTTAATTCCTTTAGGTATCTACCCCATGACATGGCAATTTGGTGAGAATTTGGTAAGCAGTGAGAATTAGTTACCAGGAGGTACCAGTAAGACTGGACATGTAAAATACATCCTTTCCGACCTATGTTTCCACCTATGGCAGCCCTACGATGAGAGACTGCTAGGCCCCATACCTATTGAATTGTCAGCAGATCTATCTCAAACGTAAGAGAACTTTGAAAGGACCCAAATAAAAAAGTAATCTACAAAAATGTGTCCAAAAATTATGACCCCAAAAAACTAAATAAAAAAACTTAGCATGTTTTTTTTTTCTTTCTTGAATTCTTACCACACTTGAGCTTGGGACAGCACTGGTTGTTCTGTTTCACAGCCACTAACCGCTCATCACCGTCACAGGTTGGTACAGTGTTGCAAGTACATTCTGTATAAAAAGAAAAATATTCAACTTAAAAGGCTATCCCCTTCTATTTTAATATATATATATATATATATATATATATATATATATATCAAAAAGCCCAGTGCAGCACTCCAAATAAAGTAAAAAAATCTAAATGTATTCCATTTCATGGGTAAAATATGCAGATAGCGATATTTTGCACTTGAGATGAAATCAATTTCTATTTTTTTCACATTATTTGGAGTGCTGCACTGGACTTTTTGTTTTTTGTTTTTGTATCCTGAAAGGGACATTGTGGACCGGGTCCCTAACCTTTACCTGCACCCGCACCTTATATTGTTTTAGGGTTCCATCTTTGGAAAGAGTGCTGCTATCCTTTGCTATATATATATATATATATATATATATATATATATATATATATTTATATAAAACCATAAAAGATGGATATTTATAGCAGCAAGAGATAATGGGGTCATTTTGTGGAGTTGAGGAAAATGTATTTATCGTTTCCACGATGTGCGGTATGTTAGGATCAATTTCTTTATATTTATGCAAATTTTCTCAAAACTTGCATCTCATAAATTTCTGGTCACTGTATGCACAACCAGTGAAAAATTAGCAAAAATCACTTAAGAGACAGGGATGTTAGAAACTTGCAAAGTTTTTCCGCAAAATGGCCAAAAAATATGCCAAAGATATACACCAAAATAAATACAAAAGCAATAATAAATGCCCCCATGGAGCCTTGCCAGGACCTTCAGCATCTTAGACATGTTAAGTCACACAGGCTGCATTATTTGTCATTGCATAAAGAGGTGCGACTTGTAATGATGGCCTGGGCACCAGGGCAGGCTCTGCCTATAGGCAAAATAGGCAGCATCTTGGAGCGCCCTCTTGATAGGGGGTGCCCCTCTATCCACCGCAAGAAAGTTAAACAGCCACTATCTGAACGACTTACTCAACCAGCAGCACCACTGTAACCCCCACACCAGTAGTAAGGTAATTACATAAAGAGGGGGTTTGTTACAGTGTGTCACCCCAGGAGTAAGCAGATTACATGAGTAGGAGGTTTATTACAGTGCATCACTACAATAGTAAGGAAATTATATGAAGAGAAGGTTTGTTACAGTGTGTCACCCCCATAGTAAGTTAATTACATTAGGAGGCTTGTGTGTCACCCCAGTAGTAAGATGATTACATGGGGAGGAGGTTTGTTACAGTGTGTCACCCCAGGAGTAAGGAAATTACATGAGGAGGCTTGTTACAGTGTGTCACCCCAGTAGTAAGATGATTACACGGGGAGGAGGTTTGTTACAGTGCGTCACTACAATAGTAAGGAAATTATATGAGGAGAAGGTTTGTTACAGTGTGTCACCCCCATAGTAAGCTAATTACATGAGGAGGCTTGTTACAGTGTGTCACCCCAGTAGTAAGATGATTACATGGGGAGGAGGTTTGTTACAGTGTGTCTCCCAAATATTAAGAGGCGTGTCAAAGGGTTGGCCAATGGGCGGAGTCAAGGGGATGGCAAAATTAGCTTTTGCTTAGGGTGGTAAAAATCCCTGCACCAACCCTGTGGGCACCCTCTATCCCATATGTGGTGTCCAAATCTATGGAAAGGCACCTCCGCAGAATGCAGCTTCGTTCCTTAGAGAATTGATTGGGTAATGTTATCTAGGCTGCAGTCTTGCAGTGCTATATGTCCACTGTATTAATGTAATATTTTGGTACCATATGGAGCACCATAAAGGTGACCATTCATAGAAGGTATTGCACAGGGCACAAATCTGTTTATAGCTAGCTCTGCTTTTACTCTGTGCTCAGTTTTAATTTGGTCTTAAAGGCTACCTCTCATCAAATAAACTTTTGATATATTTTAGATTAATGAATGTTGAATAACTTTCCAATAACATGTTAATGAAAAATATGCTTCTTTCTATTGTATTTTTCCCGATCAGTCCTGTCAGCAAGCATTTCTGACTCATGCTGGAGTCCTAAACACTCAGAGCTGCCAGCCTGCTTTGTTCACAGCCAAACAGGCTGTGAACAAAGCAGTCTGGCAGCTCTGAGTGTTCTCCTTTGTGAACAAAACAGACTGGCAGCTCGTAGTGTTTAGGACTCCAGCATGAGTCTGAAATGCTTGCTGCCAGGACTGGTAGGGAGACCCCTAGTGGTCATTTCTTCAAAGTGTAAAATTAAATAGAAAGAAGCATATTTTTTAATAACATGCAATTGTAAAGTTATTCTGCATACATTAATCTATAATATATCAAAAGTTTTTTTGATGAGAGGTACCCTTTAAAGGGGTACTCCCCTGGAAAACATTTTTTTTAAATCAACTGGTGCCAGAAAGTTAAACAGATGTGTAAATTACTTATATTTAAAAATCTTAATCCTTCAAGCATTTATCATCTGCTATATGCTCCACAGGAAGTTCTTTTTCTTTTTGAATTCCCTTTCTGTCTGACTACAGTGCTCTCTGCTGACACCTCTGTCCATTTTAGTAACTGTCTGGAGTAGGATAGGTTTGCTACTACTCTGGACAGTTCCTAAAATAGACAGAGGTGTCAGAAGTGAGCACTGTAGTCAGACAGAAAGAAAATTAAAAAAGAAAAAAAACTTCCTGTGGAGTATACAACAGCTGATAAGTACTGAAAGGATTAAGATTTTTTAAATAGAAGTAATTTACAAACTAGTTTAACTTTCTGGCACCAGGTGATAAAAAAAATTTTTTTTCTATAGGAATACCCCTTTAACCAGAAGATCATATTAATAAGGCAGACTGGTTGAAGGGAAGTGGCGGACAACCTCACTAAGAAAACTGTGGTTGCTAGGGGGTAGATTCCTAGTAACAAAATGTTCAGACATTTATCAGCCTTTTAATGTAAATTAATGAAAAGGGGGGGGGGGGTGGAATTAGCAGTAGTCAAACCAGAATATTCACCAAAGCAGACTGCAGTGTTAATCAGATTTGTCTCATATTGAAAAGACTGTGAATACTCATACTCATACTACAGTGAATACTCATACTGTTATATTTGGCAATTACACTTACCGCATGTCTGAATTGGGCAGCAATGGTCAGAGGGGTTAAAACGTGTAACCAGTTTTTCATATGATTTGCAGGTCTTCCTTGGGCAAGTTCTGTCCTCACAGACATCCTATGTATTAATATAAAATAAAAGAAAAAATTTGAATGTTTGCCGCTGCTCATACTGTCTATAAGAAAATCTTAATAGGAGGATGTTTGGATGTCTTGACTTACCCTAGTTGTGGTCGAAATTATAACTGTTGTAGTTGTCTGTGAAAAAAATTCAAGATAACAGAACTCAGATGACAATGAATTATTTACGCCATCTAATGGACAATAAATCATAGACTGTTTTATTTCTATAGTCTCTTCAGGTGTTAAACTACAATCCAAAAGGCCTAATATTTTTTTATCAACAATAAAAATATAGTACCACAGGGATTAGGAAGCATAGTTGAAGTTAGTACATACACAGAATATACTGTCTTTTTGGCAGAAACCAAGTGTGTGATTTCCTATCATGGCCAGCAATATTAACAGTAAATGTAAAGTAGGCAGATAGGGGAGATTTATCACAACCTGTCCAGAGGAAAAGTTGCTGAATTGCCCATGGCAACCAATCAAATCGCTTCTTTCATGAAAAGGCCTCTGAAAAATGAAGGAAGCGATCTGATTGGTTGCTATGGGCAACTCAGCAACTTTTCCTCTGGACAGGTTTTGATAAATCTCCCCAATAATTTCTATATGTTCAGTACTTTTCCTTACTATTGTAACCATAAGGTGCGTAATATATATTCACAGTTTGAACACTCCCAACACCACCTACCACGCCCCTGTCCTCATCACTACTTGCCTGCCTAGCAAAGGAAGTGTCTCCTCCACTTCTTGGCTGGGTAGTAGCTGCTGACTGTCCTCTAGTAGATCGCCCTGACTAACAAGTGGAGCTGAACCCACAGCATTGGATACTTCTATGGGGGAGGGTACAGCATAGGACAGAGGCAATTGGAGGACAGGGACTGCTACCGGATAATGCCAACTCATGGTTTAGTCTGAGGAGCCCACCGACTGTTGACTGGGGGTATCAGATGTCACTTGTGATGAAGTGGTTAACCAGTCAATTTCAGAAGATGGGTTGCTGGTTGAGACACGACCGCTAACTGATACCAGGAGCTCAGGCCTCTCATTGTGACTCCTGCTGCCACTCACCCTTAGTCTGCTGTGATCTCTGTCTGTGCCTGATGAATTTTGGCCTCTGCCACTCTTCTGTGCACTTCCTGGCACTTCTCTGCCTGACATAGTGCGTATATGAGGGGAGTACAGTACACTCCACTACGCTAAAACAGTATTTGTCTAGAACAGCAGCAGGTGTGTACTTTTGGCTGTCCTTTCACACTAACTAGGCCCTTAAGACTTTAACAGGAACAAAATGGTACACCATGTAGATGTATGTATGTGGTATGCACTTATGAGGGGAATACAATGCGCTCCAGTATGCTTAAAACAGTATTTGTCTGCAACACCAGCAGGTGTGTACTTTTTCCTGCCCTTTCAAGGTACCTAGGCCCTTAAGACTTTAACAGGAACAAAATGGTAACCCACGTAGATGTACGTAATTGGTATGCACTTATGAGGGGAGTACAATGTGCTCCAGTACATTTGAAACAGTATTTGTCTAAAACACCAGCAGGTGTGTACTTTTCCCTGGCCTTTCATCACAGTAACTAGGCCCTTAAGACTTTAACAGGAACAAAATGGTACACTTCTTAGATGTACGTATGTGGTATGTACTTATGAGGGGAGTACAATGCGCTCCAGTACGCTTAAAACAGTATTTGTCTACAACACCAGCAGGTGTGTACTTTTGGCTGGCCTTTCACAGTGACTAGGCCCTTGAGACTTTAACAGGAACAAAATGGTACACCAGTTAGATGTACGCACAGGTTACACTTGATAGAGGACAATGCGCTTTTAGTGCTCTGCTTACCCTAACTGGCTGGCTACTATTCACTTTTCAATTGTTGTACACATCAGTGCTGCACCAAACAGTCGCTGTGTACTACATCCAAAATTGCACTTTCTCTCTCAATCTCACTCCCTTCCTTATCAGTGCTTCTAGGCTGGATTTGAGCTTGAGGTTAATCACTGCTGTAATACACCCACAATTGAACTCTCTCTCAATCTCTCTCCCTTCTCTATGAGTGCTTCCAGGCTGGATTTGGGCTTGAGGTGAATTGCTGCTGTAAAAAAGCTTTTCTGTGCGACACACTGCTCTCTGTCCCTCTCTCTCTGCAATAGAAAGCTGAAGTGAGTAGCCACAAGATGGCTGCCGATTATATAGGGCTGTCACATCACAGGGGTGGCTGGCTGCTGATAGGCTGCATCCAGCATGTGATTCAGGGTCATCCTGTTGACCCTTGTTCCTGCCTTCCCAGGATTCCTTGCCACATGTCCTCACATGTGGATCCACCATTTAAGATGCCCTGGAGCCTGGGCCGCATTTAATGGAGTTTAATGAAGCTATTTTCTCCTCAAATTTGTAACAAATTCGGATTCATCAGATTTGATTCGCTCATCCCTAACTCCCGCCAAAGTCGCACATAGTAACCGCAACTAAAAATAAATAAAACGTTTCAACCACACCTTATTTTTCAGAAGCTACACCCTCTTTAACAAAATCGTACCACTTTAAGGGTATGGTGGAAAAAGTGTTTAAAACACATAATTAATGTGGTGTGCCAGTTTTTCACAAAACTTTGCCAGAATTCTGGTGCATTTTCAAAAGAA
Organism: Hyla sarda; assembly: GCF_029499605.1. Lineage (NCBI taxonomy): Eukaryota > Metazoa > Chordata > Amphibia > Anura > Hylidae > Hyla > Hyla sarda. The sequence goes on along the minus strand of NC_079198.1, from coordinate 29,094,927 downwards.
AATCTGTCCCATGCTGTCCTTATAATAATCATATCTAATCACTGTACAGATCGTACTATCATTTCACTGTACTTACTGTGATAGGAGGAGGAGGAGCTGAAATAAGAAGGAAATTATGGTCAGTGATAGACTACTGACTACATGTATAATATATCACAAATAATAATAGATCATGCAAAAGCTGTAAAGTTCTGTTTAGTACTTACGGCATTCATAGGTTGGACAGCACTGGGTATCTGTATTGATTGTTACAAGTGGGATGAGTCCATCACAATAAGGTGGTGGATTGCATGGTTGGCACTCTGTAAGATCAATGGAATAAACCATTTGTAGATATGATTTAGTTCACACTCAAGCTACCAATGTATGGTCTAGAGTGGTAGTCCTCAAGTTATTTTTTGTTCACTGTTGCAAAGTTGCAACTCCCAACATGCTTTGACAGGTGTAGATGTACCTTTCACATTGGTTAGAAACCCCTAGTCTAGATAGTGTTTTATGCCTGTTTGTTATTCATCATAAATAGACAACATGCTCTTAATAACTTAAACAACATGCTCCTAAGTAGCTTACGGCATTCAAAGACTTTGCAGCAATGGTCCTTCCATGTGACAAACACTGGAATCTCTCCTTTCTTGGTGCAGTCTGGCACTGGACACTCGACATCTTTGCATTCAGGCTGTAATGATATTATTATGGCTATTCACTATGTATCTGCAGGCAATTTTTATATGAAACATGACACTATGAAGCAGTGGATTATACTTACAATGGTTGGAGGTGTCGTAGGTATGGGTGTTGGGGGTACTGCAAAAAAAGAAAAAAAAAACAGTCTGAACAAAATATTCACAACTTCTTAAAGATCACAAATAAATCAATAAATCCATGGGCCTGTTAAGATTATATCATCCTTTCAGATTTGTGAATATTAAAAATGTGCTTATTTTATTCCTCACAAACATACTAATAGGTTAATCTGTCATTTGGATGAGCCCCAATAGGGTGAGGGACTGATATAGGTAAGGATGATCATACATCATACATTTATATTTATATATATATATATATATATATATATATATATATATATATATATATATATAATCATACATTATATATATATATATATATATATATATGTGTGTATATATATATATATATATATATATATATATATTTGTATTTCAGCAGAATAGTAAACGAAAACCTTTTACAGTGTCAGCCACTGTGCATAGAGAGAGATTAGACAAAAAGCCTTCTTTCCCAAAAGATACCTCCTATTGTCTTATGTCTATTGGTTGTGTCTGGTATTGCAGATCAGCTCCGTTTACTTATAATAAAATAATTGGAAGATTGGTGAGGGTATTATTAATAAGACCGCCTCCAATCCCCATAATTAAGGAAAAATGCAGCCAGGGACCAATTAGGTGGGCAGCGCATGTGCAACGACCACAACATCCATCCATCCATCTGTTTGGAAGACCCATAGAGGATAGAGCGGTGGCTGCATTTTTACTTCCCAGTGTTTGTACTTCTATCGATTCACAAGATATCCCCTATCCTGTGTACAGGGGATAAATTGCTAAGTTGGAAACTGTGAGTGTGGCCAAATCTAGTCAAGATTCTCAAGTGGTTAAGGGGTAGGTTAATCATTGTATATTAATATATATTAAAATCCCATCATATCGTCATATTATAGTTACTCGGTTGATACGTGTCACCTGTAGTTACTTATGTATTAGAAAGGAAATTAACAAATTAGTATTGGTAACTTACGGCAATCATACGTGGGGCAGCACTTATTATCTTCGTTGGCCTTCACTATTACTGTGTCACCTTCATTACAGTTGTGGACTTTACATTTGGACACATCACAAGGCTGTTAGATTAAAAAAAAAATCCACATCATTTACAGGAGAAGATCCGTACAAAAAATTGTGCTCAGCTCAATGTCAGGCTGATTCTTGACAAGAAGATAGCATCACAACACAACAATCCATTTTAAAGTATTTCAATTTAAATTAAGAATTAAAGAGTCTTTGAGTAAATTCTAAATAAAGAAAAGGAAACTCACCGTTGGAGCCGGTGTAGTCTGTAAA